>NC_085002.1:34008284-34375117 GCF_963854185.1 Sardina pilchardus | reverse complement strand
GGCAGTAACAGACAAGTTTCGAGATTACCTGCTTGGCACCAAATTTACTGTCCTGACTGATAACAACCCACTTTGCTACTTACGAACAGCTAAATTAGGTGCCGTCGAACAACGCTGGGCTGCGCAACTAGCTCTCTTCGACTTCACCATCGAATATCGTCCTGGTGCATGTAATAAGAACGCGGATGCCTTATCGCGTCTGCCAAAGCCGCCAGTTCCAGCATCCATGGAAGAGGTAGCTTCAGGTATCTCTGTACCAGTTGAGATCAAGAGTGTAGTCGCGTCTCCATCGATTGATGTGCAGGCCATAGATGCTTGTCCAACGAGGACCAGGGCCAACCTCCAACTTTTGCAGGCCGAGGATCCTGTCCTAAAGGCCTTCCTAGTATATTGGAAGAGGGGTAGTCCCCCTACAGCCTTGGAAAGGGCTCATGAGTCTCCTGCGGTCGTAGAGCTTGTTCGTCAATGGGCAGATTTAGTTGTTCGTGAAGGCGTCTTGTACCGGAAAACGCATGCCCCTGGTAGCACTACGGAAGTCTTGCAGTTATTACTGCCTCAGAGCCTGATGGCAGAGGTGCTCACGGCTCTGCACGACAGCCACGGCCACCAGGGGGCAGAACGCACAACTAGCCTTGTTCGTCAACGTTGTTATTGGCCTTTAATGCGTAAAGACGTTGATCGTTGGTGTCGCGAATGTCGGCGGTGTATGGTAGCCAAGGCAACCCAGCCAAAATTGAGGACCTTTATGGGTAGCCTATTGGCGTCGAGGCCCCTGGAAATAGTAGCCATTGACTTTTCCACATTGGAGAAATCCAGTGATGGAAAGGAGAATCTTTTGGTCGTCACAGATGTGTTCTCCAAATTCGCACAAGCATATCCTACAGTAGATCAGAAGTCAGCAACAGTAGCTCGAGTCTTGACGGAACAGTGGTTTTACACTTATGGCGTCCCGCAACGCATCCATACAGATCAGGGGCGTAACTTTGAAGGTGAGCTTTTTCAACATCTGTGCAGAGTCTATGGAATCCGTAAATCCCGTTCTAGTCCTTACCACCCAGAGGGTAATGGGCAGTGCGAGAGATTTAATCGCACCCTGCACGACTTGCTCCGCACTTTACCCCCTGATAAGAAGAAGCGGTGGCCCTACCATCTGCCAAAAGTCCTGTTTGCTTATAACACCACAGCCCACCAGTCTACGGGGTTTTCCCCGTATGAACTGATGTTTGGACGTAAACCCACCCTTCCGCTTGATTCCTTGTTGGGTATAAGTGACGATCCCTCAGACTTGACCACTGTGGAGTGGGTCCGAGAACACCAGGAACACCTTTCGGCAATCTATAGCCAGGCCCGAACCCAGTTAGAGGCAGCAGCTCAACAACGAGCCAAGAACCATTCGGTCCCCTTGCCCATCTTGCCTCCGGGTACATTGGTGTACCGCCGCAGTCACCCGCATGGCCGCCATAAGATCAGTGACCGTTGGGAAAATGTGGTGTATGAGATTGTTGGGTGTCTTGATGAGGTTGGCACACTTTATAGCATTAAGCCGAGAGGTCAGTCAGGTCCCGCAAAGAACATCAACCGAAAGGAACTGCGTCCCCTCCCAACTGATCCAGACCCACCCCATCTCTTGTCTGTGGTTGAAATGCCTAGTGTAAGCCCGGTGGGCTCCGCAGTAGATGATGTCTATGACCTTATGGGTGACTTTAATGGCAGTATGGATGATGATGATGGCTCGGGGGTATTAGTGGCTTTTGATACCCCTCCAGTAAGTGTACTAACACCACCTACCCCTTCTGATCTCTCGGTGCAGCAGCCAGTTGCTCTAGAACAGACGGGCCCGAACACACCAGTACAGAGTCCGACAGTGACCCTTCCCGCTAGTAGACTAACACCATCTACTACTTCCGACGTTACAACGCAGCAGCCAGTCGTTCTAGACCAGCTGGGCCCTACCACCTCTGAACAGAGTCCAACAGCTGATTCTTTAGATTCTGAGGTTGAGTCATTAACATCTGGCAATAGTTTGGCTCTAAGAAAATCTGTTAGAAGAAATGCAGGGCACCACTCTAATCCCCATAACCTTCCTTGTACGACTGTTGGGCAACCCTTGGTGGCTCCTGCAGAGGGCGATCTGACTATCTACTCACATAGTGCTGTGTTCAGGCCATGGGTTTGACCCTTGTCCTAGTCACCGGGACGGTGACATTCAAGGAGGGGTGAATGTAATGGGTAGGACGGAGACGATTAGAATTGCACCTTGATTGGATCAGGTGGGTGCCACTTGGCGCTGCCCAGTTAAATATAGCCGTGTCTTCCGGTGTCTTGATTAGTGCCTTTCGTTACTTGGCTGTAGCCTACACAGGAGCTCTTTTGTTGTGCGAGTGAACCCTGGCTTGGTGCCTGTGATCCTTCACTGGAGTGTGTGTTTGTGTCCAAACTTCGCCTGACAAACTTTTTGGCTGTGGGCCCGTGTGTTTCAACAAAAACGTAAGTTCCCTGCTTTTACGTATGTGCAACCTGTCCGCACTTTAGCCATAGGCAGTTGCCCTTATGAGTCACGTTTATTTGCATTTTGTTCACAGTGGCCACCTATATAGAGTGAGAGGTCGTTACGAGTCAATTGCGTGTTTGTTGTGCAGTGGATGTAAGTTCATGGATTCCTTTCTCCCTCACGTTTGGTTGTTTGTTTATTGCGGAGTGCTTACGATTGGATACTGTTTTGTATTGTAGTTTTGCCTGTGAACGTATTGTAAAAGCGGGTCCACGACGTGACCGAAAACCACAATAGTTTTCCGGCTCAGCACGGCGGCCTGCGTTTCTCCAGGTTGGTAACGTATGCTACTTTAGCTTCTCGCCCTGTTCATTGATCATAGCCAATAGTAGACCATTGCAGCTGGGAGTAATTTAATCAGTTCGCTGGCAAACAGCTTTAGTCTGCTATGTCTGTATTTTTATGACATTATGGCCATGTTTTTCTTGCAGGAGAACCATCATCCGCTGCCTTAGCCACTGTTTTTCCTGTGCTTTGATTTTAGTAGCTTTTGTGTGAGCGTGTGGCTTAGCCACCTTGTTGCCTAGAGGGGCCGTCCTTACTGTTCAATGTTTGTATGTCTATTGTATGTGCTATTTATTTAGGCCATTGGGTCAGTGCAATATTCTGGGAGGGGGGGACAATAATCTTGTGTGGCCATTGGCTTGCTGAGAGTGATTTCCACCGATTTGTGTGTGGCTGATGTGCTGTTTATCGAGTGTTTGCTTACTGAGTCATTTCTGAAGTTTACCGTGTGCTATTCATCCAAACACCTTTTGCTGTGATCTTTATTGCCCTCCACCGTGAATTTGTTGCCCTGAAGGCCTACTGTCTGTCGTATTGTGTATGTTGTTTAAAATACAATAAACATTGTCTTTATTTTTGATAATACTCCAGTCCCTCTCTCTCTCCATTTTTATTTCTCTTTATTGGGAAAGCCTGCTGGTCATCTTGGGGGTTAACATCCAAATTCAGGTTTAAACCCGTAATTTACTCAACACTCCCCCCTAGGGGTTACATATAGGTGCACATATTGGCCTGTTTACATCAGAGAAGGCCTTGTAGCTCGGAACTTCCAGATAACATGGGCCGAGGGCCGGAGCCATTGTGTCTGGTTGGCCATCTGGTCTGAACTGGTATCCTAACTTGTTGCCTATACATGGACTTGTTTACTGTTAGAATGTATAACTAAATTTGAACTAGGGATGTGACTCGGAGACGGATCGAGAAGCCAAGCGTGCAGCATCTAAAGGCTGGCTTACATTGCACGATTTTGGTCTGTTTTAACAGTCGGCGACTACTTTTCCAAAATCGGGCGGAAATCTTGCCAGTTGTACTAGAATCTCGGCGCGCTCCCGTCATCTAAATCGTTTAGTGTAAGGTGCCAATCTTAGCGGTTTTAAGTCTGTCGGAGTCAGTCTTTTTCTAGTTTTGCCGTTACGACAATATCAAACATGTTTGATATTATCGTAAGTCTTTTCAGTCGTGGCTCATGCAAATAGTGACGTGAACATTAAAAACCAATAGTGACCTCGGTCGACGAACACGAAAACGGAAGGGGCAAAATAGGCGACAGCTGTAGCCTGTATGATTACTTGTTATTTCATTTCTTATAATTTATTAGTCGGCTATTCTACGTGACAGAACAACTCTATATCTGTTAGTGATGTCACACTATCAAACAATGCTGCAGAAACGCGAAAAAATTACTTTGATATGAGTAGCCTATCATGTGAGTTCCTGTTGATGATGACGTATAGCCTAGTGCACGATGGAAATAATTTGAAGGAATCTAGCAGCAGTCTTGTAAATAGTGACCACAGTCTTTGCAAAATCCTAATCTGAGACTGGCCTGTGACTAGTCTGTGACTAAAAACTCAATGAATTGTCTTTAGATGTGAGAGGGTCTGAGACTGTAGTCTTTCAAAAATCTTTTCCAAATCTTTGCAAAGTCTGGCAATGTAAGGTAGGCTTTACGCGGAGATACTGTGCGCCACGCTTTTGATAGCAATCACAAGGAGTTAGACTCTGTTCGGTTTTACTAAGCGAGACTTAGCCGGTGTTCTGTTATTCACTGATTGTACTAACTACAATAAATCATCATTCAATCGCCAATCCTGATACAGCCGTCAACTTTACTGAACAACTTCAATTCAGACATTAGAACATTGAAACTAAAACACAACGCAAACCACTAAAGAATCCAACAAGACCAGTAACTAGTACAATTGATCCCTTGCTGGCCCACAAGGAAGCCATAGCTTGTTCTGCTAGCATAGTATGAAACTATGCTCAACATGCAACTACAGATTCACCAAAATAAATTTGACAGACAGCATAAGAGATGAGAGGAAAGCAGATGATTTAAAATGTGGACTTTATTCCTCCAACGCATTGCATACATATTAATAAAAAGTCTAGTAGGCTAAGCCTAAAGCAACTATAAAATCTCAATGTTACTGTATCAATGGAATTTAATCATAACAAAGATAGCCTTATTAGACAGGTAGGCTAGCCTAGGCCTAAACAGAGTCTTCAAATGGTCTAAAATGGAAAGTCCTGAAATTTCATAGTAAGTCATAATCCAATGGCAAGTAGCCTATCAGTGATGTTTTATGCTATTGTGGGCGTAGGGCATGCATGACTGTCAATTCGGCAGATCCAGATCTAATATGATAGTCTATCCAAGGGTGATAGGAGTACCCCCAATATATCCAGGTGTGTGTGACTTGTGATTTGGGTATACACACCCCTGATATCAGCAAATCAGGAATCAAAGATGTTCCTTATATCCTTCTGAGACCCAGAAGGAAAAAAAAATAAATAAATAAAGATTTTTTTTAGATGATTTAAGTATTCTGGTCTAAAGAAACAAAGAAACCAAAAAAATCAAAAAAGATTTCTTAATTGCTGTTTTATCAGATGTCCTCTGCAGTGGACATCGGGACTATCCGAATGTCCTAACCCTATGGAAATTATGAATGTGTAGTAATAGTATTGCAGTCAATGGAGTGTTAGGGTATGTGAGATATTACAGGCAAATAGGTGGGCCAAGAAAGGCTTTGCTCCCCCTCAAGTGTTTTTAATATAGCTTTCAGAGATGGCTTCTATAATGAAGTGTTGCCATAATGGCTGAATAAGCATTCAGACGGCCATAATAATGAGCCTGGCTCATTGGTGTTGCAGCCAGTCTGCATGCATGGCACACTGTAGAGCTAGATTTTAGGGTTGGAGGGGTAACTACACTCTCCGTGTAATAAACCTGTATTGAAGAAGTGCAATGGCTTGCTGTGAGGGCATCAGAGAGTCTACACCATGATAGGGACTCTCTTATTTTTTTCACCTCTGACCCCTGTGCAACAGATCCAAGAGATGAATGAAACGTTAGTTAGGGCATCCTAGAAAGGTACACTGAAGGGATGCTTAATGGATAAATTGTAAATGTGAAAGCACTTTTAGTAGTGACAAATAATCATTTACAGGTAAATGGAGTAATCAGTTACCCAAAATACACCTTTTTACAAATTGGGTAATGTACATCAAGTCAAATTCATCTACAATGTACTTATTTCTTAATAAACCTTAGAGCTCTAGCTTACACACTGCTTCTGGGGCTGTATTGTACCTTAATGGATCCCCTTTTATCCTGTATCTCTTTTTGTTTATTAGAAATAAGTAGAAAAGCCCTTGTTGTCTCACTCAACCCTCTGCCTTCTAAAACTTAGAAATTGGTTTAAAAGTCCCGATGTCAACTACAGGGGACATTGAACAAAAGTTGTGTTTTGAAGGTGTTAAAATGACCTTTCTGAAATCTCTCTGTATTCAAGATGAGACTAATTGACTATTTGCAATAAAACACAATAATGACAAATAATGGTCAATTACCTCTGTTGCCATGAAATGAAAAAAACTCAATAGCCGCCATTTTGAAAATAACATTTGTAAAATCTGTTAACCCAACCCACATAATTGTGGTATCACCAGAAAGCCAATGATGTCCTCTTGAGAGTACAAAAGGATTGAAATAGTTGGCATGAATGGTATTTCATTCATAAGACTTAGATTGATGTCCACTACAGAGGACAAAAATGAATTGTCGGGTCTCAGGCGGATATGCTGTGTGTGAAAGCAGTCATAGTCATAATACAATATTCACTCTTGTTATCTTTTTTCTGCTGGATTTGTAATGAATTTGCAAATATTTGTAAATATCAAAGGTTAGTTTCTCTACATGAAATGTAGCCAAATTCACTAGGTTGGAATTCTTAAAACTAGCAAAAAATTCTAGCCACTGAAAAATCACAATGTGCCCTAACACTACACAAAAAGGCTAGAATTTGGGCAAACTGAGCTTACTACAACCAATGAAATCATATTTATTACCTTAATAACAAGCAAAAATAATCTTAAAGTAAGCATTTAATTGTCTTAAATGAACTGACTTTTATAATTAATACCTTTTATTTTGTTTTGTTTTATCTCCCTCAACAATGGAAATCTCTTCTCTGATTGGCTGATGGGGTGGCCATTAACTTCGTATAACCTGCTACCTTTGAAGTAGTTCCCGTATCACACTTGAATATTAATTCGCCAAACTCGTTGCGAAGTTTAAATGAACTGTCACATTGCATCCAAGCTGAAATACAGACGTGCAGAACCATAGTAACATTGTAGCATATGACGGAGGTGGATTGTAGCTAGTTTGATGCAATGTAGGCTATAAAAGTAGCGATATTTCAAAGTTAAAGTTAACCAGAATCCTGGGATATGCCCGCTTGACAACGGGAGAGATAGAACTAACGACTGGCTTTTGGCCGTAGCAACCAGCCATTTAGAACTAACGACTGGCTTTTGGCCATAGCAACCATCCATTTAGAACTAGTAACGGCAGTTTTGTCCTGCAAGTAGAAAGTTGATATGTGGCGGAAAGTAGTCCCACAGTCAAGACAGTTTTAGCGATGTTAACGGACGCAACGGTGGAATAAAACTATGTTCTAAATATACAGGTTATGAATACAAACGGGAGATAAGCGGGTTAACGGCCTTCGAGGTCGACCGGTTCGATGGAAATAATGGCACGGCGGAGGTAACTCCGTCTCCGTGCTTCGCACGTCGCCGGAGTTCTAGACCTCCACCTAGCCATTATTTCCATCGAACCGGTCACCTCGTCGGCCGTTATCCCTTACTTATTCCACTGCTCAGTTGAGTTCCCCATTGTCCTGCGTTCTATAAGGGTGTGCATTAAGTGCGGGATAATGGACGACACGCCGTGCGGTTATTCAAAGTTAATGCACGTTCTCCCGTTGTCAAGCTGGCACATCCCAGGATTCTGATGAACGTTAACTTTGAAAGATTGCTATTTTTCTTAGCCTACTGCCACCTAACTAGCTAAATGACACCTCTGTCATATGTTAAACGTTACTATGATCTGAATGTCTGTATTTTACAGCTTCTATGTAACGTGACGGTGCATTTAAACTTCACAACGAGTTTGGCGAATTAATATTCAAGTGTGATACGGTCAAAAACAATGGAACTACTTCATAGCCGTGCGTATATCTAAAGTTAATGCACACCCTTATAGAACGCAGGACAATGGGGAACTCAACCGAGCAGTGGAATAACTTTAGATACACGCACGGCTATGAAGTAGTTCCAATTTGTTGGCCGTATCACACTTGAATATTAATTCGCCAAACTCGTTGTGAAGTTAAAATGCACTGTCACAATATCTTAAAACAGCACACAAATGAGTGTCTCAAATTAAGGCACCAGAAGCATCTTGTTTTAAGCATTTCTTTCTTTATTAAGAGATTTTTTTTTAATCAACATTCATTCAAATGAAGAACAACATCAATCCACAAGACTAGTGGATAGAATAGTCACACAGACCAAATTTAAAATAATAATAATAATAATAATAATGACAATAATAGTTCCATTCCAGCTGCTGGGTCTTTCTTGAACTGAAACAACTTTCTGACATCAAACATGAGTAACATGGGTCTGACTCTCTAACTGAAATATATGTGTATATGTGTGTATATATATATATATATATTGTTCCTTTGCTGGGATAATTCACAAAATATGTTCTCACCTTGTTACTATTTAAATCAAGCTTGATATTAGCTGGTAAATCTTATTAAGAAAAGATATATTAGATTCATGAAAATAACAATTTTTCTAGAAATAATGGTTTTTCAGTTTCTTAAAAAGAAATCAGTTTTTGCAGTGTGATAGCCCTATGTATTTCAGTTAGACAAGTAGGTAACATTTGCTTTAATCAAGTGAAAATAATCTTGCTGAAAAGGCACTGGGTAAGTCTTTTTATTCTCAAAACAATACCAGATAGATAGATAGATAGATAAGAATTATAGCAGCAGTGCAAGGATAAGTAGATAGGGTAACAGGCATCAGTCATTGGTCATTATGAAATATATGGACAAAATAGAGAAAAGTAATATAAGAGTTATAGCAGCTGTGCAAGATCAAAAATGAGATTATAATTATATATAATTATAGCCTAGAAATCTAGACGCACCCTAGTGGGCAAAAATATTTTTGCCTAGCGAAATGGTCTAGGGCAGGGATGGGCAACTGGCGGCCCGCGGATGATCATTATTTTTACTGTGATAAAAATGCGGGTTTTTTTTTTTTTTTTTTTTACCGCACCGTCATTGTAATTATACTGTTCGCCGATAGATAGCGCCTCGCAAACAATCTCGGGGCCTCTGACCTTTACCATCGTCGAGGAAAAACAGTGCACACATGGAAGAAAACTCATTTAGAAAACCGTAGGCTACCTTTCAGTCAAAATCGGAAGCAGTGTCTGTTCACAGAATGGTAAGGCAAACCCATGTCAAGTTTTGCTAGAAACTATATCAGCTGCTAGAAACTATATCACTGGCTGTAAAATACTTGTATTTGTTGTTAGGAAGTCTATGTTAAAAATGCATTTGAGCATGAAAATTGACATATTTCGTTCATATTCAGAATTATTTTGCAGCATCAGATGTGCGGAAGTGCGCAGCCACATTTGGCCCTCTGATGGTGATGATAAAAAAAATGTGGCCCTCTTAGTCATGAAAGTTGCCCATCCCTGGTCTAGGGTCACACCGTTGAGGCCAAGCCTGCGCTAGGCTCCAGGCCAGCCTAGCCAATCAGAATGCTCTATCTGTGTACGGAGTCCTTGAGCCCGCCTTAGCTCACCTTCGGCTTCCGATATTGACGCCAGGGGGCTGGACCATGCGTCCTCGTTCGACAAGTTGGGTGTGAGACCGTGTTCAACAACCATAGAGAAAAACAAAAGATGGATGAGCCTAACGAAGCGCACTCGTTTGAATCGGCTTTGGAAGAGTTAGACTTGGGCTTTTCTTTGAAGGTTGAGCAGAAAGAAGCACTCAAGTCATTCGTTTTAAAGAAGGATGTATTTGCCGTTTTGCCGACCGGCTACGATTGGTCACAAATGCTGGCCTATTAGCCTACGTGCAGAGGCAGTTTGAAAGACAACTTTTCATCCCACCCACAGGCTTCAGCTCGGTGAATGGTCCGACCCCAGACTATACATTTCTGTGTAGTTTGGCTTGCCAGGCTAATATAATTATATTATTAATTAGATTATAATAATATAAGATTAATAACACTTGTTCAAATAAGTAGTGAGTGCACTGCAAAAACTGCCTATCTAATAAAATGTATCATGACAAAAAATCTAGTTGCTGTTGTTTTCAGTATAAAGAGACTTACCCAGCGTTTTCTCATAAAATCATCGAACTCAATTTAAGACGAGTTTGATTTCTTTAAGAAAATTTGTCTGCCAGTGTGTTGAGTAAATTTGTCTTGAGACTCCTTGAAATGGGTGTGTTCTTAAATAAAGTCAAAATGGTAAGTATGGTAGATAAGTCTCTTCATACTAAAACAATACCTAATAAAAAAGAGAGTTATCTTAATATGAGATTAATAACACTTAGATTAGGTTAGATTTTGTTTTTGCAGTGTGTTGTGGTATTAGTAAGGGATAATCAACTCCGCGCCGTGCGTTTATAGGAAAATAATGCATGTTCGAAGTGGTAATAAGGTCCTGATGCCGCAGGCTTCGATAAGTGCATTATTTTCCTATAAACGCACGGCGCGGAGTTGATTATCCCGCTTATACCACTGCTACTATCATTTTCGTCTATATTGCTGCTGTCGTAGATACAATGTTGTAGTAGCTGAGTTTTACTTTCAATGAAATTCTATTGCAAACAGCGAAGGGATTTGTTGCAGATTGATATGAAAGACGTGAATTAAAAGCACAAAACCCGTTGCCATTGACAGCGGTCATTATACTTTCAGCGGTCATTATTTAAGCAATAAGCCCCGAGAGGCCGTGCTTTATACTGTATAATCGAACAGCTAAGGGGCGTTGTTAGGCACGACGCAAAGCAAAGTGCCTAAAACCCCCTTAGCTGTTCGAAAATAAAAAAATTTATTCCACTGCTCGGTTGAGTTCCCCATTGTCCTGCGTTCTATAAGGTGTGCATTAACTTAGATACACGCATGGCTATGAAGTAGTTCCGATTTGTTGGCCGTACATAATATTTTCTGCCCACTCATATCAAATATGATGACTGTTTTACATTTGAACAGAATAGGATTACCCTTGTATCAATAGACATTTTGTTGAAGCTGGGCATTATTTGATAAAGAGTGTAAAGGGACCATGTTTCTAAGTTTACTTTTCAACCCTTCTCTCAAAATCAAGTGTTTGAGGCATTACATGCTATTGACACTAGTCTACTGCTACTGGAGAGGATCATTTAACCCTTTTTCCTGCTCATATTGTCACAAAGCATATAACACCTAGATTTAATATTTCTATTGTGATGGGCATATTTCCCAGTCACATGGAAACCCATGTTTTTAAGAGCAATGTAACTACCCCAACTGCACCACCCCAAGAATTTAATCCAAAGAACACTCGGGGCCAGATGTACTAACACAGCGCTAACAGCGAGTTTTTGTATACGCAGAATGCAAACGCTGTGCTTTGCTATATTGCGTGGAATTTAGCCTACTAAGCTGTCACTTCATTACGTTAACAGCAGTCATCCCCGCCCGTTCCCGCCCCCTCTACAACGCTAATTGCGTGTGCAGAGCTGAACCACAAGCGCAGTTGAATATTACAACATTAAAAAGAATCAAAGTTTAGCAATCATACATGATACAAATAGATGTCAACAAGCAGCGACAGACAGAGTAGGCCTAGTAGTTCTACTAATCCACTTAAAAAAATACTTTGAACTATTTACTGCAGGTAGACTAAGGATATGACTTAATGCCTGTCTAACAGATTGGGTAGTGTAGGCTATGTCGTGAAAGAGAAAATACGATTTTAGAGAGGCAAACAAAATAAGGTTGCTTTTGACATAGTGAAAACTGATGCTCTGAATATTGATTCAGCTGTCTCTAGACGTTTTTCTAATAGACACATTTAACCGCAATTTGGATTACACCTGCTTTCAGAAGGCGGACGTTTTTCAACGCAAAATAGACGTGCGCTGTTTTCATACATATGGTGGAATACTTAATCAATCGCTATTAGCACCTCTCCTCCCCTGTACTTGCACGTTACACCCATTTACAGCTGATCCGCCCAGGAATTAATATGTATGACACAGAAAAGCGCAAATAGCCATTCTCAGCTCCCACGGCAGGCAGTCTGCGTGTTTCTCTCATTGCAGCCTGTTTGTACATATCCTCCCCATGTTTATACGCGCACGTTACGCCTGAAATGGGCGCAAAACGTTAGTAGGCTACATCTGGCCCTCAGTATTAACTCAGCTTAGTAGCAAACACATATTGGTAGTAGAATAAAGGAAAAACAGAGACATGTCCAACAAAATAGAATAATTTATTGAATTCACTGGCAGAAGAGAAAAGAAAGGAATGGGTAACTGTAAAAAAGAACGAAAGAACAGGTGAAACACTATTATTCACTACAAGAGGTGACAGGCCAATGTCACCTCTAGTAGTCATTGTAACCAATGTTAACCGATGTAGACGCTGAGCCGGCAATATTATGACGGCATAGCCCAACCCCCCCAACTCAACATTAAACAATATGAAGCCTCCACAACCTATATCTACAGTATAGCTCTGCACCATCACAGCGCCATGAACTGGCCAGGCATATGCACTACAGCACTTTTAGCCGCTTTCACCTCAGAATGTAGACGCAAGATTTTGTCTTACCAGTATTGATAAATGTGTGAAAGCAGTAAGAGAAAACACACTCAGCTTAGCCATCAGGACACAGGGGATGAGGGCAAGGTTCAGTTCAACACTTCAGCACAACAAGTCATAGCAAAAAAAGAAGGCTTAAGGGTTAGAGTAGGCCTACAAAATCATAACAAAGGACAGTCAAGCTAATGAACAATAAAAGAAATGACAAACTTGATAAAAGAAAACAAAGACAAAAGACATACATTACTACCCTGATTGCAGGCTATGCCTCTTTATTTGACCACACACAATTAGGAAATATTTTCTAATTAGGAAAACGTTTAGTTTCCTTTTCTTTTGGCCACCAGTTGGATTACAGTCAACCATTAATTTGTGCCGTAGCCTAATTTATCAGACGTGTGACAGAAGGGCATAGCCTATAACTTCGCTGCCCCGCAGACTAGCAATTTCATCGGAGAGGAGGTCCTAACGCTGCAGATAATATACAGAGATAGGCAAGCATATGCCCAGGGAACAGAACACAGTTGCATCATGGGTCTGGTGAATATAGCCTATCGAATGCAGATGGCTACAAGCTCACGCTTAGCCTGGTCTAGACTAGAAGCATGTTTCAAAGATTTAGCCTAATGTAAACATCTAAAAACTTTCGGATGCACCCAGATAATGTGCTATATTGTACCTATACCATACCTATATAATATTGTACCTATATTAAAAACTGTAGTAATACAGTCATATAGGCCTACATCATAGTTTCCCAATCTTGTTTATGTAGTCACCTGAAATCCAAATGGGGTCAGCTGAGATATCTAAATAATAATAATAATAATAACAATAATAATAATAAACGAAATAAAAAAAATATTAAAATAATATCAAAAGCATATCCTTCATTACAATTTAGCAAAGTAAAGATAAAAAAAACCCTGGCAACCCCTGGCCGACATCTATACATCTGCCTGGTTTTTAGCCAGTGTTTTTATCTAAAGTGATACGGTTTCGACCTCAGGCCAATCAATTGTCAGGTGGCAACATTACCGCTACCACATTTGTAAAAAAAACAAACAAACAAGGCTGTGAATTCCATTATGCATGATGCAAAATGTATCAAAATGATCAATAATGAATCCAAAGATAAACTAAAAGAAATAAAACAAGACATTCAGAGAAATGCATGGAGGAGAAATCCAGCCATTTTTCACAGATCTCCCTTTCTCAAGGTCAAGGGTTCTGTTGGTGTATAAAACATTAAAACAATCTGTTTTACCTACACTGCAAAAAGTGATACCTTACCAAGCTTTCTTGTAAGATTATTTGACTTAAAATAAGTCACAATGTTCTTAAATTAAAGGGATATTCCGCCATTTCTGGAAATAAGCTAATTTTCCACCTCCCCTCGAGCAAAACAATCAATATTTACATTTTTCCCATTCATCCAGCCATTCTGTGAGTCTGGCGATACAACTTTTAGCTTCAGCCTAGCATAGATCATTGAATCGGATTAGACCATTAGCATCTCGCCTGCTAGCATCATGCTTAAAAGTGACTAAGATTTCCGATAATTTCCCATTTAAAACGTGTCTCTTCTCAAGTTAGAAAGTGCAATAAGACCAACTGAAAATGAAACCTGCCGTTTTTCTAAGCTGATTTGACATTAAGCTGAACTACACTCTCAAACGTACCAGTTGCAAACGTACCATGGGCGTAGTGATATCTGAAAATAGTCCCCATAGGCAACAAGCAGTAGTAGTGCATGATATCACTGCGCCCATGGTATGTTTGCAACTTCCCTTGATTATTACGCCTGATGAGAGTATAGTTCCATGTCAAATCAGCCTTTTTCAGTTGGTTTATTGCACTTTCTTACTTGAGAAGAGACAAGTTTTAAATAGGAAAATTACCGGAAATCTTAGTCATCTTAGGCGGAATATCCCTTTAAGACAATTTATCTGCAAATGGATTAAGAAAATTTGCCTTAATTCAAAATGAGATGTAAGATTTAAGACAAATTGTGTACTGTGTGTGTGTGTGTGTGTGTGTGTGTGTGTGTGTGTGTGTGTGTGTGTGTGTGTTATGGCCTCCCATGAACGGAATTCCCTAAAATTTGGCATGCATTCAGATGGTGTCATAATCCTACACTTCAAATTTCCGGCAGTTTTGAACCTGTCAGCCAAAGATACCTGTGATTACAGTGCCTTGTTTTTCCCGTATAATTTTTAAAGTGGCACTGTACCTCAAATGAGTGTTGGGGGGACAGATCAAAATGAAAAACAATGGTTCTGTGTCATCCTTGTGGGCTTACATGCCCACCGAGTTTCATGCACCCTGGTCTTTCAGTGTCCTGTAAATCCTTGACGGAAATACGGTCGTAATAATAAAGTTCACAGATTTAACTACACAGGCATTTGGAGAGAATAAACCAAATGCCTCTCTCTCTCTCTCTCTCTCTCTCTCTCTCTCTCTCTCTCTCAACATCATTATCACTTATGTAATAAATGTTACAGACAATGTAACAAAACAACAGAAATATAACTTCCATGACATATGTCACCATTCAAAGCGAAATCAGTCGCTTTGCACACAACGTTGTTTTGAGAAAATCCACAATAAACAAACTTCCGGGTTGAAATGATGAATTTCACGTTTTCGCATAATTCGACAGTATAGAGTCTACAGTTTCATATCGTGAACTAATTTCACGGAAAAACATGTGTCTTGCGAAGATTCAACACATTTGCAGTCATTCCAGTTGTCCACGCGCTGCTCAAAAAGGTGATTTCTCCTCTTCTGGCATATTATGGCAGGAGAACCATGTCAACTTTGGATGCGGTTAGCTTAGCGATAGTTTGTGTAATACCCTCGATATACATGTCATTGGAAAGCTTAGTTTATGGCCGTTCACATGAGCACAATATCTTAATTTTGTAATTTTTACCAAAACGACTGGTTTCGCTTTGCAGGGTCACATATCCATAACAATGACTACTCACCAGAGGGTCCCCATGTCATCGCTGATATTCTCACCACCCAATTCTGCTAAATCGAGGTACTTAAAGGATCAGAAGACACAAGGAAAGAAAATATCACAGCAAAAGTCATTTAATATAGTCATTTAGAAAATGTTGGGAAATAATATACAGCACCATACACTATCATTGGCTTCCCTGGTAATGTACAAAAAAAATGAAACAATGAGGGAAAATCCTTGAAGCGAAACACATTTCTTCTGAATTCACCTTTGGCTATGCCCCGCCCCCCTTAGTTATTGTTACGAAGTCCGTCAGTCTAACCGGAGTTCAGACCGGAGTTCAATGGAAACCGTATGCCCGTCTGTAAAGTTACAACCCATGACGCTTTTTTAGAGAGCCACGGAACTGTATTTCATTTAGAATCTGTTGAACAACACCAGTACGACATGGAGACACATGAATACAAATTAATATCTAGGTTTGTTGCGTGACAAACTTAAGACAGGGGGACTAACTGATTTGAATAGCTAGCTGTGCTAGATAGACTTGCCTGCATATTAGCCTACAAGGACGTTATGTCATGTAAGGAACTGGTACTGCAATTAAACGGAAACATAGTCTACATTGCGAAATGACTTTAACTTTATTAATGTATGGTGAATAAATTGTACACTACTGTGCACAGACCCAAGCTTTTCTGAGGCAAGCACATTAGCAGCTATTAGCAAACTATGCTAACGTTAGTTTTCTACGAGTGTCCTCTAAGTGACAATTATATTATACACAATGCTGACAGTGCTGAGAACATTCTTGTTTATCTGGCTTACATCCTTGTTTATCTTACTTACATTGAGTTGACTGTGTGGCTTAATTCACAGATGTGGTGGGGCTGTTTCATTACGGTTTGCTACGGAGTAACCCTTTGCTTAAAATAGGGGACAGCTGGGAGAAGGGACTTTTAATCTAATTTAACATAATTACATAATAAGTATAATCAATAGTGAAAGCCATCATTCTGTGTATTGGTGTTGCGTTAATCCCACACATTTTGTTTGCCCGTCCTTTTTCAATTTTCATCACTATATAATCCTATAAAAACGGAAAAAAATCACGGCTCCCAATGCATTTCTATGAAGCCATAACGTGAAACTGTTGGACTCTATCTTCATGTACGGAGCTACTGCACTGCCATTGGCTCATCCGCCTTCGATAGGCGGGACTTAGCCAAAGGTGAATTGCCTTTTCAAGGACTAAATATTGAACTGAACTTGAAATGGGATGCAATCTGCTGGCTAGGGTGTTGGTGGGGCTATTGAGCTGGCTGTTAGCTGGTTGGTTGGGTAATTGTGATACCTGCAAATGTGCTTTTGGAGTAACCAAATTTGAATTTTGTGTGACAAGGTATTCTTCAGATATCACACTCAAGTTGTTTACATGATGTATACATCCCCTCTAACTAAACAACAACACTGAATGCCAGAACACTCACCACACACCATCTTGAGTGAGGAAATCAGCCAATTACACTTGGGGGATGATTATGTGGGCAGATGGATTAGATTAGATTAGATTCAATGTTACAGTCATTGTGCAGAGTACAAGTACAGAGACAATGTGATACAGTTAGCATCTAACCAGAAGTGCAAGAAGTACAATGTATAGAGAGGTAGTGCAGTGAAACTAGTATATGACATAGTGCAGTGCAGGCAGTAGTGCACAGTTAAGCAAGAGGCACATGCATTACAGTAAGGATGTGCAGTGTATTAACAGTAACATTAAAGGTCCTATAGAATGGATGAATTGAGTATTGCACTGTGTTCTCTGATGTTAAAATAGTGTTCAACTTTGATTTAAAAAAATAAACTCAATTGCAAGTGTACAAGACTAATTAAAACCATATATTTAGGCTGGGTATTGAAATGGTCTGTTTGACTAAATGGCGCCCTCTTTGGCAACCCCAATTGAACTTCAATGGCTTTGCGAGGTCTGACATCACAAGCAAGCAGTTTTGCTGAATCGCCCATTTTTTAGTGTCTATTTCAAGTTCAAGATTTCCATAATGAAGGAGGGCACAACCATGTCTCATGTTCATGATAGCTCTTTGTTTATGCACAACCTCTCATAATTCATGAAAACCAAGAAAAAAAATATTTCCATTCTAGGTCACCTTTAAAAGAGCAGAATATGGATGTGCGGTATGAACAATAGAGACAGATATGTACAGTACAGGTATGGAGAACTCCGGCGAATTTTAACACAGAACTCAGCTGATCATGTTCACGGGACACTGTTGTTCAAAAAAAAAAAACCTGGGGGAAAAAAACGGTGCTGTCTGACGTGAGTTCCCTGGCTGGCTAGCCGCTAAAGTGCCCAAAGTGCCTGCAAGCTGTGCTATGAGGACATGTACTAAACTGTGCCTTTATGCCTCTTAATAGACTCAAAATGGCATGATGTGCTGTGCAACATTAATAGGGTCCTTACATGGCAGCACTGTGTGTGCTGATCCAAATTGTGAAGGAACAGTATAAATCCTGTGTTCATAGACTAGGCTGTCAGCCTGTGTGTCAAATCTTTGTCCATGATCACATCCAGTCACTTTAAAGAGGGCTTTACATATAGGCTTTACATAGGGAGCTCCTCAGGGAGCTTAAGTCCATATCTTCTATCTTTTAGGAGAGTGAGTGAGACTGGTTCAAACTGACTGAAAATAGCTGGGCAGATGACAGTCGTAGAAAGGTCATAGGACCCTTCAGAGTTCCCTTTGAGTCAGATCGGCTCCAAAAAATTAATGGGGTTTCCTTAGCCTGTGAGAATTGAGTTTTGAGAATTGAGATTTGTGAGAATTGGACCAGTAACCTTTGCAATATTGTTGATAGGCGAACCGGACCCCGACGCGAATCGGAGGGGTCTTGTTTTGCCCTGAAGCTCCTTATTTTCCCGATAATGACCTGCGTTCTATACATTATCCCGCTTATTATACAGCTACTTGCTAAAACGAGAAGAAACGTACCACAATGTGTCTTTAACAATGACTCTACCGTTTCGTGGCTTCCGCTAACAAAACAAATAGTTTGCCACACAGATAGAACGTGACCATTTTAGAGGTTGCTAGGTAACCTCTTACTAGCTGTCTTTGAATTTCAACAAAATTTCAATGTGGAGTGATATGAAAGATCTGAATTAGAGGCAGGGCTGTACAGTGCGAGCAGGTCGTCGCAAAAACGACTAAAAATATATTAGTGCGAGGAGAAAATATGGAATGGGCGCACACGTGCGAGTACTGATTTCAACCCTTTCATTCGCATTTTGCTCCTAAAATGAATCCACACCAAGTGGATCAAAGTATAGTAAAATGTTTGCGAGAGTTGACAACTCTTGCGCACCTGGCTGGACACCCACGCTTTCAGCATCAACCTCGCGCTCTCACAAAATCGCAAGAAATGTCACTCCAAATCCATTCTTCTTTTTCTTCAATCTGTTCGTAATATCAGTTGGTGACTATGTAGTGATTACCGGTGAAACGGTAAACCATGATAAAAATGTTGACTAGGCTGTAACAATTACCGTGTTCCATTTACCATTTCAAATATTATTATTATCACGGTTGATAAACACGGTGTGGAAACCGTGTGTTAAATTCGTCCCAGCTTCACCCGAGCCTGCATTTGATACAGGCCTGGTAGACTTCTATGAAACAAAAATGGTATCCTATACTGATTCTGTTGTCTAAATGATGGATTTAACCACCGATTCGGTGTAGGCTACACCTGCTTTAAAAAGGCGGGACATTTACATCGCAAATGTGCGCTGTATCATATAGCCACTCTGCGTCTTTTCATGTAGGCTATACGTTCACATTAAATCGATTCCACCAACGTTATCTGGAGAATACCGTAACGTTTTATTTTGAGCACTGGTTGTCACTCATTGGATATAACAGATATGGGTCATTCCGTGTCAAATCAGACAAAATCCAGGAAAATGGTTGCAGCACCGACTCGGATTTTCTTCAAAGTTTGTCTACACAATGTTTAGGTTCCATAACTAAAATCTGTAAAATATTTTTGCTCAATTCTATTGTTTTCATTGTCTTTTTGCCCTTGCCTTTTTACACTCTCTAAATGACCTTATCTTGGAGGCCATGTTAAGGTGCTCATATCTTAAAAAGTATCATTCCTAGCCTGACTAAACTTTATAGAATGGAAGACAAGCATGTTCTCAGTAAGATTCAATGATTAAATGTTTGTACCACAGTCTCATTGGTTGTACAGAAGTCCCTAGTTTCTGAAAAAACATGCAAAAAAAGGGATATTGAGGGTCTCAAAACTTTTTTATTGGGACACACCTGCCATCAATGAGTCTTTTCTATAGAAATATAATCCTTTGTTAATGTTGTCCCAAAATGTGAAGTCTCCAAATCAAATGAATTTGACAATAATAAGGATAAAACAAGGCATGTTTGTATTTTTGTGTCATTTTCATGCAGCTGAAAAGCTATGTGGGGTAGGTAGTAGGATCATGAAAATCTATGTGGAAATAAAAAAGTATACGGACATGTAGTGTGTAAAGTTCTAATATTGCATCGAAGCCCCGTTCACAGAATAAATGCATGTAGTTAGAGGTGTTTTGGTAACACCAGAATAAACATTTACAATAAAAAAGTGAAGTTTGGCACCCCTCTCTGGCAAAACCGTAGCATTTTGCTACTTTTACAAGGCATTAACTCTGGTAGCTATTTGAATGGAATGGAAAGGCTATATTTTACTTCTCGTATTCAAAAAGAAGCAGAAATTCCTAATACCTTGATATTGAAAAGGATAGCAAAAAAGCCACCAACTAATGATAGGCCTATTTTAGATTAATGGTTAAAACATAATTTCAAGTATATAATTCGGTGTATTTGCCATCCTTTTCAATTTCAAGGTATTAGGAATTTCTGCTTCTTTTTGAATACGGGAAGTAAAATACAGCCTTTCCATTCCATTCAAATAGCTACCAGAGTTAATGCCTTGTAAAAGTAGCAAAATGCTACTGTTTCGCCAGAGGGGGGTGCCAAACTTCACTTTTTTTATTGTAAATGTTTATTCTGGTGTTACCAAAACACCTGTAACTACATGCATTTATTCTGTGAACGGGGCTTCGATGCAATATTAGAACTTTACACACTACATGTCCATATACTTTTCTATTTCCACATAGATTTTCATGATCCTACTACCTATCCCACATAGCATTTCAGTTACATGAAAATGACACAAAATACAAACATGCCTTGTTTTATTGTTATTATTGTCATGGTTATTTGTTGTGGAGACTTCAAATTGTGGGAAAACATTAATTAACTGCCGTATTTGAAGAGGAAATAGTGACTGATACCAAGTGAAAAAGATAAACAGTTTTTTAATACCCTTAATATCACACTTAATGCACGTTTTTCCAAAATTGAGGGCCCTTTCGAGAGTCAAGAGACATTTAGTACAGACTTTAAATTGTTTACACATGCTTATTATTATGAGTTGATCTTCCACCCTAGAAAATTTGGGGAGGCTAGGGAACATATTTGTCAAGATATTAATGCCCAGACATGGCATGTGTTTTTCAAGCTGTAAAAATGAAAGAATTTCAAGGTCTAAAAAAGATATGAAGACAGATGATTTCCACAGAAATATTTCACAGGCCTTGGTTTTAGGACCCATTGATGATATACACAAAGTTTGAACAAAATCTGAGACGGTGCAGCAACAATCTTATCTGATTTGACACGGAATGACCCACATACCAAACTCCAAGACAAAATAATCCGCCTGTAACCGTGGTCACACTTTATAGACCCCCAGGCCCCTACACTAATTTTCTAGAAGAATTCTCTGATTTTCTTTCCACCTTAGTTGTCCAAACAGAAAAAATACTTATACTGGGTGATTTTAATATTCATATGGATAATGTGAACGATAGTCTCACAATTGCATTCCAATCTCTAATTGACCATCTCGGCTTCTGCCAAAATATTAATTCACCCACACACTGTCATAACCATACTATTGATCTAGTCTTGTCATATGGCATAAACATAGAGCAGTTAACAATCATACCACAACACCCCACCCTAACTGATCACCATCTAATTACTTTTGAAATGACACTACACTATGTAGTACCTAACTCCACTCACTACTATAGTCGCGGCCTATCTGAAAAAACATTGCAGACTTTCTAGAACAAATTCCACTTACCCTTTCCACATTTCTGACTCAGGAAATATTAGAGGGCCCTTCTCTTAAAATAGAAGGTCCTTCCCTTAACCCAACAGAGGTTGATTTACTAACTGATAATGTAATGAACGCACTACACTCAACACTAGACTCTGTAGCACCACTCAAAAAGAAAATAAGAAAACAAACAAGACGCGCTCCATGGTATACCACAATCTCCCGCTTAACAAAGAGCCATAATGAAGTAAGCCAATCTATTCCTTTGAGCTTAAATAGTAATGATTTTATGGACTTTTTTAATGACAAAATTGAAACAATTAGAGTTAAGATCGACAACCAGTCAGTTTCTCCAATTACACATACTCCACTGCTATATGATAGTGAAAACCTAACAGAATCACAGCTACAACCTAGAACAACATTTAATTCATTTACACCTATCGACACATTAGAGCTCACTTCCACAATTTCCTCATCAAAATCTGCAACTAGTCTGCTAGACCCTATTCCCACTCACCTTCTTAAGACTGCTCTCCCCCTCTTTGATAACGCCTTGCTTCAGATTTTAAATAATTCAATGCTATTAGGACATGTTCCACAGCAGTTTAAGATGTCTGTTATCAAGCCATCACTCAAAAAGCCTAGCCTCGATCCTAACATCCTAGCTAACTATAGGCCTATTTCTAATCTCCCTTTTATGTCAAAAATACTTGAAAAAATAGTTTCCAAACAAATTGGCGCCTACGTACCGAATCAGCCTTAGTTAAAGGGATAGTTCGGATTTTAAGACACGAAGTTGTATGGGTTCCCTGTCAGCAACGTAGTGCATCAGCACTGACTTACCCCCGACAGCGTCCTGTGAGCCGAGATCCAGCCGGTTTTAGATCGTTTTTGATGCTGAAGAAAGTAGTCCGGCAAGTTTCTGGGGTCACGAAAGTAAAGTGTTTTTCTTCTCAAAACCATATGCGTTCAACAGAGTGATATATTTGCACCACAAAAACGTTGTCCAGGAAAAATTCAAACCTCGTTATCACTTACTTATTTTTCGCGATTCCTATCACTGCGCGCTACTGACAGCTGGACAACGTTTTTGTGGTGCAAATATATCACTCTGTTGAACGCATATGGTTTTGAGAAGAAAAACACTTTACTTTCGTGACCCCAGAAACTTGCTGAAGAAAATAGTCCGGCATCAAAAACGATCAAAAACCGGCTGGATCTCGGCTCACAGGACGCTGTCGGGGGTAAGTCAGTGCTGATGCACTACGTTGCTGACAGGGAACCCATACAACTTCGTGTCTTAAAATCCGAACTATCCCTTTAAAGTGTTTAATGACCTCCTCATTGCTGCTGATAACGGATATGCATCAATACTAGTCCTCCTTGACCTCAGTGCTGCTTTTGACACCATAGATCATGACATACTACTTCACAGGCTTGAACATTCCATAGGTATCAAAGACTCTGCACTTGCTTGGTTTAGATCTTACCTTACTAACCGCCAACAATTTGTACAGGTCCATAATGAACCATCCACCCAGACTATGGTAAAATATGGAGTGCCTCAAGGCTCAGTACTAGGGCCCCTATTATTTTCTCTTTATATGCTTCCCCTAGGTTCTGTAATTAGAAAACATGGCATTAATTTCCATTCTTATGCAGATGATACACAATTATATATTTCCATAAAGCCCGATGACCCAACCCCGTTAGCCAAACTCAACACATGTCTGAGAGACATAAAAATTTGGATGACTAATAACTTCCTGCTATTGAACTCAGATAAAACAGAGGTTATGGTTTTAGGTCCAAAAAAGATTAGGGACATCCTATCTACATCACAAGTTACATATAGTGATCTCTCACTGACCTCATCCACAAGTGTTAAAAATCTAGGAGTTATAATTGACCAAGAACTTCTACTCAGTAGTCACATAAAGCAGATCACAAAAACTTCATTTTTCCATTTAAGGAACATCTCAAAGATAAGGAAGTCCCTATCCTTACCAGACGCTGAAAAATTAATTCACGCTTTTGTCACTTCTAGGCTAGACTATTGTAATGCACTATACGCCGGCTGCAATAATACCTGTGTAAAAAGCTTACAGCTTATACAAAACACAGCTGCTCGCACACTCACTAGGACCAAAAAATATGAACATATTTCCCCCATCCTAGCATCTCTACATTGGCTACCTGTTAAAAGTCGCATTGACTTCAAAATTCTACTTCTAACATACAAAGCCATAAATGGCAGGGCACCTGAATATATTAAAGATCTTCTAGTCCCATATAATCCACCTAGACCCTTACGATCACAAAATACTGGACTTCTTGTAACTCCAAGGATTTCAAAAACTACAGTAGGAGGCAGAGCTTTTTGTTACCGCGCACCTCTCCTCTGGAATAATCTTCCTCCCTCAATCCGTTTAGCAGACACCCTCCCTATTTTCAAGTCTAGACTTAAAACATATCTCTTTAGTGCTTCCTATAGTTAGGTATGGTGCAGTGTGGAACTGCAACCACTTCAGGGTTTCATTGGAACGGACCACCTCTGCTGTGGACTTGTGTGACTGGTGCTCCAGTCATGCCTGCCATGGTGGCTACCGACCACACCTGTGCTGGTGCTGACTACCCTCCACCATGCCTTAGTTATGCTGCTATAGCATAGCACTGTCATGGACTTCTCATGTGTCATGCCGTACAACTCTCTCTCCCCTCTCCCTCTGTCTCTCTCAACTCTCCCTCCTCCCTCTCTCTCTGTCCTGTCATTCAACTCCCTCTCCCCTCTGCCTTTTCCCTCTATAGTATAATAATTTATATTCCCATTTATATACTTATTAATACCAACCATTATGACTTATAGTAATACTAACACACTTTATTTCTCTTCCCTTTCCCCTATACCTCACTTGTGAGGTGAACCATTACCAGTCATCAGCCATCTTTGTGCCTGGCCCTCATCACACCTGAAGTCCCATCCCCCTGAGTGCCATTGCCATCATCATCCCTATGATTGCCCTACCATCGCCTGCTGTGGTTCCCTGCCAGGATCCCTGGGCCACACATCCTAGCGACCCATTACCCTCCAAAATTACTAATGGATTACTGATGGACTATTTATTCCCTATACTGGACTGCTTGAACCTTCTGATACTACAAATGACTTTACTCTTCTTAACTGACCCTAGGCAGATGGGTTGGGCCCTTGAGTCGTGGATCTGTCTGAGGTTTCTTCCTATATATATCTCCAATTCTAGGGAGTTTTTCCTTGCCCCTGTTGCTCATGGGCTCTCTTTGAAGGTTTGACGCTCTGTGAAGCGCCTTGAGACATGTGTAATGTTTTGGCGCTCTATAAATAAAATTGAATTGAATTGAATTGAAAAATTGAATTGGACATTCATCCTTTCTATTACACCAGAAATATCTGTCTTTACCTTTGTTAGTTTTTTGAACATTCATGTTATTTAATGAAAACATGTAATGAACTATGCATGAGTATTTTCCTAAATACCCGAATGAAACCTAATTATGTTCACGTACGGTACTTCTTAAAGTGACAGGCAATCAATTAGACCTACACACCATCCCTGTAATATCATTAAAGACAAGTGTAATCAATATGAAGTATTCAAATTACTGAATATTTTAAGCTATAAGTAATTATGCAGATCCTAAAATGCTATAAATTGTATAATGTGCAAAATGTACACAAATTCTGAATTCAAAATATGAAATAGAAACAAGACGAGCCATTTTCTGTGTTTGTGGAGGGTTTGAGCAGATACTAGGATTGCCACTGCTGTGAATGATCTGTATCTTGCTTAAGGTTTTCAAGGAAATTTCATAGTGCTCCTAATTTTTTTTCTGTGCTCCTAAATTTTTAAATTTAGGAGCACCTGTGCTCCTAGTGAAAAAGCTAAGCGTACAGCCCTGATTAGAGGCACAAACTCCGTTGCCATTGACAGTGGTCATTATTTTTTTCAGAGGTCCTCTATGTACGGGATAATGGACGACACGCCGTGCGGTTATTCAAAGTTAATGCACGTTCTAGACGGTGATACGGCCCGACGCGAAGCGGAGGGACGTTCCGTCTAGAAAAGTGCATTAACTTTGAATAACCGCACGGCGTGAAGTCCATTATCCCGCTTATTCCACTGTTGCCACTTGCGTTGTGTTCGTTTCCGGTGCTAATTTAGATGTTTTAATCGCTAGAACTGAAATAATGACCGGTAGAACTTTGGGAAATCCTATTCAAGTCAATCGAGCGTTCTACTTGCATTGTGAAAAGCCTTATAATAAGATGCAATAAATGGAAGCTTTTGATTCAAAGCAGATCTATGACTTCAAGGTGAGTCTCGAAATTGCTCAGAATGAATTTGATCATTTTAAAGACTCTAAAACTGTAATTAAAAACTGTTTAAAGACTGTAAAACTTGGTCAAAGAACTTTATTGAAACCAGGACAAAGTTGGATGATATCAAAAATAATCTGAAATCAAACCCTGACAAGATAGATCATTTAGAAGGCCATTCAAAATGCCATAATATTATTGTTGATGGCATTGAGAAATCTGAAAAGGAAAAAGCTGGATCACTCATTTGAACTGGATTGGGCTATCAGGATGGGGAAACAGGAATCATATTAAAAAAAAACACAGACCAATCATTGTCAGATTTCTACGACTAAAGGACAAGATAGCTGTTCTGGACAAAACCAAACATTTGAAGGGACTAGGCATCTGCTATCAATGAGGATTTTACAGAGGCCTTCCGGCTAAAGAGGAAGGAACTACTCACAGTCATGAGGGCAGCAAGGGAGAGGGGGGATATTGCATATCTAAGATACGACAAACTGCTTATCCATCCACCTTCACAAAAACAACAAGGACAGTCAAGCAGCCAGTCCGGGTCACTAGTTTTTACTATACTGTATGTCTTCTCAGGTATTTTAATCACATTCTAAGGACTATAACCAATCTGTTGACATTCACTTTTTTTTCTTCTTTCGATATATCTAAAATGTGTAGCTTTTTAAATAAAGCAGAATTGAACAGCTTATGTGACTCTGCGTCTTCTGATACATTCTCTACTTTTCATTTGAATATAATATAAGAAGTCTTTCTAGGAATTATGATACATTCATTCATTATTTGTCACAAATCAAACATGAATTCTCTGTGATTGCGTTATCAGAAACCTAGATTCAAAGGATTCAAAAGAGATATTTAAATTGCCAAATTACAACTCATTGCATTACAACTCGTGTGCATTATGTGAGATGGACTAGACCTGGAGGGGGTGTATCTCTGACTGTTCACTGGGACTACAGATTTTGAATATAAGGCCAGATCTGTGTCTGAAGTCTGTGTCTGTGTCTGAATATAATTGAGATGGAGTCTGAGTTTATAGGGGCATGTAGGAGCTAAAAACATCATAGTTGCAGTGTTATTTACCGTCCCCCTGATCAGGCAATTAAAGATTTTAATGATAGTTTGGACATTTGTCTAGATAGGATCAATAGAGAGGGTAAAACATGTTACATCCTTGGTGATTTTAATATTAACCCGTTTAAACATAATTCAGACACCCTTACAGATGAGTTCCTTAATATCCCTTAGTTATTTTGTCCCTCTTATTTTTAAAGCTAGGGTAAAAGACAATTCATCAACCTTAATTGAGAACATCCTAACAAACTCTCTGAGTGAAGAAATGAAGTCTGGGGTTTTGTGCCTAGACATGTCAGATCATTTCCCTATTTTCCATTTATCTAAAATAAATGTAGGTAAAATTAGACAACATGATAATTTAATGCATAAAAGGATTTTGTCTAAATCAAATATACTTCACCGTTTTTTCATATTAAACTATGTTATTCCCTTAACTAAGACGAGTTGATACATACCTCTCACGTTTCAATGCGTGCACTCACTGGCTCTGGCGCACAGCACAACTTTGATAGCACTTAGCTAGCCCAATGCATTCATTAGGATCCAAACAGAGTTGAAGTTAGAAGCGACCAAACACCTCCATGTTTTCCCTATTAAAATACAGTTACACGAGAGGTCACACGACCAAGTATGGTGAGACAAAAGAAAACGTGGTGCATTTGTAAGCAGGTAAGAGGGATAACTATATTGTGTGGCGCAGTAATATCCTCACTCTTGCACTTTCAGTTTCACTTTGGAGTGGGGATATTACTGCGCAGAGTCTAAGTGCTCCCAATGTTATTCCGTCACACAATATAGTTATCCCTTTTGCCTGCTTAGAAATGCACCACGTTTTATTTTGTCTCACCATACTTGGTCGTGTGACTACTCGTGTAAAACCGTGTCCTAATTGTAAGCGACTGCGCGACTGTTGGATAGTTTGTGTCCACATTGTATCCGTTAACATTCTTTAATGAACCTTTGTTACGTCGTGAAGAAGTTAATGTCAAGGCGACGCGACGCGACTAAAATAGAAACGGACAGCGCGACAAAACAGGGTTGAAGAAGTCGCGTAGCAAAGCAACTTGTCGCGTTCGGTCGCATCGCATTCAGTCGGGACATTCCAACTGAAAATACAGGGATGGAACTGATTTTGTCGCACGCATTCGGTCGCGTCGCTTGCAGTTAGGACACGGTGTAACTGTATTTTAATAGGGAAAATATGGAGGTGTTTGGTCGCTTCTAACTTAATCTCTGTTTGGATCCTAATGAATGCATTGGTCTAGCTAAATGCTATCAAAGTTCCGCCGCACGCCAGAGCCAGTGAGTGCATGCATTGAAACGTGAGAGGTATGTATCAACTCGTTTTAATTAAGGGAATAACATAGTTTAATATGAAAAAACGGTGAAGTGTTCCTTTAAGAAAGCAATTAAGGAAAAAGAATAAACTCTACAGAAAATATATTTCTAATCCTTCTCCTCGAAAATCATAGTATATACAAATCATATAGAAATACAATTAGATTAGTAAAAAAAGCAATAATTTAGTGAAAGATTTGTGCAGTATTCAAGAGATATTAAGGCAACATGGAAAATCATAAATCAGCTGTTATTTAGGCAAAATTCCACTGTAGAGTTAGATCATTCATTCATGATGGTGAACGGTCTCTTAACCCTATGAGCCCTAGGCTGTTTTAACGGCATTTTCACTACCTCTAATTAGAGGCATTTATCCTGGTAATTGTAAGTGCCATTCACACGTTACATATTCTTTTTTTTTTCAGCACAGTCTAGGCTACCCAAATCTGCCACAATATCATGTATAAATACTTGCATTGATTTGATTTAGATTTTTAAATAAAAATTCAAAAAGCATACTATACAAATTCTTACATTTTGACGTATATGGGTCATTCCACGCCAAATCAACCAGAGCCCACGCACTTGCGTCTCAAAAAAATCTGAAAAAAATACCAAGTGTGCCTATGTTACGCAGGAGACACTCCGTAAAATGTTTTTGTGCAAAGATCAATACTTTTCAAGTAACAGCCAGTTTTACAGGGGGAGGGGGGTGTCAAATTTGTTCTGCCTCTTTTTTTTGTCAAAGTTCACAAGCTCATTACTCAAGAACTAGAATCCGTAGGAGGCTCAAATTTTGCCCTCCCCCTGTAAAACTGGCTGTTACTTGAAAAGTATTGATCTTAGCACAAAAACATTTTACAGAGTGTCTCCTGGGTAACATAGGCACACATGGTATTTTTTTCAGATTTTTTTGAGACGCAAGTGCGTGGGCTCTGGTTGATTTGGCGTGGAATGACCCATATCTATGACGTAAAATGGCAAGATAAGATCCATGATGGAGGGATACTTTGGGGCTGAGCAATTTACAGAAATATGTGGTGTGTGCCTTACAGAAATAAATGGCAATTTTTATTTAGTGATGAAAAATGACTTTTTTACCCTTATTATACTCCATATTTGTGACACGAGCTGATCTGACCTGACTTGTTTGCATGGTAGCACACATGACGTGCACACATGATGATTATCTAAAATATTTTTTTACTGCATTGCAATGAACAAAGTAAAGGCAAAAAAGTGTTTATTTGTCAAACAAATTTGGATGCAATATGAGTCTTGAATTGGATACCATACAGGAATTTGCTAGGATCTCAGTATATATTGCTCAGGATCTCAATAAGCGTACGACTGTCATACGCTAATTTCCACGCAAAGCATGCATTTATCAATTTGAGTTTTTCAATTATAGATTTATAGTATGATGCATTCTCTCTGTGAAAATAAAGTCTGTTGCGCTTAAATTGCTCTATTTTCCCGCCTTCCTTGATGACACCTCTAACTGTCAAAATTAACAAGGTTCAACAAATGTTTCTCTTTTGGACGTATAATGCACCTTCATGTCGTAAATTCTAGGGGCGAGGCCTTTAAAACGAGCATATATAGGGGCATGATACTAAAATCATGCTTGTTTCCATACGCCACATTTATCAACCAACGTTTATTCCTACATTGAAATTGGAGTGATATTAAAGTTTCATGAATCACACGTGAGCCCTGTCGTAAAATGATTTCTGCACTCAGATCCGCCCTGGTTTCTGCGCTCGGTTGATAAATGAGGGTCAATATCTGTGTGGCGGCTTTGCCGCTAATTTCGATTGGTTGTTATGGGTGAACACTTCTGTCAATTCTTTCAGAAAGCAATGCAATGATAAGGCATGGTCTGAAGATGGTCTGTGCAAATGTTGGTGATTATCAGATGAAATCTGTCACCTGTGAAACCTTTGGAAAGTGTTGAGTTTGATCTGTTGGTGGAGCTACAGCGTGAATGGTAAAGTAGTAAATAAGTCGTAAAGTTGTAAATAGGCTTGGCTATGGGTCACAGACCCCACTTTGAGAATCACTGAACTAGGCTGTGTCATAAAAAATGAACACATTAAACTAAAACATTCATTAGAACACAGCTGATCAATCGTTTACTTTACTTTTGAATGAAGTTCCATTGCAAGAAGTGACCGGATTACATGTGAATTGATATGACAGACGTGAACCACGTATTTGGCCAGAATCACGTCTAATAAAGCCAAATCAAATCAAATACACATGCTAACACAGGGCAGATGTTAATTTGGTAAAATTTTCAAGAGGGCGTCATAATCATCCACAAATAGTTGGCTAAATGAGTGCTGGATCTGAAACATCTTTGTGACAATATTAACAACATTACTGGCATACATTGCTAAGGAACATAACATGATGACAAACTTTATAATACATGTAAATGAGTCAGGGTATTCAGGTTTGAAATTCATTCAGAGACTGAAAATGGCTAATTTAAACTTACTTCATAGCTAACGAAAGTTAGTCTTTTCAATTGCTTTGTTTGATAACATGATGCTAATCACAATTTATCTGCTAACACATCTTAAGTATATTTAACCTTTATATTTTCGACTCCACGCAGAAATAACAGTATTAACAGAGGTAAGTGGTTAACAGAGGTCATTTTCCTACCACTGATGTTTTGCGAAATGTCAGACCCTCTGCTCCCACAATTTCCTCCTAGTAGGATCCCAGGGAAATAATGCAAACGTTTACCACGTCCGGGCTGTACAGAGCAACCATAGGCTGCATAACACGGCATTTCGAAAAGTAATGATATCACAGATATATTCCTCTCTTGTAAGTTGTTGCACTTGACTTGTTGTTAATGATTATACACTATATTGCCAAAAGTATTGGGTCACCTGACCCCCATATGAACTTCAGTCACATCCTATTCGTATTCGTTAAGTCACACACTGATGTTTGACGAGGGGACTGGCTCTCAGTCTCGGCTTTAAATCATCCCCAAGGTGTTCTATTGGGTTCTTCAAAAGGAGAAATATTTTTCAAGTTTTGGATAAGTACATTGTGGCAAATAGACTAGACTGCTCTTGTTGTGTGGGAGTGTGTTCAGACAGACGGGGCCGCAGCTGGACTACTAATAACAGTGGAGTGACAGCTTTCATCAAGCAGAAAGCCCTAAATGCAATTTTCTCACACTGTATGCTCTATCGCGAAGTGCTTGTGGGAAGGGGATCAGCTTAATTTATTATTACATTTGCTGTAGTATTGTGGATGGGTTTAATAAGACACCTTGCAAAAGCTGGACATGGACATGCCCAAAATGCACTTAAAAAAAATTGTTAAAATAATTTTGCTCCAGACTTTCTGCATTTAGATTATCAAGTCTGACTCCTATATTGTCAACGAGTATTTCTGTATCTCTGCTGTCGGAAAGATATTCCACAGTGTCCGTATCTGCACCAGGGGTCTTATCTGCTTTGGCATTTCTGACTGTCAGGACAAACACTAATTTCCCAGCCAGAGCCAAAATAAACATAAATTAGAACAACATTGAAATTAAACTTATCTCTGATGCTGTCTGCTTGAATTGTTCTTTTAATTTAGTACCCCTTCAAGCTTTCCCGCAATTACCAACTATATTGCTTACAGTATACATTAATTTGATCTAATTGTCCTGTTGAAATAGCCACAGCCACAGGAAATACTGTAGATAGACGGGGAAATAAGATGAGATGGAAGAGGCTCACAAATGTTAGTGTATTACTATTATTCTCTATTACTATTACTATTATTTTCATAGTCCACTGAGATAATTCTGATGATTTTCCCCCCATGATTATTTTGATCTTATCAACAGGTATGGGCTTCTTTCCTAGTTCCCCTCATGACTGATGCATTGCTGCAATAGGTTGATCCTGTAAAAATGAATGTCACTGTCTGTGTAGACTCTGGCGGGCGACCGTGTTGCCAACTGGGGGAGTTCAGCTTTTCTTAGGGTGAAGTGTACATCCACGTTACTGGATTGTAAACATACAAACTACTGCAGCACAATCAGCAGTAGCATTTTCTACAAACACATTTTGTAGAAAATAGCTATAATTTAGCTGTGTTTGCTCTAAGTGAATTCATACTTGGCATTCATGTGACTACCATGGATACCTGGCGGAAGAAACACTGACGGCGAATGACAGCTTCATAAGTAGTTTAAAAAAAAACACAACCCAGGCTTATCCAATCGCACAACAACTATCTGGCATATTGTTTTTACCTCAGAACACGACGTCCGGCAAGATTTTTGATTAGTTTACTGGGTTTTGTTGCTGGAGAATGATGTTCTTGCCTGCCAGCCAGTAGTGGTGACGTCACAAGTATGAATAGGATATCAACACAGCAGCGTGTCATGAATTTAGCTAATAGACAAGTGTTCAAGTCCACACCACCCAAAAATGAATACCAATAGCCATCAATGTAACATACAGTAATGAACCACTTGTATTAACAATAGTGTGAACGTGTGAGGACATATGAAATGATAATCATAATCTTATTGTCATCTTATTTTTAATTATTGATTATGATAGCATGCATGGGACCAAATGTTATATTTAGGAAAATATTTGTCAGTATATGTAAAGTACTGTACATATTCTCTCGAGGTGCTGTGTGCAAGATACACTATGTTGCCAAAAGTATTTCCTCACAGACTCATACCCCTCTTCAGTCACTGACATTGCTGCATGCTGCACACCCCCCTGTCTTATGTTGTGTTATGTCTTATATGTCACTATGCCTGCACAGAGAAATTGCCCCTCGGGGATAAATAAAGTTTTTTGAATTGAATTGAATTGAATTGAATTGAATTGAATTGAATTGAATAATGAACTTCAGTCACATCCCATTCTTAATCTATAGGGTTTGATATGACGTTGGTCCACCCATTGCAGCTATAACTGTGCATTCAGACCAAAACCGTCAAAAGCGTCAAAGTCACTGGTGAAGCTCATAACGCGACGCTCAACCCAGTTCAGCGCCGAAAGCGTCAAAGCCATGATGTGAAACATTCGAACAGACCACAAACAGCAATCCTGAGAGTTCGACATTCTGATTGGTTGATGCCAAACCGTTTTTCTAACGCCCGTGACACCACACTCACGCCCAGAACGCCAGGAACACCGACTCTCCATAGAAAATGAATGATTTCTGGCGCTCTTGACGGTTTCGGTCTGAACGCACAGTAACAGCTTTCAGCTCTACGGGGAAGGCTTTCCACAATGTTTAGGAGTGTGTTTATCAGAACGTTTGACCATTCTGTCTGAAGCATATTTGTGAGGTCACACACTGATGTTGGACGTGGTGACTGGCTCTCAGTTTCCGCTCTAATTCATCCCAAAGGTGTTCTATTGGCTTGAGGTCAAGACTTTGTGCAGGCCAGTCAAGTTCAGCTACAACGGACTGTCATTCATGTCTTTATGGACCTTGCTTTGCATACTGGAAGGGGCCATGCCCAAGCTGGGCTTGGTCCCTTAGCTCCAGTGAAAGGAACTCTGAATGTTGCGGCATTAACCAAGAGATTTTGTACAATTCCATGCTCCAACCTTTGTGGGAACAATTTAGGGATGGCCCCTTCCAGTTCCAACATGACTGTGCACCAGTGCACAAAGCAAGTTCCATAAAGACATGAATGACAGAGTTTGGTTTGGATGAACCTGACTGACCTGCAGATTCCTGATCTCAACCCAATAGAACACCTTTAGGATGAATTAGAGCGGAGACTGAGAGCCAGTCGCCTTGTCCAACATCAGTGTATGACCTCACAAATGCACTTCTGAAAGATTGGTCAGAAATTCCCATAAAAAAGCCTTCCCAGAAGAGTTGAAGCTGTTATAGCTGCAAAGGGTGTACTGACGTCATATTAAACCCAATGGATTAAGAATGGGATGTGACCAAAGTTCACATGTGAGTCAAGGCAGGTGAGCAAACACTTTTGGCAATACAGTGCATGTCTTTTTTGCAGATTGGCGACACCTAGACGAACTACGGCTTATGCATTGATTTTGCAACATTTCTTCAGCTATGAGTTAGGTATAAGTCACAGGGTGACTTAATATGATATTGATATGGTTTTGTTTCTTTTAACTTGCACAAAACACTGTCCTGTGGCTTATACACAATGGGGCTAATACACAGGTAATTACTGTAACATTGATGCAAGGTAGATATTTGTGTATCAAGTTGTCTGCCTGGATGGCTTTACATTTTTTAAACTTCAATGAAAAGAAAACTGAGGTCCTGTTTTTTCAGCCCAGTGCCACCTCTAACACATATGTTGACCTAGGCCCCCTGAAACCATATGTGAAAGACACAGCAAGAAACCTTGGTGTAGTTTTAGATTCTAATTTTAAAATGGAAAAACAAATCAACATGGTTGTCAAGTCTAGCTTTTTTCAATTAAGGCTTTTATCTAAAGTTAAGCCCTTTCTATCTTTTAATAACTTTGAGAAGGTCATTCACACCTTTGTGTCCTCTCGCCTTGACTACTGCAATGCCCTGTATGCAGGCGTCAGCTGCTCCTCCCTCTCACGCCTTCAACTAGTGCAGAATTCTGCAGCCCGCCTTCTCACCAGAACACGAAGGCGAGAGCACATTACGCCGGTACTTGCAGCTCTCCACTGGCTCCCAATACGTTACAGGATAAATTTCAAAATCCTCCTTTTTGTTTTCAAAGCACTACATGGTCTTGCCCCCTCTTATATATCAGATCTTTTTAAAATACATACACCCTCTAGGGCTCTTAGGTCAGCTGACCAACTGCGCCTAGTTGTTCCTCCCTCTAGGTTGAAAAGCAGAGGTGACAGGGTTTTTGCGGTGATTGCACCAAAACTGTGGAACGAACTGCCACTGCACTTACGCCTGGCTCCCTCCTTAGCTGTTTTTAAATCCCATCTCAAAACCCATCTTTACACCCTAGCATTCAATTCTATATGAATGTTTTATTTTATTTGATCTGCATTCCTCTGTCTTAGTCACTTTGTTGTCCTTGTTGTTTGTTTATTGATGTCTATCTTTTTGTTGTCCTATGTGTTTGTCTAATCTAGTCATTTTAGCTTGGTTTTGTTCAGCACTTTGGTCAGCTGTATTGTTGTTTTTTAAAGTGCTCTATAAATAAACGTGACTGACTGACTGACTGACTGACAATGTGTAAAATGTAAATAAAGACAGTATTCTTGAGCACATATTGTTTATTGTGTGTCTATTATGGTCATAACTGAAATATCAACATAGCTACCTATTAATTAATAATTAAACTGCATTTTGCACTGATAAGAGGCAGTGGCAGTGCAAGTGGCGAGTTCCTCAATGTTTAAAATGATATGCTATGTACATTGTTAGTTCCATTATTCACTGTTACTCAATTATTCACTTCATTTTACAGATACCATGACCACCAAAGTAGGCGATGTTCAAATTTATTTAGATTTACCAGAATGATGTCTTTAAAGAGAGGTGTTTGGTGGCCTTGGAGTCTGAATATGACCCTTTCATGATTATTCCTTTAGTCTGTAAGGGTCCATTGACTTCAAATTTATAAAAGTTCCTTCCTTTCTAAGAACTTCAGCCTACTGACACACCAGAACACAATTTTGTGTCGTCCTGTCATTGGGTATGCTTGTTTTGGTTACTGTGCTGGCTACAAAACAAAAAGGTTCACCAACTTTATTTGTTTAGCAGTATTTTAAGGTTTCTCTCTCTCTCTCTCTCTCTCTCTCTCTCTGCACATGAGATTCGGCTAGATAACACTGGCTTTCAGAGGAAGATCAAATTAATGAGTTGTTAATGAATGGTTCAAAGTTATTGCAGCCTAATTTTCCATATTCTCATGTGCTGGACAGGACAACATTTGACGGAAAACTTTGGTGATAAAGTTTAAGCTGATTTCCCAGAGTATATGGTTCTGATGTTCAAAATGGTTCTGGGCATGTTGTTGGGAGGTTGTTGTTTGGAATGAATAAAGGTATACCCTCTGTCAAACTGCGTCAGTCAGTTGAGATCTCTCTAAGATTAATGTTGAATTTCTGCTGGACAGATTTTTTTACCTTTACTTACAACACTCACTGTGTTAACATTATGTGTTCACAAAACTTTTTTCACATTGTAGTTAAGATAAGATGTTACAAGATTTTCTATACACTTTTTCTAATATGAGTTTGGGAATAGTTAAGATTTAAAATGAAACAGCGATTTCTGTATAAAATGACTGAATGGTGTGCTTTGTGCCAAGAACTTGTATTTTTACCGTTCCCTTTTCCAGTTGTCAAGGTGCATCTAAGTCTAGCCTTTAATAATAACATAATAATGTTGGAATATTATTACATATTTTGGGAATCACAGGCCTGTGTGTGAAAATTGTGAAGTGCACCTCCTGATTGTGAAACTACCCTTCTGTTAGTCTACATAATATCAGTATATGCTCATAACTAGTTGTTTCAATTCAAAAAGAAAAAGAAAAACATCAAAAGGGAATTATTGTGTGCAGGAGCAGTGACTTCTCATCTAACCTGCAAAAACTGCTTATCTAATCAAATCTAACCTAGTTTTATTAATCTTATATCAATATCGAAAAAAAAACGAGTTGGTATTGTTTTCAGTATAAAGAGACTTATGTAGTGTTTTCTTGTGAAATCATTTGACTTATTTTAAGATACAGTATGTCTTCATGAAAACAAGCAAATGTCTGCCAGTGTATTGAGTAAATTTGTCTTGACAAGACTCCTTAAAATAAGTCAAAGTCTTCTTAAAATTAAGTCAAGATTATCTTTTGAGGGAGCGCTAGGTAAGTATTTTCAGAATTGTTCACACAAAAAACAATACCAAATTGAAAATAGATTTTTGATGAGGGTTAATATAAGATTTTAGATTTACTGGTAGGTTAGATTTCATTGTTTTGCAGTGAGAATGAAGTACATTGACACTATAGCAAATCTACACTATTCTAGAAAACACACACATATTTATGAATGCATATGCTTACCTATGATAAGCAAGTTGCCCAGGGACATTGAAGTATGACCCCATTTTATAAGGTATCACAATCATATGCACAAATATATCCTCTACTACTAGTGTTTTTACACTCCTGAGAAACTGTCTGCATGTCCAGGTATCATTCCGGTCTTACCTTTTCACACTTTTAGATACTGATTTCAGTAGAGGTGCATGTTTCTGAGACTGCCTTCAAGCTGTACAAACCAGAAATACAGAATACAATCATCTTAGGGTAATGGGTTGATAGCCCTTTCTGCTTTCAAAATATGATAGCATAGCAGTCAATCCATGTTGACTGTCCGTTCTGCAAGAATATTATGAATAGATAAGACTATGAACACTAAAAGAAGCATTCATGTCACAATTTGTCAATTGGCTGGTTGATAATGGAACTCTCTCTGTGGTCCTCTACATATCTACATTCACTCTTCATGCTAACAGTACCACCTCTACCTGAAAATATAAATGCATTTTGAGCTAGGGTGTTTTCCATACATTTACAAACATCATCTGCTAAGCCAGCAGAACAACGTAGATTAATCACTTTACCTGCATCAAGGGGATCACTGGTTAGCAATCGGCATCCTCTTGTTTGGAGGTCAAGATTAAGCTTGAGATCAAAACACTCAGACACTGGATTTGAGTCAGTGGGGACATCCAGGAAGAGAAACCAGTAAGCTCAGGTGGGCATTTTCTATAGGCTCCTGAACATGACTGACCCAGATGCTGAGGTTCCTGCTTCTCCTGAAATCACAGTATGCGTTTTTAAATATGAACGTTGCCAAAGGCTGGTGTGGCTCCTTCAATCACAGGATCCCTGTTGATGTTGAGTACAAATAATACTGGAAGTTTCCAAAATTAATGTACATCATTAACAGTGGGAATCTCTGCATCGGCTGAAAAAATGCCCCTTTCCTTTTATGCTCAGCCTTCCTAACAAAACTTCCTCCAGGCTGCAATGCAATGAGCCAATCTGCTAATAAATTCATGAATTGACAAATCACAGCTGATCCTTGTTTTCTGAGTGCAGGAAGGCGCAACCTTGAAAGGTCACTCTCTCTTGTTCTGTGAAGGCACTGAAGGTTGCTTTGTGACAGTGTCGGAGGGGGCAGTAGTGGGCAATGATCTGAAATGTAGCTGTGTTAACAAAGCGCCACCAGGGAGATCCTGAACTCCGACGACTTGGGCCAGAGCCGAAGACAAACCTGAGGGCAGCCAACACATTTGCAGTGATGTCTGTATGCATCTGCGCCAAACATGTTCAACTCACAACTCACAATGCCTTCATAATGTGCAGGTCAAACAGAACAGCCTGCTACCCCTCCACAGGAAGACAGTGACTTCCCTCTTCCTGGAAGAAGCAACAAGTAGAGCAGCAATGTCATGCAACAAGGGTCAAAACAGATATAAGTTTGGGGTGTTTTCCCCCCTCTCTCCTTTTCTGTCTGTGCTGTATGAGTATATATCCTTTCTGTCTCATGACAGAAATGAGGGGCCTTGGCAAAACAAAACAGAAAAGGTCAAAATGGCCGTCTTCAACTCACTTCCGAGGCAGAAACAAACGGATTTTCCATCGAAAGAGAAACAATTTATTGACACTGAGACAAAATCAAGCAAGTGCCAGATGCACGGTTTTTCTTTGTGTGTGATTGTTGTGAACAGCTACTTCTTAGTTGCATGTGCAAAGATGGTTTCCATTTCTCTCTCCAGATATCAGCTGTACAGTAAAGAGCACAATGCAAACTTCCATTTAAAATATGGGCAAGGTCATAACAAAGCAATTACACAACTTAAGAGCAGTCCGTTCAGTTAGATGCACAAAGCAATGCTCATCATCTGAGAATCATGTTTTTTTTTTTTTTTTTTTTTTTTTTTATCTTTTATGCACACATGAGTGTCCATGACTGAGGGGTTTTCAATCCTCTCAGAAGAGATACTAACGGTCCATACAAGTACACTTTTTTAAGAAACAAAAGATCAGCAAAAACAGACATATGACAGCTGTTTACATAACTGGGAAATGACTGCATTGAAAAAAAAATAGGTGGCCAAGTCTTTAACCTGTAATAAAGACTGAAAATAACCAAATTAAGACCCCAGTGTAATCAAAGATGAACTAGAACACGTGTATATTTGTTCACTCTCCATTTCAAAAGGAGAATTTGATAAAATCAAGGACCTTCTTTAATAGGCCTAAAATACTGTATATCTGTAAATGACTGGTGCCCTTCGTTTTGACTGTGTTTTGAAATAATAGACAATTTCACATGATCCTATTTGATGAAATATTTGTTTAAAAGTATCAAGCAGACATTTAAAAGAAATACAACAGAAACACAATACAAAGAAGCTACTCTGGAAAAGACAGTATCTTCAGAAAATCAATGCCATTACTTCTTACACAGGCAACTTTCTTCCAAGTAACCCATTTACAATTATCTAATCTTATCTTTACAAATTGAATTACTTTACCCGGTAAAACCTAGTCATAAACACCACTTTATTTCTACCAGCTGGAGTGACAATCTTTTTGAACATGTTAGTTGAAGGAAGCTATTGATGTATTCTAAGATCTCTCTCTCTCTCTTTCTCTCACTAATCACACAAAGGTCTTTTTCAATCCTGACCAGAGCGCAATAATAAATTCCCATTCAATATCTGATGGCAAAGAGGGCCTTGGGTTGAAAAATAAAATCTTAGCCTAACTCTTTTTATCTAAACAAATGAACCAACATTTTCATAAATATACCAGTCACTGTCACATGTCTATTTGCAAAGGTTGAAGACTGAGGGTAAATTCCATATGCCATCTCATTAAATTGTTTTAAAATTAAGAATGTATTATAAAACAATAAACCACTGAGCTTTTTTCCCCTTTCTGTCCTCTGCCATCTATACCTATGTCAGGTTCTGAATGTGATGATGTGGCAACATATATTATGTCTGCAAATGACTGCAATAATCAGAAACAAAAAAATTATATGTATTTCAAAACAAGACAACAGACCCCAGTAAAAGTTGGAAATCACAGGACAATTACTATGAGCATATTAGGTAGATCAATTAGTAGAGTGTGCATTGACTGATGTAGACAACAATGATGTTTAGTCTGAGGGTAAATCTAAACTTAACTGTGTAATAGCCATGTAGTGTTACACTGTGTCAGGGAAAACGATGTATCACATTATTCTGAAGTACCATCATCATCAAACTATTACATTTCTTCCAATTCCATTTGCTTAAAGAGTGAATCTTACAAAAATTTAGACTACCATGCATATCGACAACCAGAATAATTTCTGAGGCATTAGACTGCGGAAAACACAATGTTACAATGTTGTTTTTTCTCCAGTGACAAACACTGCAAAATAACCTTTGACTTTCAAGACTATATTCTATAACACAGCGGCACTCTATACATTACAGGCCATTTGAAGTTTTCATTTACTTTCCTCGAATGTTACTTTTTATGATGCTCCTCGGACTATGATCATTACCAGATAATCTTCATCGGTTTTGGCGAGGGCTTTAGCTGCGGTGTCAAGAAACTGCTGGGAGAACTCACAAGGGGGAAAGGCGTGCAGAACTCCTGCGTTGTCCTTGTCTCTGCTGCCCCCAACAGGGAGGCTGATGACCCCAGCAGCCTGTTTCTGCTTAAGGTAGGACACCAGGTTCTTCAATGGCCGTTCTGTTGAGCTGCCTGTGTCACAGGGGCCCTCCTCTGAGCTTCCAGGCACAGCAAGTAGTACTGAATATCCACTTGGTCCTGCTACCTTTATGCGTCGTGCCACCTCATCCAGTTTGGGCTGGTCCAGACGAAGGCGCTGAGTGATCTTCAGCTGGCACACTTGACCACCAGTGCTGCCATCCACTAGCAGCCTGCTAGAGACGCCCAGGTCACCCTCCAAAAGGTGCATGCTTGTGGGGAAGCTACTGTTCTTCAGCTGCAGCATGCCCTGCCACGCTAGTGACAGTTTGTGGCCACCAGACCCTTGCTTGGACTGGGCTGTGGCCCTGGAGGAAGAAGAGGAAGTGGAAGAGGGGTGCTCTGTACGCTCCTCTCGTTTGCCGGGGCTCTTGGTAGAGTCACTAGCTTTGCGCTTGCGCTCCCTTTCGGTGGCAGACGCGTCAACAGGGCTTAGTGTCCGCAGTCGTTTCTCACTATGCGCACATTCCAAACTTCCACGCCGGTCACGTCCTGCAGGAGAGGGCCGGTCTGAGCGTGACAGCCTCTCTGAATCGCTGTAGCGTCCACCATCCCGACCACTGCTGCCACCTGGGCTGCGCTCCACAGACACACCATGACGACGACCTCGGAGGCGCTCGCTGCTGTCAGGTGAACGCTCCAAATGACGGCCATCCTCAAGAAGACGCCGCTTCCTGGCCTGGTCCCGGTTTTGCAGCTCCCGCTCCAATGACCATGCATCTCGAGAACGCCGCTCCCGTTCCAAGTGCTCCAGTGGTTCAAAAGGTGCACCCCGCGTGCGGTCACGCACTGCTGGCCCTGGCCACTCAGCAGCAGCAGGGTACAATGGAGTCTCACGGAAACGAAGTGCAGGCGGCGGAGTCCTCTCCCTCACCCGCAGAGCATCAGGACCAGCGCGGTGCACAAAAGATTCTGCCACCAGGTCATAATGTGGTGGAAGCGGCAGTGGCTGCAGATATTGCTGCTGGTAGCGATGTTCTGTATCAGCAAAGTCCACTCTTAGACGACGGTCAGGGCCTCCAAGAGGGAAGCCACGCATATGAGAACAGGCAGCCTGGGCAGCATCCAGGCTCTCATACTGAATATAGGCCCATGCATCACCTTTCCTATAGTCTATGGTCCTGATGGTGCCAAAGCGGTCAAATTCCCTGGCCAGAGCAGCCAGGGGTACCCATGGGCCTAAACCCCCAACCCAGAGTCTGGTAGTAGGAGTGGCCTTGCCATAGCCAATCTTAATAGGGTTCCTGCCCACCACCTTGCCAGACATACTGATTTTGGCACGGTGAGCCATGTCAAGGTTCTCAAATTTGAGAAATCCATAAGTACTGTTCTGTCCACGTGTTGGGCGCTTGATGTCCACCTCAGTGATAACTCCAAACCTGTCAAAAGCCCGCCTCAGGTCACTCTCAGTCACTGTTATATCAAGGTTCCCAAGAAACAATGTCCTGTTGGCTCTCTGGTCGTCCTCTGGGGAAACAATGTCCTCCTCTCGAAAAGCAGCAACCTCAGGGATAAAAGGAGGTCTAGTCCTGGCATCATATAAAGAAAACTCCCTTTCCCTTTCTAAGTCTCTGGGAAGAGGTGGGGGTGGTGGAGGTGGGAGACGTCCCAGGGCAAGCTGCTGTAGCCTGTAGTCTCTATACCCCAGTCCTGTGGGTGACAGAGGTCTCTGCGTATGCAAATGTCTATGGCCAGCAGCTGCTGAATATGTGTCTTTATCAATAGGCGACCGGCTCCGTCGTCTGTTCATGTACACAGCTTCGATCTTCAGTGGCCTGTCATGCAGAACCAATTTGCCGCGGGCGTGTTTTGCTGCCTTAGCGTCATCGGGCCTTCTGAAATTGACAAACGCCACACGCTCGTCGTTTACTCGACTTATTTTAATGCTCACGTCACCAAATTTTTTAAATTCGAGAAATAATCCGTCTTCTATTTCTTCGTCACTCAACTGGGAACCGAGGTCGCTTATTTTCAAAGTCTTGTACTCACTTTCATTACTCGGAAGAGCCCTGGTCTCTCCGCGAGAGTTGATCCGAGTAGTGGCTTCTAAAGCGAGGCCGCTGTGGTTCTTGCTGCTGCTAACAGCCGCAGTGATATTAGCATAGCTGTGGTTAGTTCCAGTACGACTTGAAACGTGCCCATCTATCTCCCGGCTTTCACGTTTGTCGCCGAGTAGAGTCCTTCTTGTAGAACTACTCCCTTTCATCGAATTATTACCGTTGTTGCTGCCAGACACCGAAAGCGTTCCCATTTTCTTACATGATGGGTGGCTTCCTCTGTCTCGAGATTCATCCAGAAGACGCGACCTCTTTTTGACTGGAGAACGTTCTTTACCTTTCATTTTGTATACCACTTAAGATATATTGTAGTGATGGTGGTGCTCTCTACTATATTTATGTTTACGTACTGAATTGACGGGCAACGACTGTTTATCGCTTCATTACTGCCTTCCTAGCTGCACGCCATTTTGAAACTATTCTCAGCCCCGCCCGCGTTTGCAGTGTGAGCAGGGGCTGAAACTCTGACGAAGCTGGCCATTGGTGATATGATACGCCATTCAACACGGGGAACTGCTTACGTAATACAAGAATCGGAAATCCACAACCGGACGCGTCTATCCTCCTCTGAAAGACAAAATGGTTGCCTGATCGCTATAATTTCATCGTAACTTTCGCGTAGGTAATTGAATGGAAGCGCGTATGTGGTTAATAGGAAGACAGTTGAAAAAATAATCATGACTGTTTTCCACATTATCAACCATGCATAACTTCAAATGAATGTGGTCTCGTGGATGTACCACCATGAACTCAACTCTATGGTCAGAAAACGTGGAAGATAAGGCTGAGCAGGCGTGCATGAATGTTGAGCTAGGACGTTTTCACATTAAAATAAGGCATTCTCTGGCTATATGCATAGGATGTCAGAAATGTCACTCCAGGTCCCACTGTTGGGGTTTGAAACTTCCCTGATAGCAAAGCCACTATTAAAGAAGAAGGGTGTATCAGTGTTTTAAGCCTGGGTGACTCAGGGAACGTTCTGGGCGTGTTTTAGTAGGACAAATCCAATTCAGGTTTTTTTTATTTTTATTTTTATTTTTCAATTTTGTACGATGTTCTTAGAGCGGATCACATTACAGGAAACTTTATGGGACCAATCATAACATTATTTTATGAACTTAGGCCTATGTTAATTACTTTTAAGGAAAAAAATAAGTAAAATAATTGCACATCTTATCAGAGTGCTACAGTGTCTATTTAATACACATTCACTTGATTTTGTCATATCAGGCTAAAAATGTCCGGCACCTCTAGCCCACTACCTTGCCTCAGGGTGTTGGCCCACATCTGGCTTGGTCCCCGGCTCAGAAATGGCCCAATACTGGTGGTCTGACACTTAGAATTTGCTCTGGTCCAGGTCTGGCCCACACATTGTGAAATAACTTACGGTTTCTGTTGGCCCAGGTCTGGCCCACATACTGTGAAATAACTGAATGCATTCTGCTGGCCCACATAGCCTACTGTTTGAGTGTTGGCTGAGTGTCGGCTTGGTCCCCGGGCCACTTCTGGCCCACACACTGTAAAACGGATTAGACTGAGTGTTGGCTGAATGTCGGCTTGGCCCCTGGGCCACATGTGGCCCATTACCTACCAAAAGTAAAATAATCAATTCAGAACTAGTAATTCAAGCATGTTACTTTTATTAATAATTCCAACAAATACAACCTTTGCAAGTAAAAACATTAATTAAAACATTAGAATGATCCAAGCTTAAAAAGTACAAGTTACTTTATTAGCAATTTTACACAATTTAACAGATTAGGCTGGGTGAACCCTGCCTGACCTGCTGGCGAATTTGGTTTTCGCTTGGCAGCTCAGGCTGGAAACCTGCACATCTATCTCCCCTGCTTCCTGTCCACAACTTTTGGGTCCAATCACAAACTAGCTTATCCAAAAGACGCACGGGTCGTTGGTCTGATTGGTTGAAGGACTATCCAAGCGTACAGATGCCCATGCCCATTGATCACGCCTCTTGCAGTAGAAATAAAGTGTAGACTCCCCAATGTTCAATCTTAAAAGATTGATTTTATTAGTATGGTGATAGTCAGACTACAGATTAAGTAAAACAAATAAACACTCTAAAAATATGTATGTTTTTTTCTAAATAATAAACATAGTTAAACATTTACAGAAATATTATGTCTTTCTCTCTCTCTCTCATTCTAGAAGAGTCATTTCAATGTCAGCTGGGTGGGTTGTGGGTTAGGTATGCTGCTTCAAATTCTGTATTTTTCTTACCATGCACCTAGCCAGCCAAAAGATGATTTTATACAGTCAACTTTAGCATGCTGTGTTTCCACTTATGGAGGGGACTGTATATGGACAAAATAAGAGAAAAGTAAACATAGTATAGTATAAGAGTTATAGCAGCAGCACAAGGATAAGTTTGATAGGATGAAGGCATCAACCATTTGAAGTTAGACCACAGTCCAGTCAAGGGGATGGGGGGAGGGGTTGAGCACGTGGGCTAATGTAACCAGTAAAACCAGTAAACAGTGTCAACAGTACAGTAGGCTATTGTACAGAAATGTCATGGAAGTGTATACAGTAAGAGGGTGGAGATGCAGATAGACTCTCCTTTTCCCTTTAATGATGTTTTGCAGAGTTGTATGGCCCTGGGTACAAATTACTTCCTCTGTCAGTTGTGCATGGCAGTGAGCGTAGTCACCAATTGATCAGGCTCTTCTGCTGTAGTGCTGTGGAGTGGATGGCAGTCATTGTCAAGGATGTTGATTAGCTTGTTCAGGGTCCTGTCTGATAGGCTACTGAAGTGATGCACTCCAGTTCAGCTCCCACAACAGAACCAGCTTTCCTTACCAGCCTGTCTAGTCACCCAGCATTGTGCTTCCTCCCCAGCATACCACAGCATAGAACAGGTACTGGCAATTACAGACTGATAAAACATCCAGAGGAGCTTGCTGCAGATATTAAAGGCTGCAATTTCTGCGACTGCTGCTTCTCCCTGCTTCTTTTAGATGTATTAACCTGCCTACTATGTAGGATTCAGCACCCAGTTAAGCAACACAAAGTTTTATAGTGTGAGCGCGTCTTTTTGTGTGGTTTGTGTGTAGGCTACCCCTCTCACATGCATTTGAATTGTGATAGCCTACCCATCAAATTAACGAGTTGTCGGCTTAAGAACGCCATCAGCCTTCTGAAATCTTAAGACAGTCACGATTGGTCGAAATTGTTGTCGATCTTGACGCAGTAGCCTACAACAAGCAAACTATCAAATTTCTTTGCACAGACAAGCAGACACCCATACACACAGACATGCAGTCAGACGCGGAATGAAACAGGAATAGTGATAGCCAATGGAATTAACAATGAAAATGTGTTGGGATGTGTAGCCTATAGGCTACATCTTCACTAAATAGGCCTAGTATCAAGGTGAATTGTTGGCTAAAACTGTGCAAATGCTCAACATGAAATTATAGCAGGTTTTATTTAGTGAAGCATTTAATAGCATATTAGTTTTGTGCACAACCTACAACCTCATCCTTGCTGGTTTAGAGGTCACTAGTGGGTGCGTGGTTGTGTGTGTGTGTGTGAGAGAGAGAGAGAGAGAGAGAGAGAGAGAGAGAGAGAGAGAGAGAGTATAATAATAATTGATATTTTTTTAGCAAGGGTAGGCTAGCCCAGGGGTTCTCAATGTTTTTGGTTCCAAGGACCCCTTTTAGGGGATAACATTTTCCGAGGACCCCCTTATAACCGTAACAGTTAACCATTTGTATTCTCTGAAGTTGTGGCCGGGTCCACTATCCCAAGTTAATGTGGGTAGGACCAAATAGACACAATTTGCTTGTTTTATGGGTGAAAAGAGCATCATCTTTTTAAAATGTTAACTTTAATATCAAGCAAATTATTTCGCGGACCCCTTGGCTATGGGTGACGGACCCCACTTTGAGAACCACTGGGCTAGCCTACTCGCTTCCATGCAGGCTACTGCGGTTTACTTAAATATGTTTTACAAACAAAACAGTGTGCACATATGTTTTATCGTGTAAATTATCATGGTGGGCCACTATGGCCAAAAATGCCCGGGCCGTTTTTTGGTCCCAGTCCAGCCCTGGGCTAACGTCACCAATAACCAACAGACATGGGCAGTATTTCAATTATATGTATTTTAAATACGTATTTAATTACTTTAGTGTATTTTGTAATTTGTATTTTGCAGGATTGGAAAAAATCAAATGTACTTTGTAACAAAATACTTTGAGGGGTTGTATTTAGAGTATTTAAAATACTTAAAATTCTCATTTCCCCCCTCAAATTAGCCAAAAATTCATCACACAGTTAAATATAGCCTCTTACCTAGTATAACCATGACAATATGCTATGCTTATCATAGTCTGGGTGGGAGCCAAAGGTCAGAATCTTTGGGACATGAACCCCATGACATGAGGATTTATGTAAGGTATCAACCAAGGTGTCCTGATCTGCAGAAATAATGGAGGAGACTGAGGCAAAAACCTCCCCAATGCGAAACAGTCTCGAGTTTTCATCTCCCAGTTAATTAATTCTGTATGACACCTTACAGGATGTCACTTTATTTGTCCCCCGTGTTGCCAGTCATGTATGAAGGCAAAAGGCATGCATTATAGCACAAAAAGGGAAATGCATTTCAATTTAAAAAGGCTAACCTGTTCAATCTGTCGTACTACTTTCATTGAATACGGAAAATGATGGTGGGCAGTTTGCTTCGTCAGAGTTGATTCCACTGTTGAAAAGCCTGCTTGTTGTCAGTTCAATCATCGTGTATATTGATATACAGTAGGATGCTGATTACATTTTTTTACTGGATCTACTTCATGGGTAGCCTGGCTCCGCCTTCCTACGTACTTCTGTTCAGTTTTCATTTCACTCCACTACGTAGTCTGGGTCTGCGGTATATTCACAGGTTTTCTCAAGACAAAAATGTGCAGGTCCAATCAGCAAACAGTGTTTTGTTGATTTGCAATTGTTGTCCTAAGTTGCACGTCGTTTGCACCTGTTGGCCAGCGTAAATTTCACTTATAGAGCACCAAAACATTACACATGTCTCATGGGTGACCAGATTTCTCTGAACTAAAACCGGGACACTTAGTGCGTGATCAAATGTAACGTCAACATGTGACAGGTGAAACTTTTTTTCCATAGCCGTCCTTAAGCCTAGGCCTAGGCTATACTGGGAGTTCGGGGGTTGTCACCTCCGAGAAAATTTCTTAAATATTGCTGTGCAAATGCACAAATTCTGTGCACTTTCAGTCAGAGATTAGGTCCTGCACTGTCTGACTCCTAAACATTCCTCGATCACCTATTATCCAGACAGCCTATGCATGAAAAAAAATGTTGAAAATGAAACTCAGCCATATTATTTTCTCAACCTTAGTTTAGGCCTACATTATGTGTGATAACTCTAAACAGCTAGGCTACTCGTCAGATAGCCATTATACATAATTGAAAAGCTGAGATTCCAGGCTTTCAGAAAAGGTAGCCTATATAGGTTTGCCACCTTTTTGGTAATGACCAACCCCTCTGGTTCACGGACTAATAGGTTATTGAGAATGATGACTTTCTCTTCAGCATTGTCATAGCGTAACCTGCTAGCCATTAAAACGAGGCAATGAAACAATGTAACGTTGACGGCAAAGATTGTGCAGACTGTTGCGATTGACTGGCACACGATCACGCACACACACACACACACACACACACACACACACACACACACACACACACAAATCATACGTCGGACGCTTTATGCTAGTTTCTACATGGGTTTAGGTAGTGATCAGGCTATATTAAAACCACACTTCAAATTTAGGATAAGAAGGATATATCAGAATAGGATTCCTTGTATCAAGCAAAGTAGAAAAAGTACATTATACAACAATTTAAGAGTAAAGGAAGCTGAGATATAACCTTTTCTCTTTTCGGTGGGGGCCATTTTGGACTGTATGCATAACTGCCACTAGGGGTGCCACCCCAACTTGTATCCATGGATTTTTTTAAACCATAGGCCTATACCTAACACCCTGCCAAAAATCAATCAGCGAATAACGTAGTTTAATATGAAAAAACAGTGAAGTGTTCCTTTAAAGAGTGTTAAACATTCAGAGAGAGACCATGAGTAACAGCGGCGAGGAAAACTCCCTAGAATTGGAGATACATATAGGAAGAAACCTCAGAGAGATTCACGACTCAAGGGCCAAACCCACCTGCCTAGGGTCAGTTACAGAACAGCAAGGTCATTTTTAGTTCAGAAAGTTCAAATAGTACAGTGTAGGAAATCATTTATCCATAGGGATTACTAATTTTCTTAAGGAAAGTAATGGGTCACTATGATGAGCGGGCCAGGAATCCGGGCAAGGGAACCACAGCAGGCGATGGTAGGCCAGTCATAGGAATGGGACTTCAGACGAGGGCCAGGCACAAGGATTGCTGATGACTGGTGATGGTTTACCTAATATAGAGATATAGATCATGTTAGCATTACTAAAAGTCATGATGGTTAGTATTAAAGAGTTACTTCACCCCATAACTCCACCCACTTCACATTTCTGAAAACGGCTTTCAAAATGGGCGAGACGTTCTGAAATTTGGAGAGAGAGTGCAGCACTGCTGCAACCAATCAACCATGGTGATTTCGTGTCAATCTGGGAATGAGTGCTGCAGACATGGCTTATCACAGGTAGGCTAATCAGGGCAGCAGGTGTTGGGGCGTTTCAGTCCTAATTTGTAACGACCCGGTGACGTAGTGTCGGACTAGAAGTGCAGGACAACGTCATCATTCCAATAGTATTTTGGACCAACATGCCATGGCATGTTTTCAAACGGTAGTATGCGCGAGAGAGCAATATCTCCAATACAAAATCAGACGAAATGTTAAGTTTGTCGAGAAACACGATTTTTTTCAATATTAACCCTGGTAATAGTACAGTTCACCACTTATGAGTATTTTCAATCAATCAACAGCTCAAAAAACCTATTTTAGGGTGCAGTGACCCTTTAATAAGCATATTTATGATGTTATACTATAGAGAGAAAAAGGCAGAGAGGAAGAGCTGAGAGGTGATTTCAGGTGAACATCCACACCCATCTGCAAAAGCTTGTCTCCCAGAGGGGTTGGATGGTGTTAAAATCACTGGAGAACAACATGATTCTTACAGCACTTTTCCCCTTGTCCAAGTGAGAATGTATCATGTGTAGTAGATATGTGATGGCATTGTCCACGCCCACCTTCTCCTGGTATGCAAACTGTAGCGGGTCTAGTGCTTGCTGAGGATCAACAAAACCAGTCGTTCCATGGTCTTCATCATGTGTAATGTGAGCTTGACTACAGAGCGCTCGCTCTAACTTGTGGCTTCTTTGGGACCAGTATGTCTACAGGTATATACAAGTTAAATGTAAGACTTTTTAGACTTTTCAATACCACTTCTTAATGAAATTTAAGAGTCATTGCACGAGAAAACCAGGCAGAACAAGCAGGAGGTGGGAAGAAGGGGGTCGGCCAAATCGGCTCATACTTTGTATATGTGATAAGTATGTGGAACTATGAACAGCCATATACTTCAAACCCTCCAGCTCTTTTTTGTTATGGAGTTCTGGGACCCGTCTCAGAGACCCTCAAAAATCCAACAATTCATGGATGAAAATGACTGAAATTGCCATTTCTACCCTGATTATCCTGATAAAGATATGAACACGAGCTTTATGTTTCCATAGAGCTTAGGTAGAATAGTTTTAAAGACCAAAAGGTGCACTAGGGGGTTATCTACACCACTGAAAGCAGAATTTTCATCCCTCTAAAATTGGTCATTTTTAGGAGGCATTATCTCACATTCGCAGTGGCTTTGGTGGATGGTTTTACTGTTGCTGGACAGAGAAACATCTTCTGATTCAAAAACAATGGTCGTCTAATTGGGCCACACATAATGTGCGCCGTGCCAGGAGGGTTTTTCCGGTATTTTTTCGAATTTTGGAGTATAATAAACCAGGTAATAATCTCTCACTATAGGGTAATTTATGGTCAATTTTTGTGTCACTGTATGACAAATTGTTAAAGAAAGCTTTAATTAACTAGAAAAGCACTCAAAGAGTGCAGACCTCTGCATGCATTGATGCTCTTGGTTGTCATACATTTGAAACTAGACTATTCAGATCGTCACCAAGTGGCCATACCATGCAATTACATCGCAAACATCTGGCATTAAATCTGTTTGTGATGTACCGGTAATGCCATGGTATGGCCATGTGATGGCGATCTGAATATGTTTTATCATAGGCCAAAACACGACAAATTCTGCTTAAGACCCTCCTGGCACGGCACACATTATGTGTGGCCCAATTAGACGATAATTGTTTTTGAATCAGTAGATGTTCCTTTCTCCAGCAACAGTAAAACCATCCACCAAAGCCACTGCGAATACGAGATAATGCTTCTTAAAAATGACCGAAATTTAGAGGTGGGGACATTCTGCTTTCAGTGGGGTAGATAACCCCTCGGTGCACCTTTTGGTCTTTAAAACTATGCTACCTAGGCTCTATGGAAATATAAAGCTTATGTTCATATCTTTATCAGGATAATCAGGGTAGAAATGGCAATTTCAGTCATTTTCAGCCATGAATTGTTGGATTTTTGAGGGTCTCTGAGAGGGGTCCCAGAACTCCATAACAAAAAACAGCTGGAGGGTTTTAAGTATATGGCTGTTCATAGTTCCACATACTTATCACATAAACAAAGTATGAGCCGATTTGGCCGACCCCCTTCTTCCCACCTCTGCCTGGTTTTCTCATGCAATGACTCTTAAGACCAACCTTATGATGGAAATATACTCTTCCAAGTAAACACACCGATCCCTGTTCAAAATTAAGTGCCGTAAAATTACAACCGGTTTAAACATATTTGCTCTGAGCCATGGTCATGGCAGACTTTGGGGTCAAAGGGCACACAGTTTGTTCATTTAATGTTGTTACCTTGTAGCCTTCCAACGGGTTGAAGCAGAGCTTTCCTTTACCAACGTTATCGATTGGTTTCAGTTTCTTGAAATTGTTTTCCAAAACCAGCAGTCCAGTCTCCTTGTAGTTTGAGAAAACACTGAAGTAAGCCTAAGTGCCAGTGGCAAGCAACTATTGGTGGTAGGCATTGTCGTTACTTTACTTCATCAAAAGCTGAGCATTAGACAAACAAGCTCTGACCTTACCATAGACAACACAGCACATACCGAAAATATTCGACCTGGCAGAGCAGATTGCCTGAATTTTCATGGTGACATGGCTATATAAAAAAAAAGACCCATCCAAACTGAATTTAAGACAATTTAAAGAGTCACTTCACCCCATAACTCCACCCACTTCACATTTCTGAAAACTGCTTTCAAAATGGGCGAGACATTCTGAAATTTGGAGAGAGTGCAGCACTGCTGCAACCAATCAACCATGGTGATTTCGTGTCAATCTGGGAATGAGTGCTGCAGACATGGCTTATCACAGGTAGGCTAATCAGGGCAGCAGGTGTTGGGGCGTTTCAGTCCTAATTTGTAACGACCCGGTGACGTAGTGTCGGACTAGAAGTGCAGGACAACGTCAGCATTCCAATAGTATTTTGGACCAACATGCCATGGCATGTTTTCAAACTGTAGTATGCGCGAGAGAGCAATAACTCCAATACAAAATCAGACGAAATGTTACTTTTGTCGAGAAACACGATTTTTGTCAATATTAACCATGGTAATAGTACAGTTCACCACTTATGAATATTTTCAATCAATCAACAGCTCAAAAAACCTATTTTAGGGTGCAGTGACCCTTAGGCCTTTTTAAAAACATTTTAGGGACCCATGGCCACCCTGTGGGACGGGGATGAGACATGTCTTCCACAGTGTTGGGACTCTTCCGAGACGGAAACTCAGGTTGAAGATGTGCTTCAGTGGCTCCCCCAGTTCAGCAGCACCGACTCTGAGCAGCCTTGGATACAGTCCATCAGGTGGATGGTGACTAAGGCCATGTCCACACGAAACCAACCTTTAACGATACTGGTCATTTTTTTTTTTTCAAAAAGCGGCTAAAAGTGCCCCAGTGCATATGCCTGGCCAGTCGATGGCACCGTGATGGTGCAGAGGCTTCACATTAATTCATGCAGAAGACAAAACCAAAAGCAGTGGCTTGAAATAAGGAGACTGCAGACAGTTTTCAATTCAACTATTAAACTAAAAGTTAATTTTCAAGGGAAGTGATAGCTATACAATACTGTGAAAAAGTATTTGCCCCCTTGCTAATGTTGACTAAAAAGAGGAATGTAAAACCATCTTTTGGAAATTGATCTTCATGCCTTAATTTGAAAAAGGAGTAAAAATCCAACCTTTAAGGACACCAATGTTCTTTGTGAATGAAGAATGTATCATAAATAAATGTTTTCCTTAAAATGCAGTGCGCATAAGTATTTGCCCCCCTATGTTAAATTCCCATAGAGGAAGGCAGATTTTTATTCTTAAATGCCAGCTGTTTCATGGATCCAGGATACTATCCATCCTGATAAAGTTTCCTTGGCCTTTGGAATTAAAATAGCCCGACATCATCACATACCCTTCACCATAGCTAGAGATTGGCATGGTGTTTTTTCCAGTTAGCCTATTAGCCTGTTTGATGCTCATTGAGCTGTTATAGCTGCAAAGAGTGGACCGACGTCATACTAAACCCTTTGGATTAAGAATGGTATGGGACTTAAATTCGCGTCAAGGCAGGTGACCCAATACATCTGCCAATATAGTGTACCGGTATATATGTTTTAATATATAAAATATATATTTTTCCCCTTTCCTACTTTGTGAAGAGGAGTCCCATACTACATCTCACATCATTGGCAGACACACTGTCTTGTAGAAGTTAACCACCGAAGGTTTTAGTAAAAGCAACTTAAGGTTAGCCTAGAAATCTAGACGCACCCTAGCGGCCAAAAATATTTTTGCCTAGCAGGATGGTCTAGGGTCGCACCGTTGAGGCCAAGCCTGCGCTAGGCTCGAGTTCAGCCTAGCCAATCAGAACGCTCTATCTGTGTACAGAGTCCTTGAGCCCGCCTTAGCTCACCTTCGGCTTCCGATAAGACGCCAGGGGGCTGGACCATGCGTCCTCGTTCGACGAGTTGGGTTTGAGACCCTATCGCACAACCATAGAGAAAAACAAAAGATGGATGAGGCTAACGAAGCGCGCTCGTTTGAATCGGCTTTGGAAGAGTTAGACTTGGGCTTTTCTTTGAAGTTTGAGCAGAAAGAAGCACTCAAGTCCTTCGTTTTAAAGAAGGATGTATTTGCCGACCGGCTACGATTGGTTACAAATGCTGGCCTATTACGTGCAGAGGCAGTTTGAAAGACAACTGTTCATCCCACCCACAGGCTTCAACTCTGAATGGTCCGACCCCAGACTATACATTTCTGTGTAGTTTGGCTTGCCAGGCTAACTTAAGGTGCCAATGTCACCACAAGATCTATTCGCAAGGAATGCTTCTCCAAGAAATGAAATTCTGTATTTTTTTTCTGCTCAATACGATGAGACATTATTTGTAGTGCAGTATTAAGTTCAAGAGCATTTATTTATTTGTTGTTTATGTTCAAGAGAAACAAGTAAGGTAAGACACAAACCATGAATAGCAATTATAATACTGATTCCTTTAGTGACATACATTTTTAAAGATTCCTTTAAAAATCTGGCCAGATCTATAAAAACAAGTTACAATGCAACGTATGACATAATCACAGATGTGACTGAAGAGGATACTAAATCCCTTTTGTTTCTTTTTTTTCTTTTTGAGGTTCTTGTCAAATTAGAGAAGACACTTGTATACCCTCAACCTCTTTATAACCTAGCGTTCTGAGGTAGTAATCTCACCCCGAACTATCTTTCTCAAACCATTCCAACTTAGAATACCAGACAAATACCCAGACCCAGGAATATATATTCAGGAATACACACCAATAGCCTGTCCTAAAAAAGCAAGCACACAAAAACAACCTAAAACAAAACTTGTTACAGATGAGTCCCCATCTTCAGGAAGTTGGGACACTACATCCGTGTCTATGAGAAAGGTCCATGTAAATCCTTCTTCAGCAGCACCCCCACATAACCAGTACAAAAGCACACAGTACAGAAAGGCCGTTTCAGACCAGCTAGATGTTAGAGACCATCAGACTGCTCCAACAAAACTACTAGTGGGATGGTCCAGTATGGTGGGTAGTGTTCCAGGATCGATCCTTTATCCTACACAACACCCACACTTCACCAGTATTTGGGAATGTACCAGAGCACTCACAGTGTAGTGTGCCCCTTAAAATAAGACAAGTAAAATGAATAATTATCAGCAAAGATAATTTGACAAACAACAGACACTACTGCAAGCAATATGGTTATACAGCAATGTTAAAATAAAATGTCCAAGCATTATTTTTAGTAGCCAAGTCATGCTGGCTTTTAGACCGGTTTTCGAATTGTGGGTATTATTTCCATTTTCAGTCTACTGAAGTATTTTCTAAGGATGCTCACCCACAGCTCCATCCTCACTGAAGGAGCTCTTCCCAGGAAATAGGCTTAGAAAACACCTCTCGCTCAAGCCAGAGGTCATAGTTCATCTGAAAATCCTCTGGCAAGTCCACACGCTGTCCAAGCACACTTTGCAGACAGTTGTCCACAGGCAAGTAGTCAGGGTTGGCCTGGTTCTTGTCATAGCGGCGGCTGTTAAATCGTTCAATATTAGCACGCAGTGCACACTCCTCTGCTTGAAAGTCCCACGGCCGTGCATCCAGGTCTGCTGTCAAGGAGAGGGATATTAATCTATTACTAAGGATGTAATGATGCAACGTGAATCAGCTAAAAATCAACACACATTTGATGAAACCATTTTGTTGCCTGACAAAAACATACTTCAAAAAGCATTCCAAGAAAAATGTGCCATAATGTCGCTTTCATTTGCATTCATTTCATCAGCATTAGTAGTTTATGTTTATGGTATTTGTCAGACTTAGTCTACCTCAGGGGTATTCAACCGGGGGGCCGCGAAAATATTTCGTCTGAAGCATTTTTTTCTCTTCCAAAAAATAACATTTGTCAAAGTTAACATAATGTTCAATGAAAATCGCTTCATATTCGTTTTTAAATAACACATTGTATGCTACCCATGAATCATGCATGTGATAATGTGATCCCTGTAACATTGTGCTAACCAATGGAACATAATTTCCCCCCGTGCGTTTTAGTTAAATAGCTTCGTTTTCAGCGGCATCTGACCATTAACAAACTCGTTCTTTTCATTCTGAGAGATAAATTATGTTTCGACTGTTTGGTTCGTTTGCTTAATGTCGGGACTGATGGACCCTGAACTTTGCGGGGTAGCCTATTTGTTCTGTGTGATGTTTTGCTTTGTTCTTTTTTGTTGTTTTTTTTTTAAATGAGAGTCTGCGTTTGCACGTCAAGGCGTTCTGCGTGAATTAATTAATCCAACGTTTTCTGCGATGTCATACCATCAAAAGGAAACGATAACGATAACTTGTGTGTTTGCGTTTCCTTGTGCAAGACAAGTTATATTTACACAAGATGAAGAGGCTCTCTGTCTGTATCAGGTTGAGTTAATGAAGCTTTGCCTGAATTTAGCTGAATTTATACCACCAGAGAGGGTTAAAGCGGAGCTTCTCACACTTGAATATTAATTCGCCAATGTGAATGTAACGGTAAACACAGCAACGTTGTATCTAAGAGGGCAGCAATATAAACGAAAATGATAGTAGCGGTATAAACGGGATAATCAACTCCGCGCCGTGCATTTATAGGAAAATAATGCACTGCAATAATGCCTGCGGCGTCGGGACCTTATTAACACGTCGAACGTGCATTATTTTCCTAGAAACGCACAGCGCGTCGTTGATTATCCCTTACATATCCACCTTAGTTGACCCTTGTGACATTCATTCTATTATAGGACAAGTTTATGCAACACTATGTAAAGAATTATCAGAAACGAGTTGTATAAAGCAGTTACCCCCCTGTTAATAATAACTTATGTTTAGAATGTGTGCGTTCGTGTGTGTGCGTGCGTGCGCGTGCGTGCATGTAGGCACTAATGACTGACGGTTCAAATGATAGGCATGATTTGAGGTGGGCCAGGTGTGGGGGTCCGTGCTCAGTCTCTCTCACAGCCAAGGGGTCCTTGGGCTGAAAAAGGTTAAATGTTTATGAAATAAACGTGATAATACACACGGTGAACGAATGTGTTGAAGTATTTGGTTATGTTTGTTCATTTATAGAGCATGAAGTGTAGTGTGTTGGTTGCGCCGCCGTGCACAACAGATGCTGATCAAGGTGCCGCGAGTCCGATTGAGCGTATGTGATAAAACCTTATTATTAAAGGGATATTCCGCCATTTTTGGAAATACGCTCATTTTCCACCTCCCCTCGAGCAAAACAATCGATATTTACCTTGTTCCCGTTCATCCAGCCATTCTGTGAGTCTGGCGATACAACTTTTAGCTTCAGCCTAGCATAGATCACTGAATCGGATTAGACCATTAGCTTCTTGCCTGCTAGCTTCATGTTTAAAAGTGACTACGATTTCTGGTAATTTTCCCATTTAAAACGTGTCTCCTCTCAAGTTAGAAAGTGCAATAAGACCAACTGAAAATGAAACCTGGCGTTTTTCTAGGCTGATTTGACATGGAACTACACTCTCATCTGGCGTAATAATCAAGGCAACGAACCCACAAAATTACGGAATGACCTTGTATTGACTTGATGAGCCTGATTCGACACAATTCATGCGGCAATATCAATCAAATGCCACGTTGTGATATAATGTCCAGATAAAATGTCCGGATTGTGAGATTTCATGAGTTTTCGATCGTCATCTACTTCAGTTCTCTTCATGATAGACCTCCAAAAATCACACATAAGGTGAGTTAGAGTGTCTAGTTTCGTAATTAAAAAAAAAAGTAGGGCTAGGCACGTTAACACGTTAATATCACGTTAACTCATCAATCAATTAACACAGATAATTATTTTATCGCGCATTAACGCAGTTTTTATTATTTATTTTATAGCCTACTGTAAAAGTCTGTTGCTCACAGGCTGGTCACAGGCGTCTCATCACGCATTGAAATTCCATAGCCTACATTCACGAAATCAGGAGATGTGCAACAGAAGTGAGAGAAGCCACTGGCTGCAGCAGTGCAAGAGCAAGTCACATGTTCACGGTGCACGTTGTCACACGCACGCCTAATGTTTAGCGCTGGTTTTGCGGCTAATTTGTTCAAATGGCATTGATAAGTTAGACAGTCGTTTTTTTCCTACAAGGTAACGTTGTTGTATGGAAAGAAAACATTAGCCTTGAGTATTTTAATATTCAGTTGTAAACAAAGACATCTTCCTATGTAGCCCAAGTTGTAAATGGACTGAAGTTCGCTCTAAATATCTCATTTTATCGATTACGCTAACTGTTAGCATTTCTATGGGATTTCTCATAGACATTAGCCATAAGCTAACGCATTCGTTTCTATTCTGTAACTTGGAATGATAGCCTACGTGACTGCACTTTAACAAAACATTGAAGAAAATAACTGAAATGTACTCTTGTTCTGCTTAGTTTTACAGTAAAAGTTTGAAAAGAATTTCAGCATCAGAGTTTCCCTTGGGAAATTGGTTAGCCCTATATCCATCTATTCTAAAGTAGCTGGTTAGACTTCATCATTACCACACACACAAGTGGGGGCAGAATTACAAATGTGTCAGAGTGACAATGCATTGGTTGATTTGGTTAAAAAGTCACAGGTTGGTAATTGATTATAATAGTAATGTTGCTACTCAGAAATAATGAGCTGTGGTGCATGGTGGACGATGTGCGGGATGCCTCTTCGGGTTTAACTGGGTAACCTATCCCTACGCACCTGTCCCCACAAAAGAGGTGTGTAAAAGCGTTTTGTAAACCCTCTATAGTATAATCATTTATATCACCATTGATATACTTATTAATACTTAATATGACTTACAGTAATACTAACACACTCTATTTCTCTTCCCTTTCCCCTATACCTCACCTGTGAGGTAAACCATTACCAGCCATCAACCATCTCTGTGCCTGTCCCTCATCACACCTGAAGTCACATCCCTCTGACTGCCCTACCATCGCCATTGCCTTCGCCATCCCTATGACTGCCCTACCATCGCCTGCTGTGGTTCCCTGCCCGAATCTTTGGCCCTCGGATCTCAGCGACCCATCACCTTCCGAAATAAATAATGGATTACTAATGGACAATTTATTCCCTACACTGGACTATTTGAACGTTCATTGTCATTGTAACTTTCAAACTACAAATGACTGTACTGTAACTGATCCAAGGCAGATGGGTTGGGCCCTTGAGTCGTGGGTCTGTCTGAGGTTTCTTCCTATATGTATCTCCAATTCTAGGGAGTTTTTCCTTGCCCCTGTTACTCATGGGCTCTCTTTGAATGTCTAACACTCTGTAAAGCGCCTTGAGACATGTGTAATGTATTGGCGCTCTATAGAGATTGAGAACGTGACGTAAAACGCAACGCATTTTGGGAATAGGTGGCCCAAAATTAAGTTGTTTTACTGACGTGCGGGAACAACGAAGTGCAGTTGTCGAAATGCCGTTTACCTGCTGTGTTATAAAATTCAATAGAGTAACATGAAGCTTATCTTTTATAGTTTTCCAGCGTGGAAAAAATAATGGTATACGTCATGTTTCAGAGGTGACAAAAAGGCGAGGAATGGCTTGGATAGCAGCACTAAGGAAGCGCGAGATTATAACTGTTTTTCACACAATTTTTTCACGCTTAGTTTTCATTATTATCATGCCAGATCATAGACCCAGACCCACTAGTTTACATGGGCTGGCATCAGGGGAGCCAAACCTACCCATAATTCTTTGTGTTTTGATGACTTTGGTCACATGTCTTAGCGATCTCTATAAACGACATTAAATTGAAATTAAAGTAACTCAGACTTTAATCTTTTTTTTTTTTTTTTTAAAGGATATCAACTAATTATCGTTATTGTCAAAATCACAAAAAATATCTTGATATTATTTTTTGCCATATCACCCACCCCTATAGGCCTAAATAAAAATAATTTTGACATCATACCAGGCTAGGCTTATTACAACAAGTATTATGGAAATATCTGACTACAAGCACTGTTAAAGGTTTTACCAAAAAAGTGTGTGTACAATAAGCTTTAAATTGTATTTGTTTTGAAAATCATTTATTTAACTGCTACTGTATAAACAAAATGCTGATGTTAAATGTTTGCAGAAAAAAATGCTATGGCACTTGCGTTCATATGGCAGCACATTTAAAATAAAAATGTGCTATATATTACTTTTGAATTCATTATTGAGTTTTCCGTATAATATTGTGATTAATCATGATTAATTAGGGAAATCATGTGATTAATCGCGTTTAAAAATTTTAATCGTTGCCCAGACCTAAAAGGAAAGCTAAAAACGCAATATTGCGTTTTTGGCACTCTACGCATGGGAGCTAAAAACGCAATATTACGTTGTTGGCACTCAATGAGTAAATCTTCTCTCGTGTATTCTTTCCCTCTATTCACCTTTTTAAAAATATTACTCCATTTCTCAATTTTTCAACCATTACCATTTATCCGCTTCTTTCTCTATCCCCTCTAGAGAGAGAGAGAGAGATAGATAGATAGATAGATAGAGAGAGAGAGAGAGAGAGAGAGAGAGAGAGAGAGAGAGAGAGAGAGATAGAGATAGAGATAGATAGATAGATAGATAGATAGACTTAACTCATTAACTGCCATTGACGTCTTTAAACGTCAATTTAGACACATACGTTGACGTCATTGACGTCAATTGCCGTTTTCAATGGGGAGGGCTCCTGGGTGGGCTTGGGAATGATCTGGCAGAGTTTCAGGCTTGTAAACAGACTGCACTAGCGATCCGAACCTCTAGATGGCAACAGTGCCATTTGGATCATTAGTATCTGCCTAGAGTGCACAAGTCATGCAGAGACAACTAGCAAACACACTGAAGATCGACCACAGTGGATCTAGTTTGCACGCGATGCAGGGAATAAATATGCTTACTTCTTACATCAAGGATGGAAAACACGTGAACGGTATGATCCATTTACATTGGATATTGCGATTTATTCCACTGCTCGGTTGAGTTTCCCATTGTCCTGCGTTCTATAAGGGTGTGCATTAACTTTAGATATGCGCACGGCTATGAAGTAGTTCCATTGTTTTTGACCTTATCACACTTGAATATTAATTCGCCAAAATCGTTGTGAAGTTTAAATGCACTGTCACGTTACATAGAAGCTGTAAAATACAGACGTTCAGATCATAGTAACGTTTAGCATATGACAGAGGTGTCATTTAGCTAGTTAGGTGGCAGTAGGCTAAGAAAAATAGCAATCTTTCAAAGTTAACGTTCATCAGAATCCTGGGATGTGCCAGCTTGACAACGGGAGATTAGAACTAACGACTGGCTTTTGGCCATAGCAACCATCCATTTAGAACTAGTAACCGCAGTTTGAGAAATTAGTTGAAATGTGTCTGGGAAAAGTAGTTCTACAAACAATACCGTTCTAGCGATTAAAAAAATTAAATTAGCACCGGAAACGAACACAACGCAAGTGGCAACAGTGGAATAAGCGGGATAATGGACTTCACGCCGTGCGGTTATTCAAAGTTAATGCACTTTTCTAGACGGAACGTCCCTCCGCTTCGCGTCGGGCCGTATCACCGTCTAGAACGTGCATTAACTTTGAATAACCGCACGGCGTGTCGTCCATTATCCCGTACATAGACTAACAACAAACTTGCTAGTGCTAGCTTGCTAAGTCTAGCATCCTGTTCAGAGTCTTTAGCGACCATCAGAGTCCCTAGCAACCTTGACGAGACTGACGAGATAACAGTGCAATCGTGGTTGACATACTACTGAAACGCTAACGTTATAAAGTTGATTTTCACAAAAAGATCGTTTTCTCCATGTTTTGGTCAAAAACAGGTGTTTTTAGCAAAACTAACCCATGTTCTACTGACGATTACTAAAGAACGGAAAACGATAGAAACAAGCCGTTTTTTCCTGGTGAAAGAAAAGAGTCTACTCTTTCATTTGGTCCCTTCGGTGTTTACATAGTCATAAAGCTCACCGTTCGGTGGATCTTGGAAAAACAGTCAAAATGCTGTAAAACGTCTGGCAGTATGGAGCGCTCTGCACTGAAAATCGCTGGCAGCCAATGAGTTAATTGCCACAAAACAATGTTGGTGGTGATTGTTGTTACAGAGAGAGGTATCAGAAAAAGGAAAAAACTTAAATAAATTAAGGCGAGACACCCCAGGTGAATAGGGGAACATTTTTTACTTAAAGATATCTTCATGAAACTTTACCAGTTGAATACTCACATAAATAGGAGAAAAACATTTATTGCAAGTTTTCTTTAATTTAATGTTTAAATATGCTAATTAGGCTATATCTAATCAAATATGTGCTAATTTGCATATCTTTTGATGCGAAGGATCTGACCATTGGAAAAAGCCAGGTTGAAAATTATTTTTTTGTTGTGTTAATAAATCAAATAAAAAAAACATTTACAGAGGGGATTATGAATATCTTCTTTTGTTTTCCAATAAATCAGAAAATACTGCCAATTGGCTTAAAAAATGGATTTTCACCCTATTTTTAGGCATATAAAGTCATATAAATCAAGCCAAGAATGCTATATCAACAAATCCCTCTGTAAATATCTTCCAAATATAGTTAGGAATGAGACTGGAGGGGGGGCGCTGTGGCGCAGCAGGCTACAGCGCCCGTACCATTTACGGGTCCGAGTGCCCATGGGGACCCAGGTTCGAATCCGGCCTGCGGTCATATCCCAATCCCACCCCATCTCTCTCTCCCACTTGTTTCCTGTCTACCTCTTCACTGTCCTATATAATAAAGGCAAAAAGGCCAAAAAAATAAAAATAATAATAAAAAAAAAAAAAAAGGAATGAGACTGGAAAGTTTGGTGTATGTAGGTGCTGCAGAAGTGAAGATCCTTTGCATGGCATGTGAGGAAAAACTCGTTTTGAGAAAACAGCCTTGAAACACAGCCAATATACATACTGTATATAGGCTATATATAAATATATAAATTGCAAGCGTGGCTCTTCTTGTTCTTTATGCGTCTCAGCCTTCCTGATGTAAACAGGGAACGATCGTCTCCTGAACAAACTGCAAGGTTGCAATAGCGGATAGGGATACTGGGGGCGGGAGGAAATATTACTGTTTTCGATAAAACTGGTCAGTCAAGCAAAACAACGATTTCTAAGCGATTTTATGACTATGAAAAAGTTGCATAGGGTCTCTTTAAAATGACTTGAAGCTTCAAAGGGTTGTAGTTTTTAAACCATTAGTGATCCAGATATACTATTTAAGAATTATGCATACAGTAGGCCTTACTTGAGAATGGCCGTTTCCCTCACGCGTTGCCTGATTCACGCTCTGCGTGAAATGTATTACAGCTGTATTACAACTTACCGCCACGAGGTGGCAGTACAGTCCGCTGTAGCATTGCTGCGGTGTGATTGATACTGTAGTCCAGTTCTACTCATTCAATAGGCGGCCAGGAAGCAACCTCTAAGTGGCCCAGCCCACAGTTGAACTGAAATGTAAGCTAGAGAAAATATATTTTGCGAGCTTTCGGAAATGCCAACAGAAATCCCTATTAGCCTAGTCACCTACAGACTGCAATACTACAACTCTTTAATTGTTTTGTTTTTTTTCGGGTGTTTGTAAATTCAGCCTGGCACTCTGAAAATGTTCGCAAGGCTCTGCACTTCGAAAAAGACAAGCATGAACTAGCAAACTATTAGTCATAGGCCTAGTTCAAAATTGCCATTAACACAAGCAGCAGATTGAAATAACCCCCCCCCCCCCCCCAAAAAAAAAAAAAACGAAACCAGAGCCAGAGTGATGCTGAAATCGCATAGGCCTACCGGTCTGTGTCCCAAGTAGTTCATTCTAACTCCACGAAAATTACCACCGCTGGTCAGTTTGCTTTGGTTTGTGAAGTAGGCTAATCCATATGGATTGGTGAAAATGTAGGCTTTAGACTTACTTTCTCGGGGGGCAGAGACATTTTTCAAGGTGGTCTAGGCCCTCTACGGGAGCAGTGAATCTAAATATTGGTCGTTTATCTAAGAACAGTAGCCCACCATGCCTTACCATTATCTTTGATATTTCAGTGCATGGTTTTGAATATTTTAACAGTTGCCAAAAATATAAGGGATTCAGTCAGTCGAGTTTATTTGATATTCGCGGCATTTACTTGAAACGCATGATCAAAATTTCTGACATGCATACTGACGACTGTCCCTTATTGACAGTCAGCTGGGCCACATGATAAAATGCAGTCTAGCTTGACGTACAGTAGCCTAGCCAACGGTAGGCCTATGCCTATCTCTGAATCAACATGAACACGAGTATCTAAGTTGCTAGAACTTTATTTTGCGTAGCTATAGGTCTAGTCAATGGTGAAAATAGTCCTATCGCCCTGTCAAGCGTAGCCATGTATTAAAGACAATTTATTTTCAGTTGTCAAAAGTGGTGGGGACAAAATCTGTGATAACAAAAAGTGTTAAAATGACGCCTATCTATCTATCTATCTATCGTTCGGTTTCACTTGCGCAAAAAGACGAGCATGAACTTTGCGAGGTTATCCGGTTCCTCAAATTGGTGAGGGTTCTGTTACATCTGCGATCAAGTGATTTGAAACATAGATAATATTATAACGATTAGTCTAGTCTAGTCTTTGACTTTTGAGTCGTTTTCCAAGCATCTATGCCGTGCCGACGATGGCTACCACAAAGCGATTTCTAATAGGGCTCCGAAATGGGCAGCAGCATCAAGTGTTGGAAGCTAACTGTACCATCCCCCCCTCTGTGAGCCGACCTCTGTGCCTTAGAACACGAATTAAAAAATCCCCCACCCCCCCAAGAGCAGTTTCACACATCATTAGCAATAGCAATCTTTTGTATAGGCTATGTTGAGTGTGCGTCTGCTACAGTGAGCCTACGCCTTTTCGGCTTTTGGAAACGGCAGCATCGTTTCGCCGGGGACCGGGTAGCCTACATGTCTCCACCACTTTTTAAATGTTTATCAATTCATCAAAAAAGTTGGTGCCCACCAGTGATGCGCGGGTACGTGTCTGAACGGCTCGCCCCGCCGCTTACAACTAACCCGACCGCAACTCGGACCGCAAAAAATAATTATTGAAATACTGTACCCGCTTCCCGACCCGCTTATTGTAAAAATGTGTCTAACTTAGTCGTAGCGTCATTGAGCTACGCAAAACTGGTATCTCATGCATGTAAACAATATAGGCCTAATTATATATAGCCTATTGCTCAGAATTTGGGAAACATGCATTTAGTCTAGGCCTACCTTTTTTTGTTCCGTGTCAGCATTCATCCAAAAATTAGGCTATTTGACTCAACATTGAACATAATTAGCCTAAGGATTTTCCTATACAAATTCTGTTTCAGCCGTTCCTCACATGAATGCGTTGAGGCTCCCAAGCATGAAATGCAGGCATAGAATATTACAGTATTACTATTAAGAAACTCTTTATTAACGTCTTCATCAATGGACCAAAACAAAAATCAAAACCAAAACCCATAGAGCCCAATTGAGTGCGTCATTGCTCCGCGATTATAAATTGCAGCGAGATGAAACCTTTATTGCACGAAAGAGCAGATGTGGGGCTTTCCAACAAGCCACTTTATAAGTTGCGCAAGGACGCACATTGCATGCTCATACCAATTGTAGGCTATATGCCTTATGACATCAAATTAAGAAGTAGGCCTATTTCCTGATTGGGGACACTTTTAGTTTATTTTTCTTTCAGTCCATGGTTCCACCATTCTATATTGCTGCAAATGATCAGACTTGAGAAGCACGCATGGTGCTTTTGGTTCAGAATGAAACAGCAGAGAGCATAAACCATATAGTTTCTCCTGTAGGCCTATTGTAGGCTATTTGACCAATTTGACAACAGCCAGCTTACATTTCAAATAAACATATAGCCTAATGTATACATACGCAAGAGGTTTGTGGTGCGTTGGAAAATGGGACATTTCATTTTTAATTGTTTCCCGCATTTAGAATCAAGAATAACATTCGTGAATCATTTTGTTTTGTTGCCAGCATAAAAACAAGCCATCTGCCTATCTGCACATTTGAAATAAAATGTATGAATTGACCCAAAAATGAGAACACAAGTTGTGCTTCGGACATAGGTTTATGCTTTTAGTGGAAACTGGCCTCGTGACCTCAAACCATTAGCGACAGCAAAACAAACCTAAACGAAACAGCCAGATGCCTCTTCATACAATAGGCCAACAGAAGACACCTTCATAAACAATAACACGTTTTATCGTGAGACTAGGCTGTTATAAGCAGAAAAGATGTTCAGCTTGCTTAGGGATTTAATTCACTTTTGGATTGTTTGGCTAGTGGTAAATGCAGACATTCCTAACCCTGCTCACAAGTGCCACCTGGTGGTTGTTTGGGTCATTGCAGCTTCACTTGGGAAAAATAAATCAAATACATGTGATTCACGCGAGAGGTCTCATGAGAATCTCACGTGAAAGCGGTCAATGTCAACCAACGCCCTTGTAGGTTTAGTCTACAAACACCTGTGATTTATTTCAGATTTTTTCGAAGAGGGTCACTTTCCAGCACTGGGTGATTTGACACGGAATGACCCAATAGCATTCATTAACATTATGAACTGTCCAGATTCTAACTACTTAGAAGACGTTTCATTTTCTTGTTTCATTGTTTTTTTTATGCTTCACAAAGTTAAAAGGGGGGGGCACCACAGAACTCACCGTTGCCATACGCCCAGTCATCGTTGAGCCTGTGCCGAACTTTCTGGTAGATGGCTGACATCGTCTTCATGTTGCTTTTCCTCCACTGGCGACCCAAGTATTTAGTTTGCACTTTAAGAAGCTTGAGGACATACAGCTGCATCATGGCCTGCTTCACTTTCAGAGCCCTCTTCAAAATGGGAGCAGACTTGAACACAACCAGCATCTAAAGGAAGCATAACAATTAATAAATCAAGGATTGAAATAACTTTTGAGCAACCTGTCCATTAGACAAATAGCATAGCTTTATTACTTGTCCACAAATACAATACTCTTGCCAAATATAATGATACCACTATCATTCAATTTCACCTCATAGAACTCCTAGGAGTAAATCTGTAACATCTCACAAATCGTTGGAGGGTAAGTTAAGCGTCTGTTAAATCAAATCTCTTTGACCTTTTCCATTCAGTCTTTGAACAGAAATGGAAGCATATACCACGTCTAGTGTAGGGTTTATTATTTTTCCCGAAAATTTGATTAATCAGATGCCGGGAAAAGACGACCCATTTCCAGGGATATAACAGTTTTTTTTTGCTAGTTTGTTTTTATCCAAAGTAATGTATCGATATCATTCAAATAGCCTATGCCAGGGATGGGCAACTGGCGGGCCGCGTCCTCACTCAGTGCGGCCCGCAGATGATCATTTTTACTGTGATAAAATGCGTTTTTTTTTTTTACCGCACCCGTCATTGTAATTATACTGTTCACCAATAGATAGCACCTCCTATGCAAACAATCTCGGGGCCTCGGACCTTTACCATCGGCGAGGAAAAACTTGATTAAGAAAACCGTAGGCCACCTTTCAGTCAAAATTGGAAAAAAAATTGTGTCTGTTCATAGATTGGTAAGGCAAACCCATGTGTCAAGTTTTGCTTAGAAACTATATCAGCCATGAAAGATTTAAACTTAAGTCACCACTACAACACCTTGCACAAAGTTAAATATCAGAAGTAGCCTACACACACCGGAGCTTCTAGGGCCGCTGTCGTAACCGACATCAAATCAAAAGTAGGCTACACCAACAACAGCGACAAATTGCCAGAACTACACAGGAATCCGCACTGAAGGCGTCTTTTGCTGTTTCGCTTGAGAAGCTATATGAGATGGCAAAATTGTTAAGGTGCGTAGTGGAGGTAAAAACTTCGAAACAGTATGTTAATCCCAACGCACGGTGACGCGCATAATTGTTGACATTCTGATAATGTCGAGGGGAAGCCGAGACAAATCATGCATGACTGCAAATAGGCCTACTTCTTGGCGTTGGATGAGAGTACAGATGTGATGGATGTTAGGAAATGTCTAAATTCTTAAAAATGAATATGAGGATAGTTGTTGCACTTAACCCTATGAGCCCTAAGCTGTTTTAAGGGCATTTTCACTACCTCTAGTTAGAAGCATTTATCCTGGTCATTGTAAGTGCCATTCACACATGCTACATATTGTTTTTTTCAGCACAGTCTAGGCTATCCAGATCTGCCACAATATCATGTATAAATACTTGCATTGATTTGATTTAGATTTTTAAATAATAAAAATTTGAAAAGCGTACTATACAAATTCTTACATTTTGACGTGTATCTCACCACAGCAAGCTCACATCTCGACGAAACTTACATGGTTATGTAGGCCTGACTGTCCTGAACACGGCAATATAAGAACCATGGTGGAGGTATACTTTGGGGCTGAGCAATTTACAGAAATATGTGGTGTGTGCCTTCCAGAAATAAATGGCAATTTTTATTTAGTGATGAAAAAATGACTTTTTGGCACTTTTTGCACTCCATATTTGTGACACTAGCTGATCTGACATAACTTGTTTGCGGTAGCACACGACTTGCGCAGATGATGATTCTCTAAAATATTTGTTTTACTGCATTGCAATGAACAAAGTACAGGCAAAAAGTGTTTATTTGTCAAACAAATTTGGATGCAATATGAGTCTTGAATTGGTTTGCTAGGATCTCAAAACCGTGTTATGAACGTGACTTGTCATAGAGAAACACATGATAACACTGGATTATGAACATAGGCTATTCCACACAAAAACACGAGGTAAGTGGAGCTAAATTAAGTTATTATTTTGCTGTCACTTCGTCTGTTTTATGGCCTAGAAGGTTGTATTTGGTATCTGTGGACAGCTCTAGCTCTCCTCTTTCATCTGACATGCGTGCCATATCTTTTTGATCGCGGTTTCACGAGGAAATCAAACGAGAGTAAAGGTAGCCAAAACTATATGACATTATTATTTGTTTGTAACTTCGTCTGATTTTATCATACGAAATGATCGATGTATTTGGTATCAATGCAAAGCTCTGCTTCTCCTCTTTCATTTGATATGCGTGTCATGTCTGTGTGATGCGTGGTCCGCGAGTAATTCAAGCGAGAGTTCTGGATGCGCCGGTGAACGCAGAGCAATATAGACTGTAAATATGATATACTTTAATTTAACTTCATCATTTTATTTTATTTTCATACTTGATCGTACAGACAAGTGTCTAGTATCGTTGGAAAGCCCCGGTTCTGCTCTTTCCCGCAATATAAGTTTCATCTCGCTGTGACTAATAATAGCGGAGCAATGTAACAAAGAAAATGTGTGCGTTTTTTGACGCACTTTGCGTCCGTCGGGCTCATAGGGTTAATGATGGGCCATTGTTTTTCAGCTTTGTGCCATCATTGAATGGTGATTTATGTGAGCCCTTTGCACTGAAAATAACACTTATCACTGGCTCTAAAATACTTGCATTTGTTGTTAGGGAGTCTATGTTAAAAAACCATTTGAGCATGAAAAAAATTAAATTAATGTATGTTGGTTCAATAAACATACATATACAGTAGGCGTTACTTAGTGATGGCCGTTTCCCTCACGCGTTGCCTGATTCACGCTCTGCGTGAAATGTATTACAACTGTATTACAACTTACCGCCACAAGGTGGCAGTACAGTCCGCTGTAGCATTGCTGCGGTGTGATTGATACTGTAGCCCAGAGTTCTACTCATTCAATAGGCGGCCCAATGTGGAACTTTGTGAAACATTTTCTGTGACCTTATTCCACTGCTCGGTTGAGTTCCCCATTGTCCTGCGTTCTATAAGGGTGTGCATTAACTTTAGATATACGCACGGCTATGAAGTAGTTCCAATTTTTTGGCCGTATCACACTTGAATATTAATTCGCCAAACTCGTTGTGAAGTTTAAATGCACGTTACATACAAACTGTAAAATACAGACGTTCAGATCATAGTAACTTATAGCATATGACAGAGGTGTCATTTAGCTAGTTAGGTGGCAGTAGGCTAAGAAAAATAGCAATCTTTCAAAGTTAACGTTCATCAGAATCCTGGGATATGCCAGCTTGACAACGGGAGATTAGAACTAACGACTGGCTTTTGGCCATAGCAACCATCCATTTAGAACTAGTAACCGCAGTTTGAGAAATTAGTTGAAATGTGTCAGGGAAAAGTAGTTCTACAAACAATACCGTTCTAGCGATTAAAACATTTAAATTAGCACCGGAAACAAACACAACGCAAGTGGCAACAGTGGAATAAGCGGGATAATGAACTTCACGCCGTGCGGTTATTCAAAGTTAATGCACTTTTCTAGACGGAACGTCCCTCCGCTTCGCGTCGGGCCGTATCACCGTCTAAAACATGCATTAACTTTGAATAACCGCACGGCGTGTCGTCCATTATCCCGTACTTAATGCACTTTTCTAGACGGAACGTCCCTCCGTTTCGCGTCGGGCCGTATCACCGTCTAGAACGTGCATTAACTTTGAATAACCGCACGGCGTGTCGTCCATTATCCCGTACTTAAATAACTGGTAGGCTATTACTAGTGTTTTCTGTTGATAATCGCCACGCTGCTCGTAGCAGCAGTGCGATTGTATTCCATGCTCTACAGGCTGTAAGATGTTCCCTCCGCTTCATAACAGATAACTATAGACGTAGCCTACTGTAGCTGCATGAGTGTGAAATGGTTTCGTGTATGTACGCTATAGCCGTTTTATGCGTGTTGGCATTACATGGTCTTGCAATATTGTAAATGAGGCCTAATAGCCTACCAAAGTTGCAGAGTCCAGCTTCAGAAAGTAAAAATCCAACCATTGGTTCTATCTGTGCACTTAACATATGTGATCTCACTAATTAGCTGCTCCACCTCGCTGAAGAGTTGTGCTAGAATCAGCTTTTTTATATGAACGCTGGCACAGATGCCTACTTTTCCACCTCTGCCATTGGTCAACAACAAAGTAGCCTACATAGCATAACAACATCCACATGCATGCAATAATACAACAACAACGTCTAACAGTGACCTACTCATTTGGACAACGTTACACAGCCCTATAAAGGCTAAGTTACCTTTAGTTTTGTTCTAGCGTACTGTTAACGTCTGGCTTTAAACAGCTGTAACGCTAGTCAATTCCGACTGCACACTAATTGTCTACCTGTTTTGCCCATCTGGAATAACTCTTTGCTGCCTCCATCCTTTCTGTTTTCGTTGTATAAAAGAACTTCCGATATCGATGATGAGTATTGAGTTAGTGATTTAGCTTCACATTGTGTGCTGATAATGATAGCCGAGTAAAAGAAAACAATATCAGTTGCGCGCCTGCATGCGTAATCTCTCCTGCTCAAAGAAAATCTGTGCGCGTGTGACTACTCATCTAACTGTATTTTAATAGGGAAAACATGGCGGTGTTTGGTCGCTTCTAACTTCATCTCTGTTTGGATCCTAATGAATGCATTGGGCTAGATAAATGCTATCAAAGTTGCGCCGCGTGCCAGAGCCAGTGAGTGCACGCATTGAAACATGAGAGGTATGTATCAACTCGTCTTAATTAAGGGAATAACATAGTTTAATATGAAAAAACGGTGAGGTGTTCCTTTAAGGAGGCTTCTTTGTCAGTAGGCCACTTTATGTGCTGATGTTTACAAGGTTGTAAGTTCAAATATACTATTGTGATTGAAGTAATCAAATAAAAATGTCATTCATCAATTCTTGCATCACCTCATGTCCTCATAACAGAGGTAAATTCCAGGAAAGAACAGTTTATTTTTAATCTAATATAGTATTGGCCACACCATATTATGACTTATTGCTTGTTTTTGTTGAATGATACAGAAGACAAAGACCTTTCATATCGCATCGCAGTCACAATATTGGCGAGAAAAATCGCAATAAGATTATTTTCCATAATCGTTTAGCCCTAACACAAATCAGTGGCAAAGTTGTTACGGTCATGTATTTTTAGGCGCATATGTGATCAAAATGCTCACACTGTACAGCCCTGTTCACCAAAGAATGCTAAGTTTTACGCACAAATCAACTCACTAATTAACAAACTGTTGTTGAGGGCACCACCAAAAAAACAACAATCCATCACTGATGACTACAATGAAAAAATGCTCTTATACCATGGTCCTAGAGTGCTTCCACTTTGTGAGCTTGTTGAGAATCCTCAGCAGGTTGATGCAGGAGAACAGGTTCCTCCAGCAGAACTGATTGTTTTCTCCAGCTTCCTGCAATAGTAGAATGAAAACACTAATGCCAGATATACTGTCTCAGTTTAAATGCATTTTTAACACTAGAAGTCATAATTTAAGGGGTTAATTTACAATTCCTTCTTGGGAAGGATCTTGATCTTGAATATATGTGAATGGTGCGTGTGTAAGTGTGCGTGTGTGTGCGTGCGTATGTGTGGTCAAAGACAATGATGGCAAATCTGTATGTACATTTATGAGAAAGTTCAAAGGAGTGACAAAATAAGGGACAGGGTTTGTGAGAATAACAAAACATGCAACTTACTAAACTTTCAGCAGTGAGCTCTGGGAGTTCATGCACCACACAGTAGGGGAAGTCTAACACTGATATACTGAAAGACAGATTGGCAGTGAGTCAGATTTAATAACAGGCAATGTAAAAGGTCTTTATGCAGTTGACATCCCAGGCTAAGAGACCGTTTAAGCTATAGAAGTTATTTTCAGCTCGGATCAATAACCCAACCTGTTCTTGGCAGTGATGTACGACATGATGTTCTGGTTGAAGAACTTCAGGATTAGAGGAATACAGTTGGCAAACACCAAATGCTGAGCCATGTACTCAAACTGGGGGGGGTAGATAAGAGCACACAATAAAGAGTCACAAAGGCACAAAAAATAAGTAACAATTAGTAAAGTTACCCCAACATTGTCTGTCCTGCCAGGCAGTACCTCAGTAACAGGTGCCCCCCCCCCCCCCCCCCATGTCATCCAACAAATGCTATTTATTTGTGCTGGTTTGATTACTCATATTAATTACAAAAAATATGCTCTACCTTGTCTATTTTCATACCAGGGTGACTCATTTAACTGGCTCGCTATACTGTATTGTGTATCTGAAGGCTCGGCCTGATTAGGGCATGAGTAGAGAGCATGCAGGAAGGCAAGAAAATAGGTTGACAAAGAATAGATTGAAAGCCATCAAATTATTTTAAATGGGCTTCAGAGCATTGGCAGTAGGATTTTCAGTGAGGATCATTTACGTATCAGAGCAAATTAATTAAAAATAATTCAATTTTAAAATATTACATTCAGTTTCAAGCTTATGGGATTCCGTTTCAAACTAATTAATTCAGTTTCTAAATATGCTATTGAAATTGAGACTTTCAATACAACTGTCCAAATTTAGTAACTGAAATGCAAATACAAAATATTAAGATTAATTTTGAAGCGACACAAGTTTTACTTCATACAGGTTTGCTTGCCTACCTGATAATTGTAAGAATGACCATTAACCTTTTTTTTTTTTAACATGCCACCTTAGGCACAGTAAGGTAATCCTTTTTAGAAACAATAGTAATAGCTACAGTGCACCTTTGTAACATAATTTGAAGTGGTTGAAATTAGTTACCTGATACACATGGTTCAGTTTGAAGTGTTTGAGAAGCAGCAGAAGGATGGCAGAGATAGCTTTCACAATGATCTCCTTGTGCCGATTCACATCAACCCCCAGCTTCATGCTCTGTAGGACTGTGGTTCTACAGACACAAATGACAAATATAATTGGACAAACACATACTGAATAATACACCACATGACCACATGTTAATATTTCCCTATTTTACCTCTGAGAGATACTTTTTTACTCAACCCATGTTGCCAACTACCCTGTTCCTTTCGGCATTTCATGGTGCTAACATCAAACTGAAAATAAGCTTATATTTTTCACAAATTAGTAACATCTCACCGAGAACATCAGCAAATTTGTCCTAAAAACAAGCAAATTTGACTGAAGTCAAAGTCTTCCGGAGAATCTATATTCATACTAAAAACAATACCAAATATATTTATTATCTTAAAATAAGATTGATAACACTTAGTTAAATTTGGCACTGATGGTAGTGACCCATGCTACTGTAGGGCTATCACTTTTCTCAAAAATCAAGTCTGGACCAATTTCAAAAGTCATGCCATTAGTTTGCAGCTGAAGCTTTAAGCAACATGGACAGCTGGACCAATGAGCTGTATATCCTTGTATCTTTATTATTGATCTTATTCACCACAAAAGAAAACAAAATCCAAGTGTTATGAATTAGATTAAATGTTTGAATCAATTGACAGCCCTAGTTAAAAGCATTTATCCTGTTCATTGTGCCATTCACACATGTACTATATTGCTTTTTTCCAGATTGCTACCCAACCTTGCTACTGCTACCCAGATGTTCCACAATGTCATGTATTAATACTTGCATTGATTTGATTTTTATTTGTAAATAATGCAAATACAAAAAACATATTAGAAAAATTCTTATATTTTGACATGCATCTCCACACAGCAAGCTGACAGCTCAACATGTTTTGGGGCATCCGTGGCCTTCTGGTTAGGCCTTCGGGCTTGTAAACGGAGGGTTGCCGGTTCGATCCCCGACCAGTCCACGTGCTGAAGTGCCCTTGAGCAAGGCACCTGACCCCTCACTGCTTCCAGAGCGCCGCTGGTGGGACAGGCAGCTCACTGCTCTGAGTTAGTGATTAAATATTGAGTCACCTCACTGTGTGTTCACTGTGTGCTGTGTGTGTTCACTAATTCGGTTAAATTGGGTTAAATGCAGAGAACTGTATTTCCCTCACAGGATCAAAAAAGTAAAAATTTCATTTGCTTGACATGCCTTTCATGTATGTGTAGGCCAGACTGTCCTAAATTTGGCAATATAAGAACCACGGTGGAGGGAGACTATGGCTGAGCAATTTACAGAAATATGTGGTGTGTGCCTTATAGATATAATTTTTTATTTGGTGATGAAAAAAGACCTTCCTGTGCTCCATATCTGTGACACGAGCTGATCTGACCTGACTTGACCCAAGGTTGTGCGTTAGCCTGTGTGTGCACTCATGATGATTCTCTGCAACAACTTTTTACTGCATTGCAATGAAAGTAAAGGTGTTTAAAAAAGTGTTTCAATGTCAAACAAATTGGGATGCAATATGAGTCTTGAATTGGATACCATGCAGGAATTTGCTAAGATCTCAAAACTGTATTATGAACCTGCCTTGCTGCCATAGAGAAACATACGATAGCGTTGGATTATGAACATACTTTGCCACAAAAACATGCAAAAGCAATTGATAGATCTGTGTCTTCTTCATCTGACATGCATGCCATATCTATCTGATCATGGGTCCGCGAGTAATTCAAACAAGAGTAATGGGTGCGCAGGTGAACGCAGAGCAGTATAGACTGTAAATATTATATATTTCAATTTAATTTCATGATTTCTTTATTTGAATATTTGATCCTGTAAACAAGTGCGTAGTCGCATTGGAAAGCCCCACTTCTGCTCTTTCGTGCAATAAAAGGTCTCCTCTGGCTGCAGCTAATGTAACAGAGAAGAATGGGTGTGTGTTTTGACACACTTTGGATTAATCGAGTTCTTAGGGTTAGAGAGTCTCATCAAGACAAATTTACTCAACACACAGGTAGACAAATGTGCTGGTTGTTAGGGCAAATTGGCTTGTTTTCAGGATGAGACGTCTTTACATAAGTCAAACCCTTCGTAAATTAAGTCAAAACGGATAGTTCTGGTCCTTGATTATGATTGGTTGAATCACATTCAATGGCGTTGTACATTTTCCTGATATAGCACGGCTGACACAGCATTTCATTCTGTATCATTGTGCGTAGAATGCATAACGGTTAACAAGATACAAAGTAATACAGTTGCTGAGCAACAATTCGGGTAAGAATCTACTAGCGGTGGAAATATTCTATAGCTGTATATATGAATCATAAATTACCCATTAATGTTGGAACAAATGTTTGAATATTGCTCGAAGTGACAATCCTAATCCATACACAAAAAACAGGTCTAAGCAAGATAGTGGAAATAACTGATTGGTCTGTAGCTGTTGTCCCAGTTGTGAACAAAGCTGAGCGAACTGCTTTTGAAACTGGTCCACAGTCTGATGTTTTAAATAATATTTATACATGAGTCTATGAATTTTGATTAAGAGAAGTAGCCATTCAATACGTAACCAAACTGTATACATTCTGTCAAGAAGTCACTCACGGCATCTCTTCAGGTAGCACATCTGCCAGGATGTTAATGGAGTCTGTTTTAGCTTTAGATGTGGGAGCTGCTGCAAGCAATATTTTCAGCAGAGCAATCTGGGAGATATAATAGAATAAACATCATACAGTACATTGAAAATAATGACTGTATTAGTAACCGGAGAAAACTTCAAAGATTGAAGTAGAGTGAGATTGAAGTAGAGTGCAACTTAAATTCACATTCATGTAATCCATTTTAACCTCAAATACCCTAAGAGCAGTCCCCTCAAATAGTTCAATGAGCTTCTTAAAAGATGAGACGTCATAAAAGAAGTCAAAGACTTCTTATATCAAGTCAAATGCTTTTATGAAAAAGTGTTAGGTAAGTTTATTTATACTGAAAAAAATACCAACTACTTATTTGGCTTACAGCCAAATAATAAAAAAAAAACATTTTTTCAAAAAAAGAAAAGATTCCAGTTTAATTTACAAATGTAGCTGGACAACATCAACATAATGGGGGAAAAAAAACAGTTCTGATAACTGTTCTAATAAAAAATGAAGAACTATAATATGTTCTAGAAAACCAGAAACTAGGAAACTTAAAGGAGACATAGAATGGAAACCATTTTTGTATTGGTTTTCATAAATTAGGAGAGGTTGTGCATAAACAAAGAGCTATCATGAACATGAGGCATGGTTGTGCCCTCCTTTATATGATATCTTGAACTTAGAAATAGCCACAAAAAAATTGACAAATTAAAACAAAGCCTACTTGTGATGTCAGATATAGCAAATCCATTGAAGTTTAATTGTGGTTGCCAAAGAGGGCGCCACTTAGTCAAACGGACCATTTCAATACCAAGCCTAAATATATGGTTTTAATTGGGCTTGTAAAATCACAATTGAGTTTAAATCAAAGTTGAACACATATTTTAACATCAAAGAACACAGTGCAATACTCAATTCATCCATTCTATGTCTTCTTTAAACTAGGAAAAGTTATCAAACCCCTGATTTAATACTTTGTAGAGCTTCCTTTTGCTTTAATTACAGCCATCAATCTGTTAGCATTAAATCAGCGGTATGATGACTTTCCAACCCTGTTATTTTAGTTTTTCATTTGTTATTAATTTTCAGAACTGTTGCCTTTTTTTCATTATTTTGATGTTGTACAGCTACATTTTTAAATAAAACTGGAAAACGATATATATATATATATATATATATATATATATATATACATATATATATATATATATATAAAGGGTTTTGATTTCAGGCTGCAAGACAAATAAAGTAACTATTTCAAAGGGGTATGGTGTTTTCTATAGGCACTGTATGTTATGACTCATTATGAGGTATATTTCCTCTATTCAGCTTTTTGGTTGTGCCTACTCCCCAGAAGTTCATATTTGTAACATTCTACCTGCGCTTGCATCTTGTTAACATGAGTGAATCATTCCATAGCCAAGCCTCTCTTAACACTACTGAACCAACAACTAGACATCTTTAATTTAGCACTTACTACTACCACTTTTTTTCCTATTCTGAAAATCCCTCTTTCCTTTAAACTGTTATTTTATTCTATGCAAGAAGTGTTTATTACTGCACTAACATGTTGCACTGTACCTTGATAGTTGTAAGTCACTTTGGATAAAAGTGGCAGGTGTCGTATGGTGCCTTTAAAAAGGCTGTAGTGCACAGGTCTGGCTCAGCAAATGACTGCCCATGTAGCTGGTGATTTTTTCTTTTTTTTTACCATCACATATTTAGCACATAAGTAATGCTATCCATACGTCAGAAGACTTTTTAAAAGACTTGGAAAAGATTCATTGAAAGACTACAGTCTCTAAAGACAAGCCACAGATTTTCAGTCACAGACCATGATTTTGCAACGACTAGTACTAACAACTACTCTTGCAGGGTCCTGCCTGAAAACACTTCTACAGTCCTTCCCCTACTCATCCATATAGCATGATCTAATTTGATGTTGCTATATTCTACATAATAATTTAATTTCACTTAAAGAGCGCCAAAACATTACACATGTATCATGGCGCTTTACAGAGTGTTAAACATTCAAAGAAAGCCCATGAGTAACGGGGTCAAGGAAAAACTCCCTAGAACTCCCTAGAATAGACTGCAGGTTGAGAATGTTATACAATGCCCTCCAAAAGTATTGGAACAAATGCTTAAAGTTAAATATAAAATCTTTTGGAAATTGATCTTAATGCCTCATTAAGCACATGGGCACATGATCACACATCATAAGTAACTAAACTTTTTCACGCTTTTCAGTTCTAAATAATTAAACAATATATTTTTAACAATTGACAACAGACCATCTCGTTTTCCTGATGGCAAGACGACCTCTCAAAGTTCATGAGGACATTTGCGATCAGAGATTTTTTTCTACTACGCACGCAACTAATTTGATAGCCTACTTGCTCCTCAGCGATAGTTGACACAGTGTGCCGACACACCTCTGGGAGCCATCTGTGTGTTCTACGCAACTTGCGCATCTGGAGAGCTTGCTAACTAAAATCATAACGCTCACTAAAATCATAAAGGAGCACTGCAAGATACTCATCTCTTATATGATCCTAGAAAGATTTTCTTTGACTTATTAGTGTTTTGAACATGTATTTTATCTAATGACACAGAAAGCCTCAAGAATTGTATCCAAATATCCTTGTCATGCACTATGCAACTTTTTTTCACTCACGTAAAACCGTGAAACTGAAAGCTAATTACCCTCACGTATCTCTTAAAGCGACAAGCATTCAATTACACACACCACTAATGCACACTCAATTAGATGTACACCACATTAAAGATTATGACTAAGTGTAATAGTCTTGAAATCAGTACACAAATGACTAAACATTTTTAACTACAAGTAATTATGCAGATTGTAAAAAAATAAACATTATTAGCAAAATATATACACTTATATATGAATTCCAAAAGATATAGAAACATATGACTAGCTTTTTGTGTGTGTGCGTGTGCGTGTGCGTGTGTGTGTGTGTGTCTGTGTGGAGGGATCAATACATTGAACATTTTCTCCACATCCTGATTTTTCACCAAGATTTAAAATGGCTCTGTGAAGTCGGCTATATCAACCTATTAGAATGCACCAGAATGTAGCAAATAACATGTATGGGAGCGGGCACGAGGCAGAGACCCCCACATAACCAATCCTAATTTAACCCCTGGTCATAAGTATTGGAACGCCCATGTTAAGTTCCCATAGAGGATTTTTATTTTTATTTTTAAAGACCAGTTATAACCCCACATGAACACTATACCCTTCACCATACTAAGAGTTTGGCATGCTTTATGTCAGTTATTAGCTGTTAGCTAATTAGCTGGTTTCATTATCATTGAGCGCAATGCCATTCAAACCAGCTAAATATAGCCGCAAGTGGCAATGGCGGGGCCGAGCACCTGCGGTGCGGATCTGTGACATTTTGAAATCTAACAAAGCAACATGTGCATGTTGGTGGGCATGTGCATGAGCAACAAACATGGCCACCAAATTTGGTTAAATTTCGTTTAAGTATCTGTCAACAACAACAGACAATGCGCTAGGTGGCGCTATAGATTCCCTAAGCCACACCCTAGGCCAGAGCTATGTCTCTGACTAGCGGTAGCAATAACACACAAGCCCACCAAATTTGGTTAATTTTCTTGAATGTAAGTCAGCCACAACAGATAACACACTAGGTGGCGCTATAGAGTCCCTGAGCCACACCCTAGGCCAGAGCTCTGTCTCTGAGTAGCGACCGTAATTCCACATGTAGCTGCCAAATTACAAGAGTTTTGGAGCATGCCAAGTTGGTGAAAAAAGGCCGCATGGGCTAAGAGGAAGAGAGAAGAATAATAATAATAATAATAATAATAATAATAATAATAATAATAATAATAATAATAATAATAATAATCTGAGCAAAAACAATAGGGCCTTGCACCTACGGTGCAGCCGCTGCTACAGCGGCCGCACCTCGGTGCTCGGGCCATAGTAATAATAATAATAATAATAATAATCTGAGCAAAAACAATAGGGCCTTGCACCTACGGTGCAGCCGCTGCTACAGTGGCCGCACCTCGGTGCTCGGGCCCTAATAATAATCTGAGCAAAAACATTAAGGCCTTGAACCTACGGTGCAGCTACTTCAGTGAACGCACCTCGGTGCTCGGGCCCTAATAATAATAATAATAATAATAATAATAATCTGAGCAAAAACAATAGGGCCTTGCACCTACGGTGCAGCCGCTGCTACAGCAGCCGCACCTCGGTGCTCGGGCCCTAAATATAGCCGCAAGCGGCGATGGCGGGCCTGAGCACCTGCGGTGCGGACCTGTGACATTACGGAATCTAACAAAGCAACACTGACACTGCGCTAGGTGGCATAATAGAGTCCCTAAGCCACACCCTAGGCCAGAGCTCTGTCTCTGACTAGAGATAGCAATTCACACATGCCCACCAAATTTGGTTCATTTTCCTGAATGTGTGTGTCAACCAGAACAGACAATGCGCTGCTAGGTGGCACTATAGAGTCCCGAAACCACACCTTAGGCCAAAGCTCTGTCTCTGACTAGTGGTAGCAATTCCACATGTAGCTGCCAAATTACATCCAAATTGTTACCTTTTTTCTGCCCATAACACAAACTTCCTGTTTCTTTAATAAGTCACCATAATTCAAACCTTCGCCATTTGAATATGCTTCAAAAATTCAAAAATCTGTTTGCTATTTCTCTTGGGCAACCCCTCCAGATCATTTTACTGCCCATATGACACAATTTCGATAAACCGTCTAGGAGAAGTGTTTCAAAATACATGATGTGCAAAATTCATAATCATAATCATAACTCAAACTTGTCTAAGATTCACTATGTAGTGTAAATGTAAAAGTTGTTCAGAATCATACAACACATCTGGCCACCAAATTTGGTTCATTTTCGTGCATGCATGCGTCAACCACAACAGACAGCGCGGTAGGTGGCGCTATAGAGTCCCTGAGCCAAACCCTAGGCCAGAGCTCTGTCTCTGAGTATCAAGTGCAATTCCACATATGGCTGCTAAATTACAAGAGTTTTAGAGCATGCCAAGTTGGTGAGAAAGACTTCAGTGGCCGCACCTCGGTGCTCGGGCCCTAATGATAATTAGCTAACAGCTAATAACTGACATAAAGCATGCCAAACTCTTAGTATGGTGAAGGGTATAGTGTTGATGTGGGGTTATTTTAATTCCAAAGGCCAAGGGGACTTTATCAGGGTGCATAATGTCCTGGATCCATGGCCTTTAAAGTGTAAATTTCAGGGTCAATTTTTCAGGAAGTTAATGCAATGTGCTTATTAAACATAAATATTAGAACCGCCCACCATTGTTTTGTATGGGTTTTGATACCAAAATGCTGAATATTATCGAATATAATATGAAAAGTTGGCACTCCCCCTCCCTTCCACTATATGGGGTATGATGTCACAAGAGGAACTCATTAGAGTTAACTGTGTTACGGTGCAATGAAGAAATATGGGTTATGAAAATATTATAAATGTTCCCTAAAATGTGCCCATGACAAATTAAACGACAAAAGCCTACAAAAGCCTAAGTAAACTTTTTTTTTCTGACCATCCATAAACAACAGATGAACCTTTGCAAAAAAAATGTATCCCCGCTGTCATTGGATTTGAACTAGCCCTTCACTGGCTTCTGGCTAGCACTAGGCGTGAGGTTGGCATCGGAAGAATATTTAGTTTCGTCGTGACACTTTCAAAACAACAACAAAATCTGACAGCATCTTTGAAATTTAGGAACTACTAGTTGCAGGCAGCAGTTGGATATGCTAACTGGCAGCTTCGTAGGCTTTAGGGAAGGTAAAAGCAACGACTGAAATAGCCTACAGTGATAAAGGTATGTTTCAGAGGCTAAACAGCTAGTGGAGACGGAGATGTTTTGCGATGTATGAAAGAACAGTGTGGAGAGATAGACGACAAGGACCAGTGTATTGACTGAATGCATTTCTGTACACCTTTGAATTTGTTTTGGGACTTGTTAAACAACATCTGAGGCGCAAAACAACTAGCGAACAGCCTCGAGTTAGACTTGCTATTGCTCGAGTTAGACTTGCGTTTGGTGGTTTGCTACTCCTTCAGATTACAGGATAATCAGCGCTCCTGAACTAGCGATTGGTTACTTGTGCAGTGTGTGCATCACTGCTCTGATTAGGACTGACACCATAAGTAAATAATGTCTTCAGTCTTGTCCCTCCTTGCTATTCTATGACGGCAAGATTTTGAGAAGACTGGCTTGTTCCGTTATGTTATCCGGGTTAAGTTTGCACGGTGACCAGGCTAGCCGAGATTAGCTCTACTCACCAGGACACCTGGCCAACTCCATCATTCTCCTTACAGCATTAAACTCTTTGAGGGTCAAGGCTCCTGGCATTTTCCTCCCCTCTCTCATGCCTGACCAGTTCAAAAGTGTAGGGCTGTAGTCCACAAAGAATTTGATGGTTTCCCACGTCCTCATTCGTTCTCCATATAGCCATATGTACAGTAAGAAGAATCTAGCGGAGTATGGGTTGCGAGTTCCTCGTATGACATCATCACCTAGTTACGTTAAACATGCTACCTTTGCAGAAAACCCCTAAATGATACTTTTTATCGCTTTTTAAGAAAGAAATGTTTAAATATATGTATACTTAGCAGTTTATTTACACTTTAGTTGTTTGTGGTGGCTAAGCTGAAATTTAACCTTTAAGGCGAGACACTACAGGTGAATAGGGTACATTTTTTAAATAATATGTATCACCATGAAACTTCCTCAGTTGATTACTTACACAACTATGAGAAAAAAATGTATTACAAGTTTTTGAAATGTGTATGTTTAATTATGCAAATTAGGCACTATCTCATTAAATATGCATGATTTTGCATACATTTCCGGTAGATAGATCTGAAGATATGATAAAGCCAGGTGCAAAATTATTCTTTCATGTTGTTTACAAATAAGATTACAATAAAATTACAGAAGGATTTCAGGATATCTGCTTTCATTGCCTAGGAAATCCAAATATGCTGTCCATAGCCTTAAAAAAACGATTTTTGCCATGCTTTTTTGATTGAAATGTCACATAAATCAGGCCAGGAATGATGTATTAACAAATCCCTCAGTAAATGTCTTCAGAATACTGTTAAGTGTATAACTAGAAAGTTTGGAGTATATAGGCGCTACAGAGACTGAGAAGTATCTACCGGAAAATGACACAATACCGCAAATAACTCGTTTTGAGAAAACAGCCTTGAAACACAGCCAATGAGATGCGTTCTCAGCTTAGACTCGTCTTTCAACTTTCGCGATTGGTTGCTAATACAAAGGAAATGTCCATATTTGGATTGCATAGCATCATGCAGGAGAAACAGGGCTTCCCAACGGTATCACACACGATATGATTTGGATCACGGTAGCGGGAGTACATGACACTTTAGAATGGGAACTTTTGGTGAAATTAGGAGAAATACATAGGCGCGAGCAGACAAAAGTTCGTGAAATAAACACCTAAAAGTGCAAATCGGACTTTGCTGTTGTAGTAGGGTGGTAGAATACATGCTAAGGTAGCAAACTAGCACAAAATCTCGAAATTGACCGGAGGTCACAAAAACAGTGTTTTCACCTGCCGTGTCTCGCCTTAAAAATAAAAATAAAAATCCTCTATGGAAATTGAACATGGGCGTTCCAATACTTATGACCCCCTGTATTTTAAGGAAAACATTTATTCATTTACAATACATTATTAATCCACAAAGAAAATGTATGTCCTTAAAGGTTGAATAGTTCCTCATTGTTTCATTTAAGGCATTAAGATCAATTTCCAAAAGATGATTTCATATTTAACTTTAAGCATATGTTCCAATACTTTTGGAGGGCACTGTACGTGTCCATGAAACAATGCTGCAGAAACACAAAAAATATGACTGATATGAGCAGGCTAAATGGGTTGTTTATACAAGCCTTGTTGAGTTCATGTTTGTGACCCTTCACAGCAAAATCAGTCGCTTGTCACACGATACTATTTTGAGAAAATCCACAATAAACAAACTTCTGGGTTAAAATGTTGAATTTCAAGTTTTCGCTAAATTCGACAGTATGCAGTGTACAGTTTCATAACGTGAACTCATTCACGGAAAGACATACGTTTTGACTGTTCAACCCGCTGAAGATTCAACATATTAGCAGTCATTCCCGTTGTCCACGCCTCTTAAAAAGTTGATTTCTCCTCTTCTGGCATATCGTGACGGGAGAACCATGTCAACTTTGGATGCGGTTATCTTAGCGATAGTTTCTGTAATACCTTCGATATACATATCGTTGGAAAGCTTAGTTTATGGACGCTCATGTGAGCACAATAGCTTCATTTTGTAGATTTTACCAAAGCAACTGGTTTCGTTGTGCAGGGTCACATTTAAATTATTGCAGTCTTGTAAATAGTGACCCTACAAGATTCCAAGTCGATGCAAAATCATAGTCATTGCCTAAAAAAATCTGTGGCTTGTCTTTAGATAGGAGAGTGTGAGACTGAAACGACTTGAAAAAATGTCTTCTGATGTATGGGTAGCATAACATGGGTGAATTAGCCCATCTACTAACACCAACACAAATGTTGGTTTGGGTCTATAACTAGGGTTAGCAAGTATAAGCTTTTACCATATACTGAGGCAGACTGGGAAGAATTCCTTGGTACAGCAACTCAGTGGCACACATGTCAACCTCCTCCTCACCCTATTGGAAGAAATGGATGCATACAAACATGCAGAACATGGTCAGTAAAAATAATTAGTTTTGCAATAGATTTGCCATTAGTAAGAAGTACATTTGCATACTTGAAGAAAAAGCTGGTCCCCTGTGCATTCTCCTCCGTGTGGAGTTGTACTCCACCCTAGGTTACCAACAGCTCAGTTGCATTCTCAGTTGTCAGATTGTGTTGAATTTATGCTATTTTCAATTACAATATATCTGTTGATACATGATATGATAGAGAGTAAAACTCTTTTATTTAATTAATTATTTTGATATTGTGACCTTGTTTTGTGCTTATTTATTCTAGCTGTTCCAAAGGAAATAACTTATCTGCAGATTAAAAAAAAGATCCATATCTTATCTAAATACTACTATTGGCATTTCTGAATTTTGTACATATATTCACTTAGACAATATTTATTATTATTATTAATATTTTTTAAAGTACTACCACCAAGCATCAAGTTATGTCAATAACTCGAGCAGCCAAATTTAGTAATTTTCTATTATTCTGGTACAGACATATTATTCATTATCACACTGGTTATATTACACTTTTGTAATAGACACTTGGTCCTTTTCTAAAAAGTGTTTTTTGCTTGCAGACCGAGTGTCTGCTTGGTTACTGTAGATTGTAGTATGAAGTTGTATCTTGAGAGTTGATTGAGCTAATAATTAAGTATATCCTATCTATCTATCTATCTATCTATCTATCTATCTATCTGATACATTATGCCACACAATTTCTTGTGCAGGCCATGTTTCTTTCCCAAATGGACTACTTGTTAAAGAGAATCCCGCACACTGTCCATTACGCATGCATACATTTATTTACAACGCTTCGGTCATAGACCTTCCTCAGGTGAGGGAAGGAGAGGAGGAGAATTCACCTGAGGAAGGTCTATGACCGAAGCGTTGTAAATAAATGTATGCATGCGTAATGGACAGTGTGCGGGATTCTCTTTCACAAGTTTAACTGGGTAACGTATTCCGACGCACCTGTCCCTACAAAAGAGGTGTGCAAAAGCATTTTGTAAACCAACTGGACTACTGCCATTCATTTTTAGCTGGCCTTCCAGCTGGTGTAGTGGGCTTGAAGACCTTTGAAAAACACTTTTTATATACAGTAGTTGTGTTTACACTGAATTATAATAAAAACTAATTTCATTACATCCACTTTACTCTTACATCATTACTGTTGAGGTCTTCTAGAATATAGCCATATGTGCCACTTTTGCATAGATGTTTTTAGTTAGATGAAAAACTTAAAAATGTCAAGGTGTAGCAGACTGCGTCAAAGTATCTGAAAGACCCCCGGACCTCCGAGTGTTAATGTACTGTTACATATATCGTCCATGTTCATACAGTCGTTGTTAATTACTAAAGTTTTACTACAAGAGGTATTGGTACACAGAGCAGGCCAATCACATTTCCATTTCACTCAAATACCCCAGACAGTGGTGTCTTCTGATACTCCTCTTCTTTGGCCATCTGAATCTCTGCTATGGAGACATACTTGTGCTGTGGATGCAAAACAGGTAAAGCTCAAACTTTACATTTCCACATAGGTTACAAACATGAGGAATGAGGAAGAATTCAATGAGTCAATATTTCAAAGGTCAAAATGTCCTGAGAATAAACAAAATGCTAAATGCTATGTTGAATGTGCTATGTACTTCTTTCCCCCAATGTATCTTAGAGGGGACATATCATACCTCTTTTTAAACGAGGTTAGAATTGGACTCTCCCAAATTGAGCCGTTTCTGGGCTGGCCACGCCTCCGGCTGCATGTATTGATTACGCTGCTCGTTTCACAGGTGAAAATGACTAAAACAGAGCCGGCAGACCATTGGTCTATGTAAATTCCCTTAGTATGACATCAGAATAAGGGAGCCATCCAAATGGCTCACAGCTGCATACTTTCCTGACACCAAAGTCTTTCTACTGATCTACAGAAAACGGATGGATGGGTTTTTTTTGCGCTTGGAGTGTTTATAAGAACAGTAGAGGCCTAAATATGAACACAAAGGCCTGCAAAAAGTGAGTTTTGCATGATATGTCCCCTTTAAAAGGTGCCCTGCTACACAACACCGTTTTTACTTTAAAATGTACTAGGTCTGTATGTATTTGTGTAATGTCCCAAATGTGAAAATGAACTGCTACGCCTCGGTCAGCTCTTGCCTCTGAAAAGAAATGGCCAATTGAAAAAGCTGATCATGCGGAAATGGAAATGGCCGAGGTAATTTCTATTCATGAGCTCGTCCAGTTGAAATTGCCCCCACAGAAGTGTAGCCCAGTATCCAATACAGCAGGTCAACAGACTTGTCCCAAGAATCCAGAGTTGAGGATAAACTAGTATAATTACTAGGAATTGTTTTCAGTATAAAGAGAGGTTACCTAGTGCTTTCTTGTGACTTAATTTAAGAAAAGTTTGACTTATTTTAAAACATCTCTTCCTGAAAAAAAGAAAATGTGTCTGCCAGTTCTTTAACTCATTGGCTGCCAGCCATTTTCAGTGCAAACCAAATGAAAGAGTAGACTCTCTTCTGTCACCAGGAAAAAACGGTTTGTTTCTATCGTTTACTGTTCTTTAGTAATCGTCATTAGAACATGGGTTAGTTTTGCTAAAAAAACACCTGTTTTTAACCAAAAAATGGAGAAAACAATCTTTTTGTAAAAATCAACTTTTTAACATTAGCGTTTCAGTAGTATGTCAACCATGATTGCACTGTTATCTCGTCAGTCTCTTCAAGGTTGCTAGGGACTCTGCTGGTCGCTATAGACTCTGAACAGGACGGTAGACTTAGCAAGCTAGCACTAGCAAAGTTGTTGTTAGTCTATATAGCAATATCCAATGTAAATGGATCATACCGTTCACATGTTTTCCATCCTTGATGTAAGAAGTAAGCATATTTATTTGCTGGACCACGTGCAAACTAGATCCACTGTGGTCGATCTTCAGTGTGTTTGCTTGCTATATGTCTCTGCATGTGGCTTTGCAGGCAGATACTAATCATCCAAATGGCACTGCTGCCATTTAGCGGTTCGGATTGCTAGTACAGTCTGTTTTACAAGCCTGAAACTCTGCCAGATCGTTCCCAAGCCCACCCATGAGCCCTCCCCATTGAAAAATGCAATTGACGTCTATAGACATCAATGGCAGTCAACGTAAGTGCTTACATTGACGTTTAAAGACGTCAATGGCAGTGAATGAGTTAAGTAAATTTGTACAAGAACAAGCAAATTTGTCTGCCAGTGCATTGAATAAATGTGTCTTGATAAGACTCCTTAAAATAAGTAAAAATCTTCAAATAAATCAAGTCAAAAAGATCTTTTCAGAGAGCACTAGGTAGGTCTTTTCATACTAAAAACAATTAGATACCAAATAGATTTTTTGATCTTAATATATGATTAATAACAATTTGCAGTGTAGCCAGGGCTTCCCACAGCGCTTTCCTGCCCAGGCCACCTTAACAACACAGCCGCCTTAACGAACGCCTTCAATAATAATAATAACTAGAAAAGCATTTCCTGAAGGAAATACCAGTGCATGCAAAGTCATTGCAAGGATTATGCTAGGGTACTTAAAGTGATTACTAAGGTGTTGCTAGGCTAAATAAAGTGGTTACTATTCTATTAAAAGTGGCTACTAGGTTGGTTTCTAGGAAATCATGTTGGTTGCTAGGGAAATCACGTTGGTTTCTAAGGTGGTTGCCAGGGTGTCATTATGGAAGTGGTTGCTAGGTTATTACTAAGTAATTATAGTGGTTGCTTTGCTATCAAAAGTGTTATTTTAAATATAGTTTTAAAAAGTTATTGAAATTTGGAGAAAGAGAGAGAGTGATAGAGAAAGTGAGAGGAAGTGAAGAAAAAGAAGTGAAAGAAAGTGGGGATGACAAGTGAGCTATCCAGTTCAATGGAGAGACACACAGAGAAGAAGTTCCATTGAAGTTACTGAAGTCAGTGAGAGAACACTGGCAACGTTGATTCCATTCTATTCGCTATGTGCACAATGGACGGAGCGAACGTTCGATTCCATTCGGGGTCGGCAGATCAACTTCCGGTTAAGAGCCTGTCGATTGGCAGCCGCCGCTAGCAGTTCTTACTTTTCACTTTCCCGATGTCTTGCGGATTTACCGGGGCAATGAGCGTCAGCGACGTCCACAGGATCGTAGGTGCCCTGTCCTGCACCCCGAAGAGTAAGAGGGACAAGGGATTTAAAATGTACATTTCCTCGTACATTCACAACTATGAGGGTAAGTATCTGATAACTGCTAACGTTAGCGCTTGACTAACGCTACCTAGTAAAAGTACCAACTAGTATTTGCGACGATGTTTGCTTGTTATCAAATACTAATGTTGTTATTAAAAACAAATGATATCAGTTTCCATAAAAGATCAGGATTCAGGAGAGGTGAGAGGCTATTCTGACATTCTGGCAGCTCTGGGAGGCTATTCTGCAAAGACATTATATTATACATAATAGCATAAACTCTACAAGAACTCACAAGTTCAATGGATGCATGAATTGTGAAAGTGATAACAGTGAAGGGGTCCTATGATAACATGAAACTTGTCCTATTGATGTTTTTGATCTAAATAACTTTTGATTTAATTTACATCACCTGCTGCAAAGTCAAGAAATTACCATTTTTAGTTCTTTACAACCTATAAAATGTCTTGAAACTCTGCTGTGCATAATAATTTGGAACAGTGCATTTTGAGGTTTTTTTATTATTATTATCATTTTCAAATACTTCTATGATTGGGAGGTTTGTTCAATAAAATTTGAATTATTCTCTAACGGTTAATGACTTTAAAATTAGACTGACTGGCTTTTGCATCAACTATTTAGGAAAATTGGAGAAAAATGTGATTTGCATAATAATTTGGAACGCGGTGTGTACGCCATTGTTATCAGTAGGATCTCCTGTTTATTTTAATATGTAGTTTACCATAGGGCAGTTACGAAGTCATGAGAAATTTCACAGAGAAGAATGGGTATGACGCAGAACTGAATGTGACTCTTAGGGCGCTTTCACACCACTAATTCGATTATTTGGTCCGCTTCAGGCAGTGAAATTGTTATTATGTAGCATATAGACTCCAGTGAGGTCCGCTTTCACACCAGAAAACGAACCAAAATTAGTCTGATTGATTTTTTTCTCAATGTTTATCTTCCGGTAGAAATCGGCGCCAATTTTGACTCACTATTTTGACCTACCACCAGAGGTCTGCTTTTGGTGCGGAGTCAAGCGGACCGAGACCTCCTCTTTTTGGAGGTCTCGGGCCGCTTGTTTTGGTGCGCACCCGAGTGCGATTAATGCTTTCACACCAACGAAAACGAACCAAACTAAGAGGTTTTGGTACGAATGGACCGTTTGGTGCGCACCAAACGATGTTGGTGTGAAAGCACCCTTAGGCTGCGTTCAGACTGCCAGCCAAAATCCGATTTTCAGCCCATTCAGATTTGTATCGGATGTCACTTTTGAAGTCTGAACAGTGACAGGTCACATGAAATCCGATTTTTGCGAAACGGTTGCAAACCACATCCAGGAGATAGTTTCATATCGCATTCGTATCGGATATGGACAGATGCGTCTCAGTCTGAACAGCTCCCAACACTCAGATCGGATTTGACTGTCCGTGACGTGACTTTACGTGCGTGACCGCCCACCTATTTCGAGTTGTGGAGCAACGTTACGGCTATGTCTTTTGACCATGTTATGTTAAACGTGACTTAACAATACTCAATGCTAAATAGAGCATTATACAGTCTCTGCTCTGTTTCTATGAAAGTTGCAAGAATCCACATTGTTCTATTAAATGCCGTTAAATAATTAAATAGCCTTCCAACAGTTTGAAGCGGAGCTTGCCACTGATTAGTTTCGTTTTTTGTCGCGCAAATGCACACACGTATGCATGCATTCAATGAACACTCACCTAGTTAAATTGTTCTATGTTTAATCACACCAAATTAGCAAGTATTTCCTCCTGATGGCAGAAATGTTTGTTTTCGTTGCTACATTATCCTGTCAGATCTGTTACTAATGTGACCCAGTCTGAACAGAGCCATATCCGATTTGGACACTTGCTTAAAGGCAGTGTGAACAGTCAGCCCTAAAAATCGGATATGAGAAGGAATCAGATTTGAATCAGATTCATCTGCAGTCTGAACGCGGCCTTATTTTTAACTGTAATTTGCAACGCTAATTATCTCGCGAACCGTTCATCATAGAAACTAGCGGCTCATGCCTGGCCAGGTTCTGCAGTGTTATATGATATGCCTGTTATTTCTGTGCGACAAAATATCGCGCAGCAATATTATGGGCGAGAAGAATGGGTGCGGCCGCATGGTGCATTTCTCGAAGAAGGCAGAGTGGGTCGGCCGGCGGCCCGATGGTAATCGTCTCGCGGCCCAATACCGGTCCGCAACCCATAGATTGAGAAACACTGTGATAGGGCACTGTCGTAGCTCGTGGGTAATGTCTTTCATGTCTTGTGATATTGTCTATTCTCGGACCACTGTCGCCTCGTCCGATCAGTTTCAGTAAGTACCGGAACGCAGAAAAAAGTGGCGGAACCCAAAGACAGGAGTTACAGAACTGAGTTCCGCTGTGGTCCGGTCAATTTCAAGCACTGCGTTTAATTAAAAAGCATTAAAAACGTCCCGGCTCCCCCCCCTAGGCTAGTAGTGAGCAACAGGCGCGCCCAATATACAGCTTCAACCAAAGAGTTGCAACTTTAGGCTATGACCATTTAGCCTAGTAATTCACAATAATTCACCAACTTTACCTCAATCACAATGTTAAATTGTCATACCATTACATCTGTGATTGTATATTTCATGGTATATTATATTTATATTCCAAAATATTCACCATTACAAATATTCTAAAGACACAATCTTGCAAAAGGCCCTGTGCTGGAGTTGTACATTTACACTTTTAAGGTGTATTGTCTTGTTGGATAGGTCAATACATTGTATTAATCATGGAGGTATTATATATAACTGGAGAGCGTGACTAAGTCCCGCCCTCCATACAAATGAATGGCCGATGCTAGGCTAGTAAATCCGGCCAATTTTCGCCAACGCCATATTTAACACTGGCGCTCCGATCCAGCGCCAGTCGGCTCTGACCATGCGCAAAGTTCCAAAGCTGGAAATGACGCATGGACCTACATTGATGTTTATTGGACATTCTGTAAAAAGAAAGTCATCCTCCAGTTCAGAGGGTGGCGATAATGCACATACCTTGCTTGCCGCGTAACAACAAGCAGAAAAAGTTGCTCGGGAACGCACACCTGAGTCCAGTGGAGTGTCGCACGGAGTAATGATTGGCTGTAGGTACCCGTCCACCATCATGTACGCGCATGAGAGCTCGTGCCCAACACGGACTTTCGTGCACGGAGCTGGTTCTAAATGCTCCATGAGGCGCCATAATTGAAAATGGCGCTTGCTAACTTGCCGAAGCTAATCAACACGGCCTTGACCCCCTGGTATTAATGATGTTTAATTGTTTGTTGATACAATTAAATGTCGCACTTTGAATGTGAAATCCTGGTATATTGCCATCATTAGTGTACAAATTCAACATCTTCAACATGAAATGTTGACAGGCTACTACATTAGCCTACTACATTTTTACTTCGGCTGATCTCCTTGTCTTAAAGTATTGTTCAGAAAAGAGGTGGAGGCGATGCGGCAGCGGCGGCGACGTGCACCTGTGCACCCCTCACCCCCCGGTTGGCCAGTGGCAGCGACGCCCCCTTCGCCTGGACAGACACCACCTTAACTAACACATTTTCTGGAGGAAACCCTGGTAGCCAAGCATAGTTCATGCTGTGAAGCTAAAATTAGTTGATAACAGCTGTCGCAAAGCTGTCATTCTATGGATGAAACCGACAAGCTGTTAGCCAACCGGAGCCAAGCAGCTTAGCTCATTGAATATTAATGAGAACTGGTGAAAATCAAGAATCGAGTCTTCCTGGAGGCTTTCAATACCATGCTAGAATGGCTTGCAACAAGGTAGCCAAAGCATTTCTTTTCCACAAAAAAATTTAGAGTCATGGTTGAACTTCAGACATTACTACAAAGCTGTGAAATACGTATGACAGGGCACCTTTAAAGTATTGATATTATTCAGTGGAATTCAATTGAGACATGATATAACTACCTGTTTCAACGTTTTGATGCTTTCATGGATGGGCCTTGGCAAACCAACTACAGTATCTATGTCACTAAAACGATATATAAAACACAAATAAAATGTTAGCTCAGGGATAAAAGACAAAATACAAAAGCTGAAGAATGGATTCCAGACTTACCTCCCAAGAGTATATCCAATAAATTTACTTCTGCTCGATTCCAGAAAATTCTCTATGTCCTTTTCCCTGTTAAAAAATGAAGATGCTGTATTTAGCACACACAATTTAGCACACACATCAGATGTGTGCATTTGATACACAACATTTTACACATTGGACTTCTTTCTAGGTTCCTGATTGTGGTACTGTAATATGTGTGAGCCCAGGTTGTTAGCCCAGTGTGTGAGATTACAATGACACTCATTCTGCAGTACAAGCGGCAGATAACATGAACAGTCATGTTGAAAAGACAGTGGCAATATTTGACTTGTATTCATCCCTGTCATTCTTGTGTGCTGTATTCAAGGTGAACAGGAATACAAATTAAAACTAGAAAATGTAATTCCATGGAAGGAATTACCATTGTATGTAAATGAAAAAAGGTTGCTGACTGTGTAAAACATTGTATTAGGCCTATACTTCAAAAGACAACATAGGCTACACAGAAGAATAGATAAATAACAATAACCTAATTACAATTCCACTGAAATTACTTGGAAAGTCATATTTAAAAAGTGATTTATGAAAATGCATCAAAATTGTGGATATAGGCTATTTGGGAAAATAACTCTTGAGGGTCATTCCATGTCAAATCAACCAGAGCGCACGCATTTGCGTCTCAAAAAAATACCATGTGCACCTATGTTATCCAGGAGACACTCTGTGAAATGGTTTTGTGCTAAGATCAATACTTTTCAAGTAACAGCCAGTTTTACGGGGGGGGGGGGGTGTCAAATTTGTTCTGCCTCTTTTTTTTTGTCAAAGTTCACAAGCTCATTACTCAAGAACTAGAAGAGTATGCAGTAAAATCACCACGAGTAGTCTGGATGATCCTGCTTAGTCATAGCAGTCCCTCAAAGTTGATCAAAATTTTATTGGAGTTCTTGGCTGGGCTCTGTTTAGGCCAGGGGTCGGCAACCTGCGGCTCATTTTTTAAGAGGCTCCAAGAGCCACCAGGGGGGCTCTTTAGCGCCCCCCTGGTGGCTCTTGGAGCCTCTTCAAAAATGTATGAAAATGAATGGGGGGGATATTTTTTTTTTTAATGCGGTTTTAATATGGTTTCTGGAGGTAGGAGGACAAACATTCTTAACATTTTCCAATCCTGTAAAAATGTGCATAATAAATATAAGATTTCAACATTTCTGTCAATGAAGATTTGCGTCATAGCCTGCGACACACGTTTCAGCGTGGCGCCATGCCAGGCAGGTGGCTGTTGTAAACAAACCGGCGGGTGTGTCATGGGCCATGGATCCCAAAGGGAAAAAGAGGAAGGTAGCTGATGAGAACAGGGGATTCAAGGCCCTGGACAGAATCATTTGCTTTCATCACCAATGCGGAAGGATTGCCAGCATGTTTGATTTGTAACGAGAAGTTGTCGAACAATAAAAAGGGTAATTTGGAAAGACATTTTCAGGGAAGGCATGCTAAATTTGCAGCCGACTACCCAGTTGGGACTGAAAGAAAAAGTGCGATTGCAGCACTTCTGGAGAAATTAGAGGAGAGCAAAGGTAGATTTAAAAAGTGGATTGCATCTCCAAACTCCACTACTGCTGCAAGTTTTGTTGCAACCCGAGAAATAATAAAGCGTGGAAAACCATTCACGGATGGTGATTACATGAAGGATTCATTCATTAAAATATCAGAGCACCTGTTTTCAGACTTCAAAAACAAAATCGAGATAATCCAGAAAATAAAAGACATGCCTCTCTCCGCAAAGACGGTGAAAGAAAGGGCCATTAAAATAGCAGGCGACATCACCAATCAGCAAATCAAGGACATTAATTCAGCTCCAGCGTATTCAATTGCATGTGATGAGTTGTGTGATGTGATTGACATTGAACAGACAGCGCTGTTATGCAGGTATGAGAACGCTGATGGGCCGCAAGAAGAAATGGTCGAATTAATACCACTGAAAGGCCAAACACGGGGGGAGGACATTTGTGAGGCTGTGCTGAAGTGTTTAAATGAAAAAGGAATAAACACCAACCACCTGATTTCAGTGGCTACAGATGGGGCACCCAGTATGAGAGGGTCTCAAAAGGGGTTTGTGACTTTACTACAGAAAGCCTTGGATCGAAATCTGCTTGCATTTCACTGCATCTTGCACGAAGAAGCACTCTGTGCACAAACATTCCCACCGGAGTGTATGGAGGTGATGAACCTCGTCATCCAGATCGTGAACAAGATAATTGCAAAAGCATTAAACCACCGTCAGTTCCGTGAATTGCTAGATGAAGTTGACAGCGAATATTCTGACCTCCTGCTGCACAACAAAGTCCGCTGGCTGTCCAGGGGTGAGGTTTTGCGTCGCTTTGTTGCTTGCATAGAACACGTCAAAACATTCCTGAAAAGCAAAAACCTGAACTACCCACAACTGGAAGACACCGAGTGGCTGGAAAAACTGCACTTTATGGTGGATATGACAAGTCACCTAAACATGCTCAATAAAAGTCTCCAGGGGAAGGGAAACACTGCATTGCAAATGCTAGAAGCTGTTTTGTCATTTGAGTGCAAACTAACTGTATTCGCCAGAGATGTACAGCGAGGCACGCTATCTCACTTTCCGTCCCTGAGAGAGTTTACAGACAGAAATCTCGATCATACACTCAACAGAGATTATTTACAAAGTGTGATCGTTGATATGCAAGCTGCGTTTGGGAGCAGATTTAGCGAGTTCCGAAAGGAAAAAATTACACTATCTTTCCCTGTCACACCCCTGGAGATTGACCCGTCCTTGTTGAAGACATTCCCAGGAGTAAATCCAGCTGAACTTGAATTGGAAATAGCCGATATAGCTGACAAACGTGTGAGCAGATATTCTCTAACATGAACTACATCAAGTCCAAATACCGCATCCGCCTCACAGATGAGAGCTTGCAGTCCTGTGTTAAGATTAAAGTTTCATCTTACGTGCCCGATGTTGAGAAACTATCCAGTGACTATCCAATAATATCCACTTAGGGATATTATTGTGTTTTATTGCTCAGGTCCGAGGATTGCTGCGCTTGTATTGTGCGTGTCTGTCTGTTGCTGAGATAAGGGGAAAAGAGAAGAGGATGCTGCTGCGTTGTACCCTTGCACAGACTTAGGCTACTTGGAACTTGCAGAAAACTAAACTGTCTTATTCTAATTTGATGCTTTACATTTTCAAAAAGCTAAGCAACCTGCCTTTTAATTGCAGGCTGTTTTATTATTAGTTTGCAAGCCTATTCATTTGTGTCTGTTGCCGCCATAAGGGGGGAAAGAGAAAAGGATTGTTCTGCATTGTAGGCTATTCATTTGCACTGACTTAACTTGGCTTAGGCTACTTTCATTTTATATAGCCTACTTTTTCAAAAGGCTGCTGTTTTATTTTTATAATTGCAGACGTTTCATTGCACTTTGTTGCCCAGATAAGGGGCAAAAGATCGAGGATTGTATTGTTATTGAGGTTTGAAGAGGACTGCATTTTATTTCATTGGGAAGGTCTGAAATTGCAGGAGGCCTATATGCACTTTCCGTTTTTGTTTTTTCCTTTTTTTGGAATCCTTAAAATAAAAATGACACCAACAATCTAATTTCTTTACTGTATTTCTATAATTTCATCAATGCAACAAAACATAATACATTCATATTGTTATGGAAGTTAAACTTAAAGCACCAAATATCGTAGTAGGCCTACAGCGGAGTAGTCACGTGGTGTGTCATTCTCTCCAGGATGCGCTGCAGGGAAAACATTTAATCATGAATGCGCATTAGCCTATTTGTAGCCTACTTAGTCATTTTGATAGGCTAATGTAGCTAATATACACTTACAGCCTGTGTTGCCTTCATATAATAAGGCTTATACAAGGCTTTTAATTTTTTGCGGCTCCGGACAGATTTGCTTTTTTGGTCCAATATGGCTCTCAGGGACTCAGGGACAGGTGCAAAACCACCAACTGGGATGGATCGAAGGGCAAGCAAGCACTGCCACACAAAGTGAAGGCCTTTGTGTTGTCAACACTAAACAGAAAGTTTCCTACGATGGGGAGAAGTGGCCGCAAGGACTGCATCGATAAGATCAACGAATACAGTAATGTTTTACAACCCAGCTGGTATCCGCTGTTCATTCCGACATATCCCCACTCGGCGGTAGGCCTAGGCCTATTTAACTTTTTTTTTTCAAACAACGTCCATTCCGACATGAGGTCATTAATAGGCTATTAATGTCATAACTATTAGGCTATCATTAGGCTTACTATGCATGGCTGTAGGCAGCTATGAGGCCACTGAGATCTGGACCTCATCGGTTTTGTGAAAGCCGATTGGAAATACATAAGTTTAGAGCGAACGTTTCAACCTTGTTTGCCATGGTAGACAAAAACACTCAAATAAAACAATAGCCTAAAAAATAACTGCATGCGTAATGGACACGGCTCTATATCCTAAATAATTTTCGAGGTTCGCCATTTGGTAATATGACCTATCCTTACTGACAATAATTTAGATTGAGCACAACTAAAGTTGCACGAAGGCAAAATACAGTCCTAAAAGCCTATTCTATATAGCCTGGCCAATATTGTAGATGTGCAAAAGCAGCATTTGCGTGCGTACTTGCCGGTGAGGTGTAGCCTACAAAAATGAGCATAACATCTGATGATTAAAGTATGGCTATAGGATATAGGCTAGAGAAGAGTTGGTTTAAAATTCAAGTGTAGTAAAAAAGTTTGTACACATCCCCGGTCAAGGTGCAGAACAAGAGTAGGCTAAATCATAAACAAATGGAAAAAGGTTCGCACACTTGAAATCCTTCTTTTTTGATTTTATTTTATTTTCGTGTGGTCTTCTTCAGATTAAAATTCAAGTACGTGCGCTATTTAACCCCTCGAGACCGACTGCAGTCTGCTGACACAGCCATACGACTCTCCCAACCCATTCATTCGTTTTGGCCGATATAACCCATTCATTCGTTTTGTGCGTATATAGATTCCTGCATGCTGCATTACCGTGACCCTTAGCCTACCTTGTGGATGATTTTTTCTCATTGGAATACAGCAGGGCAGAATGCCTTTTATCTAACAAACGCAAAAGCTGAGATTGTTGGAAGGACTAGGCTACTCAACAAACTTGTTTTTCGTTTCTGGGAGATCTCGTTATCGTTTTGGATTGTCGGATTTTTATACTTATTGTTTGGACTTATGGACAATGAACTTTGAGGGGTGGTTGTTAGTGCTTTACAAAGCTTTGTGTTAATAAGTGTCGGTCCTCCTATCCTTCAGCTCACTGCGCGATGCAGTTGCGCATAGTGGCCACGAAGTCATTAACTGTTTACGACACAATACATGATATTTGTGTTTTTCGTTTCTTAGATTTAATGCATGTTTGACATGTAAACAGGCCTTCAGTCCGTTAACTTAAGGCCTTCTTTTGCATGGGGTTGCTCGCATCCGCCCGTAACCTAGACTATTATGTGCGTGGCTGCATACTCTTGATTATAATAAGAGGCAAATTGTTACAGGACAACTTAAACTGACTTCCCCAATGCTTCCCCGCAGCACATTACATTTTAATATAGGCTAATATAGGATGAACAAAGTCTATGCTATATTAAATCCAGTAGCCTAATAATTCTATGTGCCACGTCCGATTTCGCAAGTGATGTAGTAGGCTACGTTTAAACATCGACAAACGTCTGTGAGACTACCCATTTCATGAAGAGCAATTGTCTTGTGCGATCATTCCCCCTCCCCCACACTTGTCTAACCAGTTCACTAGTAGACATTATAGCCTAGGCATTGAGGACGATTGCCTCCCTCCCCCCTCTCTCCCGACAGACACTTCCTGACACTAGGGCTCGGGATCATGACATCAAAACTTCGCGGGCACAGCCACATTGGCAGCTTCACTCCTTAGTTTACTATGGATTACTATGGATTTACTCCCGCCTTTTAGTGTGTTCCTGTTACTTAGTTTTTGCCTTCTTGGTAGTATGTTGCTGTGTAGTGGGGTGTAACAGTGCAACCCACGATCGCAAGAGGAAAAGAATAAATCGCTACTATATTTCTGCTTCTTGTCTTGTGCATCTGAACGAATGGATATTACGTTCAGTGCGCTACCAAATGGCGGCGATATTCCTAGAATGCAAGGCGTGTGCCCGAGCCCTATTATGTAAATGTAAAAATGTGTATGGGTGTGTGTGTGTGTGTGCGCGCTGAACCACGAATTCACATATTAACTTTTCTTTTCAGCAGACATCGCAATCATAAAAAAATCGCAAAACTTTTTAATAAAATAATGCCTCTTGTCTTAATGGGTTCCGGAGGTGCGTAGAGTAAGTTTTGAACCCCGGTCGCTGACGTATGATTAAGATGCCTCAACCAGTTACGCCACAGTTCAAGTGTCAATCTCTTCGCACTTAGCTAAGAAATATAAAGGATTCAGTCAGTCATGTTCATTTATTCGCGGCATGCACTTGAAACGCCGATCAAAAGTTCTGACATGTTAAACTGACGTTAGTCATTAATTCACCACATGATAAAATGTGTTATATTGACGCACAGTAGCCCACGGTAGTCTATGTCTATCTCTGAATCAACATGAACATGCATAACGAGATCCATATATTCTAAGTTGCTAGAAACTTCTTTTGCGGAGCTAGGCCTACTAGTCGATGGTTACAATGAATCACCCTCACTGCCCTATCGCATATCTGACCATCCATTGTTACAATGTTACAAAATGCGCGATCTTCTCCATGCATGTAGCCTACAGTTATAAGTAAAGTGACATGATAGGCATGTAGGCATATTAAAGATATGTCTGTTAAATACATTTTATTTTCAGTTGTCAAAAGTGGTGGGGACAAAATCTGTGATAAAGTGCTGGGTAAGCTACCCAGCGTCGCCGGTTAAAATGAACATGCCTCCGTTTTAAAATAGCCTATAGGCCTACACATTTCTAAGTATTCCTAGCATAAATGTAGCCTAAATGTCCATCTTGTCCATCTCTTTCGTCTTCGCCTTGACAATAATAGCCTATTCACGGAAATGCGGTCTTGTAACCGTAATGAATTAATGAATTAATCTAAGGTTGCCTATATCGAGTCTTTCAGGTTGAATTGAAGGCTTCTAAAACCATTTTCATTAATTTCAACAATGGTTTATTGAAACGTCGTTTGATTATAATTTCGCCAGTCATCACCTTCATTTTAATGATTAAATGAGACGGATTAAATGAGACGGATATGCGGAGCATTTCTCTCCCTCTCCATTGACCAAAACGTTGCTCTGGCATCTCTGCTGGACTGACTGAGTTATAGGCTACGTCGAGTGAGAGAGCCAGCTGTGAGGTACGCTGTAAAACATTCGAAAACTCTGAAACTGCAATCTGACATGCCGAGCGTGATGTCTCTTTTCTCCGCTTGTCACCAGCGCGGTGTCTTCGGGTTTTTCCGTGTTTTCCGGTATGAGCCGAACCTTCATTTTATTAAGGCGGTCTTATGTTGCCCCCTTGCGGTTGCAGTTTTAATTAAAGTCCCGATGCTTCGGGAGTCCCGATGTGCGGGAAAGAAAGGAGCATTCTCAACCCGTACCATCTGTAGGAGTTAAATACCAAAATGAATAATTTTATGAAATCAGTAAATTACGCGCAGAGAATGCTGTAGCAATGTAACGTACATCGCCAGTAGGTCCTCTGCACGTAACCTTAGGTCATAGAAATGTATCAGAAAGATGTTGCCACCATATGCAGGTGATTCACAAATGTGCGTAGCCACCACATTATCCAACTAAGTCTCCCCACCCTATGCGGAACGCGTTCACAGCGTTGTCACAACCTAACGGTGTTAGCTGGGATGTCTTCTATAACTGCAACAGGATACTGTGGATGTATAGTTATTTTAGTTGTGATATGAGCATCGTTGTAGCACCTACTGTGTCATATCATAGGGTTAAAATAAATTCAGATATGCAGGTTTTTGAGCTCTTGCTTACTCATTTCCCTACACAGACACAAGAAACTAAAAGGTTTCACGGATAATCATGGAAGATCCTCTCCACCAATACCTGACTTTAGGGGCCCATGGTAGACCCTTGGGGAAGGATAATCTTTCACAAGCTGGCTGTGGTGGGGGTAGGGGCATGACTTCATCCCGCTCCAATGGAAAGCTCTCAGGCTCCAGGGTATTCTCACTGTCGTCATTATCATCCTCATCCTCACGGTTATCATCCGCTTTGTAGGGGTCCTTTTCATTAAAGGCATCAAGGTTGTCTTGCTTGATGAGTGCCTAAGGAGAAGATCAAGCATGGTAAGATTTCCCCCCCCAAATCTATTTATTCATATAGCAGAGGTGGGAAAAGTCCAGCTTCAGAAAGTAAAAGTCCAACCATGTATTGGTTCTACCAGTGCACTTAACAGTGCTCTACTTGGCTGAGAATTGTGCTAACTAGAATCAGCTGGTTTAGGTGAATGGTTGGTAGTATTCTGAAGCTGGACTTTTCCACCTCTCTCATATAGTTCCAATAACAATTTCAATTGTCTCAAGGCTCTATACAGAACTTAAAGCCAGACTAGGACAAGCACTAAGGTAAATCAGAGCGTGTCGCACTCATATGTGGAGCGCTTTATTCCAATGGTAAGGGAAACAAGGATGTTGGTGTGAATATGTGTGTACCTTATGTTCTCGACGAGCGCGTTTTTGCTGCTGTTCAAGAAGATCAGAGGTGGAGGCAGGGGGTGAGGCAGCCCTCATGCTCCTAACCACACGGATGCTATCCTCTGGTAGGGGGGGTAACCCAAGCTCCTCCCGTTTAAGCACCTTAATGCTCAGGAGCTGCTCAAAGCCACCCAGCGTGAACTAGAGAGAGAGAGAGAGCAAACAGACCACAATGAAACCATACAGGAAGCACAATGCACAATGGGCCTCCGTGGCCCACTGGTTAGGGCTTCGGCTTGTAACCGAAGTGTTGCCAGTTCGATTGAGATGTTCCCCTCACAGAATCAAACACACACACAGTAGGGAGAACATGCATTTGATACCATGCTAAAGTTGCCTAAAAAGAGGAATATAAAATCATCATTTGACAATTGATCTTAATGCCTTAATTAAAACAATGAGTAAAAATCAAACCGCTAAGGACACCAATTTTCTTTTGTGACTGAAGAATGTATCGTAAATAAATAAATGTTCTTCCTTAAATGCTAGGGGGAAGAAGTATTTGACCCCCTATGTAATGGGAATTTAACACATAGGGTTAACATAGGGGCTGGCAGATTTGTATTTGCTATTTAAGTTATTTCATAGATCCAGGGGCCGGTTGCACCAACATGTTTACGCCCGGTCTTGAGCTACGCCGGTCTTAACTCAGCCTTCTAAGTCCAACCTGATAGATACGCCAGTTGCACCATCTAGGCTTAAGCCTTCTTTTCGCTAAGACCGGGCGTAAATCTTACGCCTACTCAGTAGTAGGCGTAAGTTCTTAAGACCAACATTTGAGCACTTCTCACAGTCGTTTCTACAGCGCAAACTACATTGTTATTATTCCCATGCTCGCTTGTTGGCCAGCTAGCACTCATTTTAGGTGGACACTTCACTATGCCAGTCTGGCAATCATTTATAGGGGCTTCATTCACGAATTAAAAACATTTATTAACAGCTTATTGCACATTCCTAATAGGATAACCATACACTTGGAAACATTTCAAAGATACATAGGTATCTAGCCCGCCCTACAATTACGTTTAGTGCATAAAAATAAACCGTGTAAGCTAACGTTACATTTGTTAGATAATTGCCTACCTGTTACGGCATTCCTAGCACAACGTGGCTGGTTGGCTGACGTTATTCCGTATTACAATGGGTCTAGCTCTTTACATAACCTATATGTAAACTTTTTACCTGCATTTTACAGTGCAGATAACGCTTCTATCAGTTAGTGTTGTTCTGCCATAGCCTATTGGTTGCCTTATCTCTGAAAAGATAAAGCTATAATGCGTCTCCTTTGCTTATTCTATATCAAGACATAACTAGAAATGCAATTCCAAGGAATTACCAGTGCATGAAAATGCAAAAATAGATAGATAATGTAGATATGGTTACTAAGGTGTAGCTAGGGTAAACATGGTGGTTGCATAGTTTACAGAGAGTTGATAGTGTGAAGGTAGACAGTTTAAAGATGAAACATTCCAGTTCTAACTTAACTAATGATTTCTATTCATGTTAAAATGTTGATTAGCTAACTTAGCTAATGATTTCTAGCAGTTACGCTAAAAATGCTTATTATGCTAGCAATGCTAACTTTACTAACAATGCTAACCAGGTTGATTAGCTAACTTAACCGATGATTTCTAGCAGTTATGCTAAAAATGCTAACTATGTTAACAATGCTAACTATGCTAACTAGCTAACTTGCTAATGAGGACTTTTATTTTGAAACATTTGTTGCTAGGGTATCCATGGTGGCCACTATCAGGAAACAAGAAGTTACTGCAGTATAATCATGTTGGTTGCTATGGAAACGGTCATAAACGCTTAATTTTAATGGTTGCTATGTTGGTTGCTAGGTACATGGAGGTTTCATGTAGTTGACTGGAGGCATAGTGGATGATAACTGACAGTTGGAATGGTTGAACAGTTCAATAGTTGAGTAGTTTCAATGGTTAAATGATTTAATAGTGTATTATTGCAGTGAGGACCTTTATTTTGAAACAGTTGTGGACAGAGGAAGTAGTGAAACAGGATCTGTAGTCTTAATGAGATTGTATGCTTAAAGCCTGAGACAGAAGGTGCCTCTCATAGCGTTTACGCGTCCTCTCTCGCTCCTCACTGATCTACATAAAGAATGATGGAGCGGCAACAATGGGATAGTCTAGCCCTTCTTCTATCTTTCTTTATGTAGATCATTGAGGATCGAGGAGCGAGGGAGGACATATAAATGCTGCTTGAGAGGGACCCACAGTAAATACTTTAAAAGTTTAATGTAGATAGTCTAATTAATGTTGATAGATAGAATGTTTAATGGATGTTGATAGGCAGATTGTTTTATATTGATTGACAGTTTAATGGGTGGATGAGTGAATGGTCTGAAGAAGATGAATGGATAGAAGGTTGGATGGAATGTGCCTTATATTCTTGTTAAGAGAGACACTGATACAGCTCTCTGAGAGTAGTTGACAGAGTAGATTGTTTAAAAGTTCAATGTAGAGCGTCTAATTGATGTTGTTGATAGGCAGACTGTTTAGAATGGGTGGATGAGTGAATGGTTTGAAGAAGATGAATGGATATAAAGTTGGATGGAATTAGGAGGACTTATTTTGATACTGTTGTGCACAGAGGATACAGGGGAACAGAATATGTAGTCTTCAGAGAGGAGCCTGAGAGAAACTGACAGTTGGTGCCCAGGTGGCTGACCAGCTGGGGTAACATTCTAATTGCTGCCGTGATGTCATAATGAGCAATGTTAAGTCTATGGGGGAAATGGTGATAGTTTTTAACTAATAGTTTAAAAAGTATAAAAGTTACAAAGTTGAAAAATACAAAGCACATATGGCATAAGCAAGACCTACGCAACAAAGTTTGAATGAAGTTTCTACGTTAAACGGTTGAAGCTGAATTGCGAGCGTTAGAAGAAGAAGTTTAACTAGAAATGCAATTCCAAGGAATTACCAGTGCATGAAAATGCAAAAATAGATAGATAATGTAGATATGGTTACTAAGGTGTAGCTAGGGTAAACATGGTGGTTGCATAGTTTACAGAGAGTTGATAGTGTGAAGGTAGACAGTTTAAAGATGAAACATTCCAGCTCTAACTTCACTAATGATTTCTATTCATGTTAAAATGTTGATTAGCTAACTTAGGTAATGATTTCTAGCAGTTACGCTAAATATGCTAATTATGCTAGCAATGCTAACTTTATTAACAATGCTAACCAGGTTGATTAGCCAACTTAACCGATGATTTCTAGCAGTAATGCTAAAAATGCTAACTATGCTAACAATGCTAAAGTTGCTAATAATGCTAACCAGGTTGATTAGCTATCTTAGTTGATGATTTTTTGCAGTTATGCTAAAAATGCTACCTATGCTAACAATGCTAACTATGCTAACTAGCTAACTTGCTAGTGAGGACTTTTATTTTGAAACATTTGTTGCTAGGGTATCCATGGTGGCCACTATCAAGAAACAAGAAGTTACTGCAGTATAATCATGTTGGTTGCTATGGAAACAGTCATAAACACTTAATTTTAATGGTTGCTATGTTGGTTGCTAGGTACATGGAGTTTTCATGTAGTTGACTGGAGGCATAGTGGATGATAACTGACAGTTGGAATGGTTGAACAGTTCAATAGTTGAGTAGTTTCAATGGTTAAATGATTTAATAGTGTATTATTGCATTGAGGACTTTTATTTTGAAACAGTTGTGGACAGAGGAAACAGTTTAACAGGATATGTGTAGTCTTCTGAGAGAATATGCTTAAAGCCAGAGAAACTGACAGTTGGTGCCCAGGTGGCCGGCCACCTGGCGTAAGATTCTAATTGCTGCCGTGATGTCATAATGAGCAATGTTAAGTCTATGGGGGAAATTGTAATAGTTTTTAACTAATAGTTTAAAAAGTATAAAAGTTACAAAGTTGAAAAATACAAAGCAGGCATGGCATAAGCAAGACCTACGCAACAACGTTTGAATGAAGTTTCTACGTTAAACGGTTGAAGCTGAATTGGCTGCGTTAGAAGAAGAAGTTTAACTAGAAATGCAATTCCAAGGAATTACCAGTGCATGAAAATGCAGAAATAGATAGATAATGTAGATATGGTTACTAAGGTGTAGCTAGGGTAAACATGGTGGTTGCATAGTTTACAGAGAGTTGATAGTGTGAAGGTAGACTGTTTAAAGATGAAACATTCCAGTTCTAACTTAAGTAATGATTTCTATTCATGTTAAAATGTTGATTAGCTAACTTAGCTAATGATTTCTAGCAGTTACGCTAAAAATGCTAATTATGTTAGCAATGCTAACTTTACTAACAATGCTAACCAGGTTGATTAGCTAACTTAACCAATGATTTCTAGCAGCAATGCTAAAAATGCTAACTATGCTAACAATGCTAAATTTACTAACAATGCTAACCAGGTTGATTAGCTAACTTAGTTGATGATTTTTTGCAGTTATGCTAAAAATGCTAACTATGCTAACAATAATAGCTATGCTAACCATGCTAGCTAGCTAACTTGCTAGTGAGGACTTTTATTTTGAAACATTTGTTGCTAGGGTATCCATGGTGGCCACTATCAGGAAACAAGAAGTTACTGCAGTATAATCATGTTGGTTGCTATGGAAACGGTCATAAACGCTTAATTTTAATGGTTGCTATGTTGGTTGCTAGGTACATGGAGGTTTCATGTAGTTGACTGGAGGCATAGTGGATGATAACTGACAGTTGGAATGGTTGAACAGTTCAATAGTTGAGTAGTTTCAATGGTTAAATGATTTAATAGTGTATTATTGCAGTGAGGACTTTTATTTTGAAACAGTTGTGGACAGAGGAAACAGTTAACAGGATATGTAGTCTTCTATGAGACTGTATGCTTAAAGCCAGAGAAACTGACAGTTGGTGCCCAGGTGGCCGGCCACCTGGCCTAAGATTCTAATTGCTGCCGTGATGTCATAATGAGCAATGTTAAGTCTATGGGGGAAATTGTAATAGTTTTTAACTAATAGTTTAAAAAGTATAAAAGTTACAAAGTTGAAAAATACAAAGCAGGCATGGCATAAGCAAGACCTACGCAACAACGTTTGAATGAAGTTTCTACGTTAAACGGTTGAAGCTGAATTGCGTGCGTTAGAAGAAGAACTAGAAATGCAATTCCAAGGAATTACCAGTGCATGAAAATGCTAAAAAAGATAGATAATGTAGATATGGTTACTAAGGTGTAGCTAGGGTAAACATGGTGGTTGCATAGTTTACAGAGAGTTGATAGTGTGAAGGTAGACAGTTTAAAGATGAAACATTCCAGTTCTAACTTAACTAATGATTTCTATTCATGTTAAAATGTTGATTAGCTAACTTAGCTAATGATTTCTAGCAGTTAAGCTAAAAATGCTAATTATGCTAGCAATGCTAACTTTACTAACAATGCTAACCAGGTTGATTAGCTAACTTATCGATGATTTCTAGCAGTAATGTTAAAAATGCTAACTATGCTAACAATGCTAAATTTGCTGACAATGCTAACCAGGTTGATTAGCTAACTTAGTTGATGATTTTTTGCAGTTATGCTAAAAATGCTAACTATGTTAACAATGTTAACTATGCTAACTAGCTAACTTGCTAGTGAGGACTTTTATTTTGAAACATTTGTTGCTAGGGTATCCATGGTGGCCACTATCAGGAAACAAGAAGTTACTGCAGTATAATCATGTTGGTTGCTATGGAAACGGTTATAAACACTTAATTTTAATGGTTGCTATGTTGGTTGCTAGGTACATGGAGGTTTCATGTAGTTGACTGGAGGCATAGTTGATGATAACTGACAGTTGGAATGGTTGAACATTTCAATAGTTGAGTAGTTTCAATGGTTAAATGATTTAATAGTGTATAATTGCAGTGAGGACCTTTATTTTGAAACAGTTGTAGACAGAGGAAGTAGTGAAACAGGATCTGTAGTCTTAATGAGATTGTATGCTTAAAGCCTGAGACAGAAGGTGCCTCTCATAGCGTTTACGCGTCCTCTCTCGCTCCTCACTGATCTACATAAAGAATGATGGAGCGGCAACAATGGGATAGTCTAGCCCTTCTTCTATCTTTCTTTATGTAGATCATTGAGGATCGAGGAGCGAGGGAGGATATATAAACGCTGCTTGAGAGGGACCCACAGTAAATACTTTAAAAGTTGTATGTAGATAGTCTAATTAATGTTGATAGACAGAATGTTTAATGGATGTTGATAGGCAGATTGTTTAATAGATATTGATTGACAGTTTAATGGGTGGATGAGTGAATGGTCTGAAGAAGATGAGTGGATAGAAGGTTGGATGGAATGTGCCTTATATTCTTGTTAAGAGAGACACTGATACAGCTCTCTGAGAGTAGTTGACACAGGTGTAATCAATTTAACTGGCTAGTCTTAAGAGTGCCAGAGTACTCTTAAAGCCTGAGACAGAGTAAATAATTTAAAAGTTGAATGTAGATAGTCTAATTAATGTTTAATTTAAAGTTTAATGGATGTTGATAGACAGATTGTTTAATAGATGTTGATAGACAGTTTAATGGGTGGATGAGTGAATGGTCTGAAGAAGATGAATGGATAGAATGTTGGATGGAATGTGCCTTATATTCTTGTAGAATGGAGAGACACAGCTCTCTACTGAGAGTAGTGGATACAGATACAGGTGTAATCAATTTAACTGGCTAGTCTTAAGAGAGCCAGCCTGAGACAGAGTAGATTGTTTAAAAGTTCAATGTAGAGCGTCTAATTGATGTTGTTGATAGGCAGACTGTTTAGAATGGGTGGATGAGTGAATGGTTTGAAGAAGATGAATGGATATAAAGTTGGATGGAATTAGGAGGACTTATTTTGATACTGTTGTGCGCAGAGGATACAGGGGAACAGAATATGTAGTCTTCAGAGAGGAGCCTGAGAGAAACTGACAGTTGGTGCCCAGGTGGCTGACCAGCTGGGGTAACATTCTAATTGCTGCCGTGATGTCATAATGAGCAATGTTAAGTCTATGGGGGAAATGGTGATAGTTTTTAACTAATAGTTTAAACAGTATAAAAGTTACAAAGTTGAAAAATATAAAGCACATATGGCATAAGCAAGACCTACGCAACAAAGTTTGAATGAAGTTTCTACGTTAAACGGTTGAAGCTGAATTGCGAGCGTTAGAAGAAGAAGTTTAATAATAATAACTAGAAATGCAATTCCAAGGAATTACCAGTGCATGAAAATGCAAAAAAATGTAGATATGGCTACTAAGGTGTAGCTAGGGTAAACATGGTGGTTGCATAGTTTAAAGAGAGTTGATAGTGTTAAGGTAGACATTTAAAAGCTTAAATATTCCTGTTCTAACTTAACTAATGATTTCTAACAGGTATTCTAAAATGTTAACTATGCTAACAATGCTAACCAGGTTGATAAGTTAACTTAGCTGATGATTTCTAGCAGTAACGCTAAAAATGCTAACTATGCTAACATTGCTAACTATGTTAACAATGCTAACCACGTTGATTAGCTAACTTAGCTAATCATTTTAGCAGTTGTGCTAAAAATGCTAACAATGCTAACTATGCTAACAACGCTAACCAGGTTGATTAGCTAACTTAGCTAATCATTTTTAGCAGTTATGCTAAAAATGCTAACTATGCTAACAATGCTAACTATGCTAACAATGCTAACTTGCTAGTGAGGACTTTTATTTTGAAACAGTAGTTGCTAGGGTATCCATGGTGCCCACTATCAGGAATAAAGAAGTTACTGTAGTATAATCATGTTGGTTGCTATGGAAACTGTCAAAAACGCTTAATTTTAATGGTTGCTATGTTGGTTGCTAGGTACATGGAGGTTTCATTTAGTTGACTGGAGGCATAGTTGATGATAACTGACAGTTGGAATGGTTGGAATGAACAGTTAAATAGTTGAGTAGTTTCAGTGGTAAAATGATTTAATAGTGTATGTAGCTAGGGTAAACATGGTGGTTGCATAGTTTACAGAGAGTTGATAGTGTGAAGGTAGACAGTTTAAAGATGAAACATTCCAGTTCTAACTTAACTAATGATTTCTATTCATGTTAAAATGTTGATTAGCTAACTTAGCTAATGATTTCTAGCAGTTACGCTAAAAATGCTAATTATGCTAGCAATGCTCACTTTACTAACAATGCTAACCAGGTTGATTAGCTAACTTAACCGATGATTTCTAGCAGTAATGCTAAAAATGCTAACTATGCTGACAATGCTAAATTTGCTAACAATGCTAACCAGGTTGATTAGCTTACTTAGTTGATGATTTTTTGCAGTTATGCTAAAAATGCTAACTATACTAACAATGCTAACTATGCTAACCATGCTAACTAGCTAACTTGCTAGTGAGGACTTTTATTTTGAAACATTTGTTGCTAGGGTATCCATGGTGGCCACTATCAGGAAACAAGAAGTTACTGCAGTATAATCATGTTGGTTGCTATGGAAACGGTCATAAACGCTTAATTTTGATGGTTGCTATGTTGGTTGCTAGGTACATGGAGGTTTCATGTAGTTGACTGGAGGCATAGTTGATGATAACTGACAGTTGGAATGGTTTAACAGTTAAATAGTTCAGTAGTTTCAATGGTTAAATGATTTAATAGTGTATTATTGCAGTGAGGACTTTTATTTCGAAACAGTTGTGGACAGAGGAAACAGTTAACAGGATATGTAGTCTTCAGAGAGATTGTATGCTTAAAGCCAGAGAAACTGACAGTTGATACAGGTGTAATCAATTTAAGCCTGAGAGAGAGAGAGAGCTGCTGCACCTGGACTGGCCACCTGGCGTAACATTCTAATTGCTGCCGTGATGTCATAATGAGCAATGTTAAGTCTATGGGGGAAATTGTAATAGTTTTTAACTAATGGTTTAAAAAGTATAAAAGTTACAAAGTTGAAAAATACAAAGCACACATGGCATAAGCAAGACCTACGCAACAAAGTTTGAATGAAGTTTCTACGTTAAACGGTTCAAGCTGAATTGCGTGCGTTAGAAGAAGAATAATAAGAAGAAGTTGCGGAAGAAGACTTGGAATAACAGTACAGTGCATTTTCATGCACTGTAATAAGAAGAATAGGAAGAACAGTACAGTGCATTTTCATGCACTGTAATAAGAAGAAGAAGAAGAAGAAGACCGAGGAAGAACAGTACAGTGCATTTTCATGCACTGTAATAATAATAAGAAGACTTGGAATAACAGTATAGTGCATTTTCATGCACTATAATAATAAGAAGCCTAGGAAGAACAGTACAGTGCATTTTCATGCACTGTAATGAGAAGGAACTACAGTAATTGTGCTAAGTTATTTATTTAGTGAGTTAAATAGGTGCCACTTTCACGCATTAGGCTACATGTCACTGTATTTATGTATGTATTTCCGTGTGCATTTAGTGAATGGTCCCTCAACATGGCTGTTCTACACTGAAGCCTAGGAGGGCCCGTGCCCCATGTAGCTGTGTCACTGGCCACCCCTGTGGCTACCCTGTGCTTACCAAATAAAACAATTATGTATTTATTACGATTTTACATGAGAACGTCAAAATCAGAACTAATGCAACAACGTTCAAACACTGCAGCCTGCTGCCACTGGTGTGTGGCGCTGGCGCTGCTCAGTGAATGATAGATCAGCTCAGAGAGAAGAGGACAAACGAAGAAGATGGAGTTATGATTTCTCAGTTCCGAATGGCGGCCATATTGGAATTTTCTTTACTGTCGCTAGTTTCACACTACTTGATTTCTCATGTTGCAGTAAGCTAAACGATTTCATCTCTTACGTGACTTGTTGTTCTTGCACGTAACTGTGTAACCGTCAGACTGACAATGCAGTTGGTAAATGTCTTTATGTTTAGAAACGTAATCAAGCAAACTCATCCAAGCAGATGCGAATAGCCTACAATGTCAGTAGAGATCTAGTTTTCCTAGAAACGCAAGGCGCGTCGTTGATTATCCCTTACTTAACAACTGTTTGGACTATGAGCTGTAGAAAGGTGTTTGAATGAGTGTGTGCAAAATATATGTTGAAACTAGACTGACGTTTTCTGTTTGCCTGCTTTCTCTTATCATTCTGACCGGGACATATCAGTAGGCTACACAGCCAGATCAAAGAAATACCCGTGTTTTAAGTAATAGTCATTCATTGATAAATCTGATTGTTACACAATGTTTTCAAAGAAACGTGTTGCTCAATGTGAAGTCAAACTGGATTGGAATGGGATTGATGGGGAGAAAGCTACATGATGAAGAGAAAAGGAAAGAAAAAAAAAAATTGTAGTGACTTTCACTTTCAGTCGGGTTGGAAGAAGGGAATCTGCTGAAGTTCAATCAAGCACGTGAGCTGTGTAGCCGGAGACACAGATGGCTAATTAAGCACTAAACGGGAGGGAGTAGTAGGAACAACAGCACACGCTATAGCAAGACGCTAAAACAAACGCTGGAGAAGCAACCTGCATATGCATACGAAGTTCTGTGCAATTAAGGACATCTAAACGTTGGAGAGAGACGGCCGGTAAGAAAGGTATAACACCTTTGAAGAATGATGTTTGTACCGAACCTCTTAGCCTAGAAATCTAGACGCCGCGGCAGTCTAGGCACGATCCATAGAGCCAGGGAGCTGAGAACTCGAAAAACCAGCGGGCCAATCACAGCGTGTATAGTCGGTGGGTGGGCTTAACATATGGTGACTGACATGCGACCAGAAGTTGCGACAGTAACGCATCCTGTTATTTGAAAACAAGAAGATGATTCGTTTAGCGCTATCCTATTGCGTGGAGAGGGAAGGTTACGCATCCTGCTACTTGAAAACAAGAAGATGATTCGTTTAGCGTTATCCTATTGCGGGGAGGGAATTTGAAAGACAACTGTTTATCCCACCCCTCCGTTTGAGCCCTGTCTACGGTGAGTGTCCAGACCTTACATCTTGATGTGGGTCTGGCTCGTCAGGCTACATTCCTCTAGCAATGTTTGGATACTGGCGTCCGTGGAATTGCGGTTTCATCTGCTGCCCATGCTTTAAGTTAATGCAGATTGGGCTTTTATGATTAGCGATTTCAACAGTGTTTGCTAAATGGGTTATTTGTTTGTGTGGCAAGATGCTAATGGGCCTGTGCAATTTAAATTACAGTTGCCACCTCGTTAGTTTAATCTGGAAGTCTATAATGGTGGTGGGCTTGAGTGTTGCTACTAGTCTTTTTATATTGATGGTGACGTGATGTAGAGTTTCTATGTCGTTTTCATGAGCTATATATAGTTATATTTCTCTATTCTGAGATTTTTCTATTAAATTAGTTATTTGTGCTTTAGAATTATTTGCCTATTTAAATGTCTATTTTTGGATGTGTATTCTTATCTTATGGTTTGTTTTGGTCTCTATCTTTTTAAAGGTTTTTCACCTGGTGAAAATGACTCAAACAATTGAATGGCTGCTACAGTGACTACATGTCTGCCTCTGAATGCAAAGAAAATTAAAGAGAAAAAACAATTAAGGAAGAAACTAAAGCACCGTTGTATTGTGAAGTCATTGAGTGGAATCCAGCACCTTTAAAGTCTCCATAGATGCCCTTCCGTTTTCAAGTTGAGGGAATTTGCACAGAACACCAGGCACAACTTGACACCCAATGACGTTGATGCATGTAGATCATGTTAGATTGGCGATGATGTAGAATCAGACCGGTGCAGTTAGTAGCGGTTCTTACTGACTTTGCAAAGTGAAAAAGTGAAGGGGAAAGGTATGGAGCTAGATCTGTCTCTTTATTATTCAATCATAAAAAAGTGTGCTTCAATCAAAAAATATATCTTCATTCAAAAAAACATTCACTTCTGTCAAAGAAAACACATTCAATCAAAGAAAAAAAGTGTTTGAATGCAAAAAAAAATTGAGCCAAAAAAAAATGCCTTTCAACACCGTTTTTCTTTGATTGAAAATGTTTTTTGTGATAGAAGTGAAAGTTTTTTTGTTTAAAGCAGCTTTTTTGATTGAAGTAATGTTTTTTCTGTTAGGGCCATAATATGGGTAGGACATTTGTGTCTTTATTATTCAATAGAAAAAGACGTTGCTTCAAAGAAAAAATAAAATCAATAAAAAAAGATGTTGCTTCAAAGAAAAAAAAAATGAATCAATCAATCAAAACCCCATCATTGAAAAAAGTTTTTGAATGCCAAAACTATGTGAGACCCAAATAATTGCATTTGAACCCTTTTTTTCTTTGATTGAAAATGTTTTCTTTGATTGAAGTTCATTTCTTTAATTGAAAATATTTCCTTTGACCAAAGCCATCTTTTTTGTCTTTGGGCCATATTATGGGTAGGACATTTGTGTCTTTACTATTCAAAGTCAAAAAAGGTTGTTTCCAAAGAAAAAAACAATCTAAATGAAAAAAATCACTCTTCAAATGCAAACATAAAACTCATCAAATGCAAAAGTTAAAAGGGTGGGGGGTTGGAGGTGAAAAAAGTTTTGAAGTGTTTTTTCTTTTGAAGTCGATTTTCTTTTGAAGTCGCTTTTTTGAAGTCCATTTTTTGAAGTGCATTTTTTGAAGTGCATTTTTTTAGAATCATTTTGAGACAGAGGGCGGATGCTTTCCCATTGGCAGACATATTTGACTGACAAGGGTCTACACCAATCACGTCTTTCTTACCGGGGTTGGCAGATCAACTTCCGGTTATGAGGCAGCCGCCGCTAGTTCTTACTTAGCTAGCCTACTTTTCACTTTCCCGATGTCTTACGGATTTACCGATGTTGTGTGCCTTCTGGTTTTTCCACCTACTGGTTTCGGAGCTGTTTCCGAGGCTGCCCAGCTGTCATGTATACCTATCAACAGCAACCGACGGCTACCGAAGTCCACAGATTCGCTATATTCATAGACATTTTACTGGGCTTTGCATGTCACACCTCAATAAAAAACTGTGTTGACCTGAACTGAACATTTGAGCACTATATTACTATGACATATTCCAGCGGGAAAATTGTTTTTTAAAAAGTAGACAAGCTGCATGAATTTGTGTCGTGCTGGATTCGAACCCTCCTCAGTAAAACTAGTTACGCACATGTCCAACTCGCTCTCCATTGTGCTACCGATGCTCAGAACAACTTCAGGATATGACTTTATTTTCACTCAGTAGATCATGAAGTACCGTTTATCCCAACCTTCCAAAACAACTGGTACCTTCATTCAGACTTTAAAACATAAATGTATCATGCACTCTACCTTCTGTTACACGTCTGCATATCCATGTGCAAGGATTTGTCATAAATTCTAACAGGCAGCGCACGGATTCTGAATCAATGGGTCTAAAACAACTGGTTACCCTGGCCTCGCTTTCTAACAGATGGGCTGCAAGACGTGTAACAGAAGGTAGAGTGCATGATACAGTTATGTTTTTAAGTCTGAATGAAGGTAACCAGTTGTTTTGGAAGGTTGGGATAAACGGTACTTCATGAAAACGGTACTTCCTGAAAATAAAGTCATATCCTGAACTTCTCGTAAACATCGATAGCACAATGGAGAGCGAGTTGGACTTATGCGTAGTTAATTTTACTGAGGAGGGTTCGAATCCAGCACGACACAAATTTGTGCTGCTTGTCTACTTTTAAAAAACAATTTTCCCGCTGGAATATGTTATAGTAATATAGCCTAGTGCTCAAATGTTCAGTTCAGGTCAACACAGTTTTTTATTGAGGTGTGACATGCAAAGCCCAGTAAAATGTCTATGAATATAGCGAATCTGTGGACTTCGGTAGCCGTCGGTTGCTGTTGATAGGTATACATGACAGCTGGGCAGCCTCGGAAACAGCTCCGAAACCAGTAGGTGGAAAAACCAGAAGGCACACAACACCGGTAAATCCGTAAGACAACGGGAAAGTGAAAAGTAGCTAAGTAAGAACTAGTGGCGGCTGCCTCATAACCGGAAGTTGATCTGCCAACCCCGATAAGAAAGACGTGATTGGTGTAGACCCTTGTCAGTCAAATATGTCTGCCAATGGGAAAGCATCCGCCCTCTGTCTCAAAATGATTCCAAAAAATGCACTTCAAAAAATGCACTTCAAAAAATGGACTTCAAAAAATGGACTTCAAAAAAGCGACTTCAAAAGAAAATCGACTTCAAAAGAAAAAACACTTCAAAACTTTTTTCACCTCCAACCCCCTACCCTTTTAACTTTTGCATTTGATGAGTTTTATGTTTGCATTTGAAGAGTGATTTTTTTTCATTTAGATTGTTTTTTTCTTTGGAAACAACCTTTTTTGACTTTGAATAGTAAAGACACAAATGTCCTACCCATAATATGGCCCAAAGACAAAAAAGATTGCTTTGGTCAAAGGAAATATTTTCAATTAAAGAAATGAACTTCAATCAAAGAAAACATTTTCAATCAAAAAAATGGTTCAAATGCAATTATTTGGGTCTCACATAGTTTTGGCATTCAAAAACTTTTTTCAATGTTGGGGTTTTGATTGATTGATTCATTTTTTTTTCTTTGAAGCAACATCTTTTTTTATTGATTTTATTTTTTCTTTGAAGCAACGTCTTTTTCTATTGAATAATAAAGACACAAATGTCCTACCCATATTATGGCCCAAACAGAAAAAACATTACTTCAATCAAAAAAGCTGCTTTAAACAAAAAAACTTTCACTTCTATCACAAAAAACATTTTCAATCAAAGAAAAACGGTGTTGAAAGGCATTTTTTTTTGGCTCTATTTTTTTTTGCATTCAAACACTTTTTTTCTTTGATTGAATATGTTTTCTTTGACAGAAGTGAATGTTTTTTTGAATGAAGATATATTTTTTGATTGAAGCACACTTTTTTATGATTGAATAATAAAGAGACAGATCTAGCTCCATAGAAAGGTGTTTGAGTTGCAGCTAATGGCAATATTAGACACATTACATAGCCGTGCATTTTTGCTGTTGTTGGGAAATGTAAGCTAACCGCACGACATTGCCATGCCAGTGCTATTAACTCGGAAGTGATATTTGAATGAATGTTATACCCATAGCCGATGCACAATGCAGCTCAACTTACTTGGCACCATGTACTTGTGTGTACCAGTTAAAGAGGACATAGAATGGATGAATTGAGTATTGCACTGTGTTCTCTGATGTTGAAATAGTAGATATTCAACTTTAATTAAAAAAAAATAAACTCAATTTCAATTTTACAAGACTAACTAGAAATGTGCATGTCCGAGGACCTGCAAGAGTGGGCTTACAAAAATGCTAACAATGCTAACTATGCTAACAATGCCAACCTAGCTAATGACTTCTATTATGTCAACAATGCTTAAAAAACACAGGCTGCCAAAAAAATACCAAAAAACGACAACCGGCAGCCATCCGACATGAACAAGCAACGCACACCGGATCGGGCCTGATTTTTTTGTGTTGGAACCGCGTCGATAGCTCAAACGCTCTAGGAGAAGAGGCGTCTTAAAAAACTGGGTGAAGAATAATAAGTTGAATAATAACACTTAAAGGGATAGTTCGGATTTTAAGACACGAAGTTGTATGGGTTCCCTGTCAGCAACGTAGTGCATCAGCACTGACTTACCCCCGACAGCGTCCTGTGAGCCGAGATCCAGCCGGTTTTTGATCGTTTTTGATGCCGGACTATTTTCTTCAGCAAGTTTCTGGGGTCACGAAAGTAAAGTGTTTTTCTTCTTAAAACCATATGCGTTCAACAGAGTGATATATTTGCACCACAAAAACGTTGTCCAGCTGTCAGTAGCGCGCAGTGATAGGAATCGCGAAAAATAATTAAGTGATAACGAGGTTTGAATTTTTCCTGGACAACGTTTTTGTGGTGCAAATATATCACTCTGTTGAACGCATATGGTTTTGAGAAGAAAAACACTTTACTTTCGTGACCCCAGAAAATTGCCGGACTACTTTCTTCAGCATCAAAAACGATCTAAAACCGGCTGGATCTCGGCTCACAGGACGCTGTCGGGGGTAAGTCAGTGCTGATGCACTACGTTGCTGACAGGGAACCCATACAACTTCGTGTCTTAAAATCCGAACTATCCCTTTAAGAACAATAGTGGACCTTGCTTTACAGCAAGGATACAAGGAGGTTTATTTGTCACATTTGCATATCATTACTAAAGTAAAGAATGCAGTGAAATTGTCAGTCGTGCTAGTAGAGGGAATGTGTGCGTGCGTGCATTTCACTTTTCATGAGTGATGGATTTACATTATACGTCTAGCCTTAACCCTCTAGGCGCCACAGGCGGATATAGTCGACAAGATGCGGTACTGAATAAAACGGCCGATTTTGTCAAATAGGGTGTCAAATTTCGTTTAAACTCCCTGCCACTAGTTGGCAGACATGTCATACTACGTCCCCGACTCAGAATTACATCATGCTTCTATACAAAATATTCGGGCAAGGGCACTTTAAACCAGTGCGAAATATCAGCTGAGCTAGCTTGCTTGTGAGCCATTGTAACAGAGCGGTATTGTGAACGTAAACGAGTATTAGCATTAGATAATCGTTTAAACACATGGAAAAAGTTTACCAGGAATCAAGTATTGGGTCTTCTGTTCGCTGACAGTTACTCTGAAGGGAAATATCTGCCTTCAGAAGATGACGGGGATTTGTTTATTCACACGGGTCTCTGCCTAGCAAAGCTGCAGCTGGATAACGTGAGAGATAAGTCCTACACCAAGCACAAACGTGGATCCCTTGCCCAATGTCAGTGTTAGGAACATTATTTCACGGATCTAGGTGTTCATAGGGAAGTTAGAAGACCCTCATCAGACGTGTTATTTGTGTAGAGAATGACAGTATTGGTCGGGGCACTGCCATTTTATCGCGCTAGCCATGTTGCCCTTTCATTTTCCTTGTGCCTCTCCATAATTGCCAGGACAGTAACGTGATGGAGAATTTGTCTAATATTATTGGGTATGTCGGTATGGAGGTCGAAGTGTCCATAGGAGAACTGTGGGGCAACGTAGTAGTGTGGGTAGTCGCAATGAGAATGAGAACGAAAGCCATGCTGATTCAGTCCACTCGGGAGGCGCGCGTGGCAGATCCAGGGTGCCGTCAGACAAAATAGGCAACAGGTGTAGGCAGTGTGGGGTAGTGTTAACTTTGTCACCTATTTTTAATTTAGTCGTAGTCTTGGTCATGTGACGAAATGTTCTTTTTAGTCTTAGTCATATTTAGTCATTTAAATATCATTTTATCAGTCTAGTCTTAGTCGACTAAAAGTCTCATCATTTTAGTCTCGTTTTAGTCAAAAGAAAACTCAAGGTATCTTAGTCAAGTTGTAGTCAAAACATTTTAGTCTTTTTTGTATAACAAATGATTTTGAATAGGCTACTATTTCAGTCAAAAATAGTGACAGTCAGCTATGTGTTTCACACATCTCAATTTCCCCCCAATATATTTTGTCCACAGCAGTCCCAAAGTAGGCCTACGAATGTTTCGACTCAGATTCAGTGGATGGGCGGGGGGCGGGGGACATAGCATGATTGACAGGTGACAGTACAACCTTGAAGTACCAAAGTCCAAAGTCTGAAGTAAAGGCGTTCGAATTAAATGGTGGCGCACAGAATTGCATGAGGCTGAAATTTTAAGTCTCATTCAAAATGAGAACAACAGGGAAATGTAAATGTGATGTATGACTTCAAATTAATTCAACTTCTTATTCAATTGATTTAAAGTTTAATGTAATTCAAAATTCAAATGACATTGATTTAAACTTTAAATTAGATTACATTTAATAATCGTTGATATATTTAAATTTGATACTTGGTGATATGACTTACATGACATTTTACTTTGTAATTTACTTTATATTTAATTATTGTTACTTTGACCCTTCATAGTTTACATGATACATCAGGATCATATGCAATCAGAATACCATCATTATTCCGATTAAAACTGAAATATGCGCATGGACTAGGGTTGGGTACCGACCCCTCTACTTTTACCGGTACCGACCGAATCACGTCGGTATTACCGGGTATTGCTTCACGTAAAATTGAACGGTGCTAAATTTCGGTACTTTCATGTGCATCAGGAGCGGAGTGCGCCATCTGACGTCATGTCTGAGTGTAGGCTAACGTTATGTCGGTCTCAAAAACGAAAGTGAATAGGCTAACTTAATATGCACCATTTAAGCCTGCATGTATTACACCAAGAGCAAGCATAAATGAATCAAAATAGTTGGCCTATCCCTGGTAAGAACTTAAAATAAAACTGAGAGTTGACAGAGTGCAATGAAATGCATCCATCTTCTGAATCGCGAGTGAGCTGGATCCATTCAAAACGGTAAAACAGAACTTTAAATAGTTCAAAGCATATGTGACAGAAAAATGTTTGAATGCTATTAAAATGTGGATAGATGATAATGATGTCTTAACAGCATTAATAATATCTAGGCTATTTGCCAAATACTCGATGTATTTGTCGTGACAACAGTTGCTCTAAGGATATTGACCGTAGCCTTTGCTTTTGCTGCGCTTCTCCAAGCAGTCAGCAGATAAGAGATGGTCATAAAAAAAATAGAAACTGTGTCCTAACCGCGATGCGAGCAAACATTAACGATACAATTCGTTTAATTTCATTGTGTCCTGACAGCAAGCAACGCGAGCAGCGCGATGTTTTGAGAGAACTTTTGTTGTTGGCATACTACGGTTTCCATTTTCTCTCTGTCGCAAAATGCACAAAACAAAGATTAGGAAGGATTGCTTTTTCATGAACATGGCCTAAAAAAGCTAAATCATCATACTGTATAACCCAATGGACTAATTATTTGTTCTATGTTTGGGTTTGATGGAGTCTGTTTAAAAAAAACTTTCACTATCCATTGTTGCATGTTCATACTTAAGAAATGAGAGGGGTTTGTATTGTGTTAAAAACATTCTCAATGTATAAATTTGATTTTGTGCAATTTGTAGTTGATACACACAAGGTGTTACAGATTCAGTAAGGGTAAGGTACCGAAAAAACTACCGTTGAATACCGACACCGAAACTCGGGCACCGGCACCGGTACCGATATCGGTTCAAATGCGATAGGTACCCAACCCTAGCATGGACACATGTCAGTGTATGAAAGGGAGCAGGGAACTTACCAGGATGCTCTTCCACAGCAGCAGTAGCACTTTCTTCATTGGGAAGTGTGGAGCATGACCACTGCAGAACTTAGTCACCATGCCAAAGAGCACTACTGACATTGGTTCATTGTTGTAGAGAGTTGAGCCTATAACATGGGAGTGCACACATTCAACTGTAAAAAGCCTCCTGATTCCTTTCATTGGCAATCAACCACTTCATCTAAGGGGACCAAATTTTAACAGGACTTTGCACATGCAAAACTGCCCTTACCTAGTTCAGTTTTAAAAGTCTCTCTAGCAACTTTCCACTCTGGACTGTCCATTGGGTCCTCCTGTTGGATGGTTTCCACCATGAGGTACATGATGTTGAGTAGGATCCTGCGGAACAACAAAGAGTAGGATACCAGTTTAAGTTTCATCGGCAAGCTGCAGTTGCCCTTTGATTTTCAACAGTCAGTACGTTTACATGCACAATTTAGCAAAACTACAGTTATAGCTCGGCTAGATGACTGGGCTAGACCACTGCGTTTACATGCTGGATGGGAATCGAAGGGAAGAGGAATTATTGACCAAAGTATGCATGTTTTAGTACACTATGCTACATGAAATAAGGTGAGTAGCATTGTGGCCTAAGGCTTATGTAAGCTAACAGAGCTAAAAAGGCTGAAGACTGAAGTGAGTACCACAGTCCTATGAGTCCAACAGCCGGACTAACATGTTTACATGCATTTAAAAACTTTGGTTTGGGCAAGACTAACAAAATATGCTTTTTTAATATCATGTAAACACCCTGACTACTGAATGTTAGTGTAACGAAAAATAGGGCACAAAAAGACTGCTAGTAGAGGTCTGCATCCGCGGGTCGCGACGCAAAACAGTGTGGCGCGGGACAAATTTCAAAAGCTCTTTGCGGGAGCGGGAGGGATGATAAGAGTTGCACTCTCGGGTGCGGGAGGGCGGCGGGATACTCTGCATTCCCGCAAATTAAATATTGGCGTAAAGTAGGCCTACAATATAGTGTAACGGAAGTGTGTTATTGATGTGTGCATTGTTTGTGTGTTCTGTGTGTGTGTGTGTGTGTGCCTATTACCTTGCCCTATTTTCTTTTAAGTTGTCGTGCTCTAGTTCCGCTTTTGTGCTTGTGGCATCTCAGGCTTCTGTTTATGCAACGGATGCAAGGGTGGCATCGTTACAATACGAATTATTAAAGTAGCATAATTAACTTGTTGTAGCCTAATGGAGATTCTGTTTGAGCAATAAAAACGTATTAATGCAGCCTAATCTTGCGGATGTTGTTGTTTGGGGTAATCTCGCTCACATGGGTTTAGAGACAATTCCAAAGTGTTCCGTGTTCTAAAGCTTCGGAAATAGACAGCATGGCAGAGGAACAGAGCATATCTAGTGCTTCTGATGTAGGCCTACTTCTTCAAATGTAGCCTACTTCTCTAAATGCCTGCGGCATTCGTCAAATGAGTGAAGCGTCAAGCGTCAAGAGTCAAGAGCGCTGGAAATCGCCGAAAATTTCTATGGAGTCGCCATTACCGGCGTCAAAAGCATTCTGGGCGTGAGCGTGGCTTCATGAGCGTCACGGGCGTCAAAAAAAGTTGAGCCTCAGTTAACTTTATGGTAATGAGCTATGACACGGTTCGGCGTCAACCAATCAGAATGTCAAACTCGCAGGATTGCTGTTGTTCAAATGTTTCACGTCATGGCTTTGACGCTTTCGGCGGCTAACTGGGTTGAGCGTGGAGCTATGAGCTTCACCAGCGACTTTGCCGCTTTTGACGGTTTCGGTCTGAATGCACAGTAGCAGTTTTGACGTTATATTATTAGGGCTGGGCAACAATTAAAATTTTTACTCGCGATTAATCGCATGATTTCCCTGATTAATCATGATTAATCGCATTATTATACGCAAAACTCAATAATGAATTCAAAAGTAATATATAGCACATTTTTATTTTAAATGTTTATTGTTTATACAGTAGCAGTTAAAGGATTTAGTGTAAATCTCAACTTACACAATGTAATCAAAACAAATACAAATTTAAAGCTTATTGTAGCCTACAGACATTTTTGGTAAAACCTTTAACAGTGTGTGTAGTCAGATATTTCCATAATACTTGTTGCAATAAGTCTAGCCTGGTATAATGTCAAAATTATTTTTTATTTAGGCCTATAGGGGTGGGTGATATGGGCAAAAAATAATAACTTGATATTTTTTGTGATTTTGACTATAACAATAATTAGTTGATATCCTCTAAAAAAATGTTTTTTTAAAAGTCTGAGTTACTTTACAGCTCATTATTTCTGAGTAGCAACATTGCTATTATAATCAATTACCTACCTGACCAAATCAACCAATGCATTGTCACTCTGTCACATTTGTAATGCTGCCCCCACGTGAGTGTGTGGTAATGATGAAGTCTAACCAGCTACATTAGAGTAGATGGATATAGAGCTAACCAATTTCCCAAGGGAAACTCTGACGCTGAAATTCTTTTCAAACTTTTACTGTAAAACTAAGCAGAACAACAGAGTACATTTCAGTTATTTCCTTCAATGTTTTGTTAGAGTGCAGTCACGTAGGCCATCATTCCAAGTTACAGAATAGAAACTAATGCGATAGCTTATGGCTAATGTCTATGAGAAATCCCATAGAAATGCTAACGGTTAGCATAATTGATATGATTAGATAGTTAGAGCGAACTTCAGTCCATTTACAGCTTGGGCTACATAGGCAGATGTCTTTGTTTACAACTGAATATTAAAACACTCAAGGCTAATGTTTTCTTTCCATACAACAACGTTACCATGTAGGAAAAAAAACACTGTTTAACTTACCAATGCCACTTGAACAAAGTAGCCGCAAAACCAGCACAAAACATAAACATTAGGCGTGCCTGTGACAACGTGCACCGTAAACATGTGACTTGCTCTTACACTGCTGCAGCCAGTGGCTTCTCTCACTTCTGTTGTAGGCCTACATCTCCTGATTTCGTGAATGTAGGCCATGGAATTTCAATGCGTGATGAGACGCCTGTGACCAGCCTGTGAGCAACAGACTTTTACAGTATAAAATAAATAATAAAAACTGTGTTAATGCGCGATAAAATAATTATCGGCGTTAAGTGATTGATGAGTTAACGTGATATTAACGCGTTAACGTGCCCAGCCCTATATATTATATATAGACTCCTGAACTTAGCCAGTTCAATGATTACTTTTGCTACTCGAGTATTATCCTTTACATCATTGAAGATTTTGAGCCGTGCTTTTGGAATCCTCCTCACTGGGTACCTACTTTATTCACTCCTAGACAGTGTGGCCACAGTAGTAAATTGCTTGAGAGGGACCCACAGTAAATACTTTAAAAGTTGTATGTAGATAGTCTAATTAATGTTGATAGACAGAATGTTTAATGGATGTTGATAGGCAGATTGTTTAATAGATATTGATTGACAGTTTAATGGGTGGATGAGTGAATGGTCTGAAGAAGATGAATGGATAGAAGGTTGGATGGAATGTGCCTTATATTCTTGTTAAGAGAGACACTGACACAGCTCTCTGAGAGTAGTTGACACAGGTGTAATCAATTTAACTGGCTAGTCTTAAGAGAGCCAGAGTAGGCTACTCTTAAAGCCTGAGACAGAGTAAATAATTTAAAAGTTGAATGTAGATAGTCTAATTAATGTTGATAGACAGAGAGTTTAATGGATGTTGATAGACAGATTGTTTAATAGATGTTGATAGACAGTTTAATGGGTGGATGAGTGAATGGTCTGAAGAAGATGAATGGATAGAATGTTAGATGGAATGTGCCTTATATTCTTGTAGAATGGAGAGACACAGCTCTCTACTGAGAGTAGTGGATACAGATACAGGTGTAATCAATTTAACTGGCTAGTCTTAAGAGAGCCAGCCTGAGACAGAGTAGATTGTTTAAAAGTTCAATGTAGAGCGTCTAATTGATGTTGTTGATAGGCAGACTGCTTAGAATGGGTGGATGAGTGAATGGTTTGAAGAAGATGAATGGATATAAAGTTGGATGGAATTAGGAGGACTTATTTTGATATTGTTGTGCGCAGAGGATACAGGGGAACAGAATATGTATTCTTCAGAGAGGAGCCTGAGAGAAACTGACAGTTGGTGCCCAGGTGGCTGACCAGCTGGGGTAACATTCTAATTGCTGCCGTGATGTCATAATGAGCAATGTTAAGTCTATGGGGAAATTGTTAATAGTTTTTAATTTATAGTTTAAAAAGTATAAAAGTTACAAAAGTTAAAAAATACATTGCGCTGATGTCCTAAGCAAGACCTTCGTAACACAGTTTGAATGAAGTTTCTACGTTAAACGGTTCAAGCTGAATTGCGTGCGTTAGAAGAAGAACTAGAAACGCAATTCCAAGGAATTACCAGTGCATGAAAATGCAAAAAAGATAGATAATGTAGATATGGTTACTAAGGTGTAGCTAGGGTAAACATGGTGGTTGCATAGTTTACAGAGAGTTGATAGTGTGAAGGTAGACAGTTTAAAGTTGAAACATTCCAGTTCTAACTGAACTAATGATTTCTATTCATGTTAAAATGTTGACTGGCTAACTTAGCTAATGATTTCTAGCAGTTGTGCTAAAAATTTTAATTATGCTAGCAATGCTAACTTTACTAACGATGCTAACCAGGTTGATTAGCTTACTTAACCGATGATTTCTAACAGTAATGCTAAAAATGCTAACTATGCTAACAATGCTAGATTTGCTAACAATGCTAACCAGGTTGATAAGCTAACTTAGTCGATGATTTTTGCAGTTATGCTAAAAATGCTAGCTATGCTAACAATGCTAACCATGCTAACTAGATAATTTGCAAGTGAGGACTTTTATTTTGAAACATTTGTTGCTAGGGTATCCATGGTGGCCACTATCAGGAAACAAGAAGTTACTGCAGTATGATCATGTTGGTTGCTATGGAAACGGTCATAAACGCTGAATTTGAATGGTTGCTATGTTGGTTGCTAGGTACATGGAGGTTTCATGTAGTTGACTGGAGGCATAGTTGATGATAACTGACAGTTGGAATGGTTGAACCGTTAAATAGTTGAGTAGTTTCAATGGTTAAATGATTTAATAGTGTATTATGCAGTGAGGACTTTTATTTTGAAACAGTTGTGGACAGAGGAAACAGTTAACAGGATATGTAGTCTTCAGAGAGATTGTATGCTTAAAGCCAGAGAAACTGACAGTTGATACAGGTGTAATCAATTTAACTGGCTAGTCTTGAGAGCCAGAGTGTTACTTAAAGCCTGAGACAGAGTAAATCATTTAAAAGTTGAATGAAGATAGTCTAATTTATGTTGATAGAGAGTTTAATGGATGTTGATAGACAGTTTAATGGGTGGATGAGTGAATAGTCTGAAGAAGATGAATGGATAGAAAGTTGGATGGAATGTGCCTTACATTCTTGTAGAATGGAGAGACACAGCTCTACTGAGAGTAGTGGATACAGATACAGGTGTAATCAATTTAACTGGCTAGTCTTAAGAGAGCCAGAGACAGAGCTTGCTTACTTTGCTTAAAGCCTGAGACAGAGTAGATTGTTTAAAAGTTGAATGTAGATCGTCTAATTGATGTTGATAGGCAGACTGTTTAGAATGGGTGGATGAGTGAATGGTTTGAAGAAGATGAATGGATAGAAAGTTGGATGGATAGAAAGTTGGATGGATGGAAGACTTATGTTGATACAGTTGATACAGGGGAACAGAAAATGTAGTCTCAAGAGCCTGAGAGAAAGAGAGAGCTGCTGCACCTGGAATGGCCACCTGGCGTAACATTCTAATTGCTGCCGTGATGTCATAATGAGCAATGTTAAGTCTATGGGGAAATTGTAATAGTTTTTAACTAATAGTTTAAAAAGTATAAAAGTTACAAAGTTGAAAAATACAAAGCACACCTGGCATAAGCAAGACCTACGCAACAACGTTTGAATGAAGTTTCTACGTTAAACGGTTCAAGCTGAATTGCGTGCGTTAGAAGTAGTGGAATAATAACTAGAAATGCAATTCCAAGGAATTACCAGTGCATGAAAATGCAAAAATAGATAGATAATGTAGATATGGTTACTAAGGTGTAGCTAGGGTAAACATGGTGGTTGCATAGTTTACAGAGAGTTGATAGTGTGAAGGTAGACAGTTTAAAGATGAAACGTTCCAGTTCTAACTTAACTAATGATTTCTATTCATGTTAAAATGTTGATTAGCTAACTTAGCTAATGATTTCTAGCAGTTACGCTAAAAATGCTTACTATGCTAGCAATGCTAACAATGCTAACCAGGTTGATTAGCTAACTTAACCGATGATTTCTAGCAGTAATGCTAAAAATGCTAACTATGCTAACAATGCTAAATTTGCTAACATTGCTAACCAGGTTGATTAGCTAACTTAGTTGATGATTTTTTGCAGTAATGTTAAAAATGCTAACTATGCTAACAATGCTAACTATGCTAACCATGCTAACTAGCTAACTTGCTAGTGAGGACTTTTATTTTGAAACATTTGTTGCTAGGGTATCCATGGTGGCCACTATCAGGAAACAAGAAGTTACTGCAGTATAATCATGTTGGTTGCTATGGAAACGGTCATAAACACTTAATTTTAATGGTTGCTATGTTGGTTGCTAGGTACATGGAGGTTTCATGTAGTTGACTGGAGGCATAGTGGATGATAACTGACAGTTGGAATGGTTGAACAGTTCAATAGTTGAGTAGTTTCAATGGTTAAATTATTTAATAGTGTATTATTGCAGTGAGGACCTTTATTTTGAAACAGTTTTGGACAGAGGAAGTAGTGAAACAGGATCTGTAGTCTTAATGAGTTTGTATGCTTAAAGCCTGAGACAGAGTAAATAATTTAAAAGTTGAATGTAGATAGTCTAATTAATGTTGATAGACAGAGAGTTTAATGGATGTTGATAGACAGATTGTTTAATAGATGTTGATAGACAGTTTAATGGGTGGATGAGTGAATGGTCTGAAGAAGATGAATGGATAGAATGTTGGATGGAATGTGCCTTATATTCTTGTAGAATGGAGAGACACAGCTCTCTACTGAGAGTAGTGGATACAGATACAGGTGTAATCAATTTAACTGGCTAGTCTTAAGAGAGCCAGCCTGAGACAGAGTAGATTGTTTAAAAGTTCAATGTAGAGCGTCTAATTGATGTTGTTGATAGGCAGACTGTTTAGAATGGGTGGATGAGTGAATGGTTTGAAGAAGATGAATGGATATAAAGTTGGATGGAATTAGGAGGACTTATTTTGATACTGTTGTGCGCAGAGGATACAGGGGAACAGAATATGTAGTCTTCAGAGAGGAGCCTGAGAGAAACTGACAGTTGGTGCCCAGGTGGCTGACCAGCTGGGGTAACATTCTAATTGCTGCCGTGATGTCATAATGAGCAATGTTAAGTCTATGGGGAAATTGTTAATAGTTTTAATTTAATAGTTCAAAAAGTATAAAAGTTACAAAGTTGAAAAATACAAAGCACACATGTCATAAGCAAGACCTACGCAACAACGTTTGAATGAAGTTTCTACGTTAAACGGTTGAAGCTGAATTGCGAGCGTTAGAAGAAGAAGTTTAATAAAAAGCCTAGGAAGAACAGTACAGTGCATTTTCATGCACTGTAACTAGAGAATGTAATTCCAGGGAAATTACGAGTGCATGAAAATGCAAAAATGTATAGATACAGTAGATAATGTAGATATAGTTACTAAGGTGTAGCTAGGGTAAACATGGTGGTTGCATAGTTTAAAGAAAGCTGATAGTGTGAAGGTAGACAGTTTAAAGCTAAAACATTACAGTTCTAACTGAACTAATGATTTCTAGCAGTTATGCTAAAAATGCTAACAATGCTAACTATGCTAACAATGCTAACCAGGTTGATTAGCTAACTTAGCTAATCATTTCTAACAGTTATGCTAAAAATGCTAACTATGCTAACTATGCTAACCAGGTTGATAAGCTAACTTAGCTAATCATTTCTAACAGTTATGCTAAAAATGCTAACTATGCTAACAATGCTAACCAGGTTGATTAGCTAACTCAGCTAATCATTTCTAGCAGTTAGGCTAAAAATGCTAACTATGCTAACAATGCTAACCATGCTAACTAGCTAACTTGCTAGTGAGGACTTTTATTTTGAAACATTTGTTGATAGGGTATCTATGGTGGCCATCATCAGGAATAAAGAAGTTACTGTAGTAAAATCACGTTGGTTGCTATGGAAACGGCCATAAACGCTTAATTTTAATGGTTGCTATGTTGGTTGCTAGGTACATGGAGGTTTCATGTAGTTGACTGGAGGCATAGTTGATGATAACTGACAGTTGGAATGGTTGAACAGTTAAATAGTTGAGTAGTTTCAACGGTTAAATGATTTAATAGTGTATTATTGCAATGAGGACTTTTATTTTGAAACAGCTTTGGACAGAGAAAGTAGTGAAACAGGATCTGTAGTCTTAATGAGATTGTATGCTTAAAGCCTGAGAGAGAGAGAGCTGCTGCACCTGGACTGGCCACCTGGCATAAGATTCTAATTGCCCTATTATGATGTCATAATCACAATGTTAAGTCTATGGGGACATTTTAATAGTTTTTATTTAATAGTTCAAAAAGTATAAAAGTTACAAAGTTAAAAAAAACATAGCTGAAGTCACCTAATTAAGACCTACGCAGCGCAGTTTGAATGAAGTTTCTACGTTATACGGTTGAAGCTGAATTGCACGCACAAAAAGCGTTAGAAGAATAATAATGACCTATAATAAGAACTAGAAATGCAATTCCAAGGAATTACCAGTGCATGAAAATGCAAAAATAGATAGATAATGTAGATATGGTTACTAAGGTGTAGCTAGGGTAAACATGGTGGTTGCATAGTTTACAGAGAGTTGATAGTGTGAAGGTAGACAGTTTAAAGATGAAACGTTCCAGTTCTAACTTAACTAATGATTTCTATTCATGTTAAAATGTTGATTAGCTAACTTAGCTAATGATTTCTAGCAGCTACGCTAAAAATGCTTACTATGCTAGCAATGCTAACAATGCTAACCAGGTTGATTAGCTAACTTAACCGATGATTTCTAGCAGTAATGCTAAAAATGCTAACTATGCTAACAATGCTAAATTTGCTAACAATGCTAACCAGGTTAATTAGCTAACTTAGTTGATGATTTTTTGCAGTTATGCTAAAAATGCTAACTATGCTAACAATGCTAACTATGCTAACCATGGTAACTAGCTAACTTGCTAGTGAGGACTTTTATTTTGAAACATTTGTTGCTAGGGTATCCATGGTGGCCACTATCAGGAAACAAGAAGTTACTGCAGTATAATCATGTTGGTTGCTATGGAAACGGTCATAAACACTTTTTAATGGTTGCTATGTTGGTTGCTAGGTACATGGAGGTTTCATGTAGTTGACTGGAGGCATAGTGGATGATAACTGACAGTTGGAATGGTTGAACAGTTCAATAGTTGAGTAGTTTCAATGGTTAAATGATTTAATAGTGTATTATTGCAGTGAGGACCTTTATTTTGAAACAGTTGTGGACAGAGGAAGTAGTGAAACAGGATCTGTAGTCTTAATGAGATTGTATGCTTAAAGCCTGAGACAGAAGGTGCTTCTCATAGCGTTTACGCGTCCTCTCTCGCTCCTCACTGATCTACATAAAGAATGATGGAGCGGCAACAATGGGATAGTCTAGCCCTTCTTCTATCTTTCTTTATGTAGATCATTGAGGATCGAGGATCGAGGGAGGACATATAAACGCTGCTTGAGAGGGACCCACAGTAAATACTTTAAAAGTTGTATGTAGATAGTCTAATTAATGTTGATAGATAGAATGTTTAATGGATGTTGATAGGCAGATTGTTTAATAGATATTGATTGACAGTTTAATGGGTGGATGAGTGAATGGTCTGAAGAAGATGAATGGATAGAAGGTTGGATGGAATGTGCCTTATATTCTTGTTAAGAGAGACACTGATACAGCTCTCTGAGAGTAGTTGATACAGGTGTAATCAATTTAACTGGCTAGTCTTAAGAGAGAGTGTGCTTAAAGCCTGAGACAGAGTAAATCATTTAAAAGTTGAATGTAGATAGTCTAATTAATGTTGATAGACAGAGAGTTTAATGGATGTTGATAGGCAGATTGTTTAATAGATGTTGATAGACAGTTTAATGGGTGGATGAGTGAATGGTCTGAAGAAGATGAATGGATAGAAAGTTGGATGGAATGTGCCTTATATTCTTGTAAAATGGAGAGACACAGCTCTCTACTGAGAGTAGTGGATACAGATACAGGTGTAATCAATTTAACTGGCTAGTCTTAAGAGAGCCAGCCTGAGACAGAGTAGATTGTTTAAAAGTTCAATGTAGAGCGTCTAATTGATGTTGTTGATAGGCAGACTGTTTAGAATGGGTGGATGAGTGAATGGTTTGAAGAAGATGAATGGATATAAAGTTGGATGGAATTAGGAGGACTTATTTTGATACTGTTGTGCGCAGAGGATACAGGGGAACAGAATATGTAGTCTTCAGAGAGGAGCCTGAGAGAAACTGACAGTTGGTGCCCAGGTGGCTGACCAGCTGGGGTAACATTCTAATTGCTGCCGTGATGTCATAATGAGCAATGTTAAGTCTATGGGGGAAATGGTGATAGTTTTTAACTAATAGTTTAAAAAGTATAAAAGTTACAAAGTTGAAAAATATAAAGCACATATGGCATAAGCAAGACCTACGCAACAAAGTTTGAATGAAGTTTCTACGTTAAACGGTTGAAGCTGAATTGCGAGCGTTAGAAGAAGAAGTTTAATAATAACTAGAAATGCAATTCCAAGGAATTACCAGTGCATGAAAATGCAAAAATAGATAGATAATGTAGATATGGTTGCTAAGATGTAGCTAGGGTAAACATGGTTGTTGCATAGTTTACAGAGAGTTGATAGTGTGAAGGTAGACATTTTAAAGATGAAACGTTCCAGTTCTAACTTAACTAATGATTTCTATTCATGTTAAAATGTTGATTAGCTAACTTAGCTAATGATTTCTAGCAGTTACGCTAAAAATGCTTATTATGCTAGCAATGCTAACTTTACTAACAATGCTAACCAGGTTGATTAGCTAACTTAACCGATGATTTCTAGCAGTAATGCTAAAAATGTTAACTATGCTAACAATGCTAAATTTGCTAACAATGCTAACCAGGTTGATTAGCTAACTTAGTTGATGATTTTTTGCAATTATACTAAAAATGCTAACAATGCTAACCATGCTAACTAGCTAACTTGCTAGTGAGGACTTTTATTTTGAAACATTTGTTGCTAGGGTATCCATGGTGGCCACTATCAGGAAACAAGAAGTTACTGCAGTATAATCATGTTGGTTGCTATGGAAACGGTCATAAACACTTAATTTTAATGGTTGCTATGTTGGTTGCTAGGTACATGGAGGTTTCATGTAGTTGACTGGAGGCATAGTGGATGATAACTGACAGTTGGAATGGTTGAACAGTTCAATAGTTGAGTAGTTTTTAATGGTTACATGATTTAATAGTGTATTATTGCAGTGAGGACCTTTATTTTGAAACAGTTGTGGACAGAGGACGTAGTGAAACAGGATCTGTAGTCTTAATGAGATTGTATGCTTAAAGCCTGAGACAGAAGGTGCCTCTCATATAGCGTTTACGCGTCCTCTCTCGCTCCTCACTGATCTACATAAAGAATGATGGAGCGGCAACAATGGGATAGTCTAGCCCTTCTTCTATCTTTCTTTATGTAGATCATTGTGGATCGAGGAGCGAGGGAGAACATATAAACGCTGCTTGAGAGGGACCCACAGTAAATACTTTAAAAGTTGTATGTAGATAGTCTAATTAATGTTGATAGACAGACTGTTTAATGGATGTTGATAGGCAGATTGTTTAATAGATATTGATTGACAGTTTAATGGGTGGATGAGTGAATGGTCTGAAGAAGATGAATGGATAGAAGGTTGGATGGAATGTGCCTTATATTCTTGTTAAGAGAGACACTACAGCTCTCTGAGAGTAGTTGACACAGGTGTAATCAATTTAACTGGCTAGTCTTAAGAGAGCTAGAGTACTCTTAAAGCCTGAGACAGAGTAAATAATTTAAAAGTTGAATGTAGATAGTCTAATTAATGTTGATAGACAGAGAGTTTAATGGATGTTGATAGACAGATTGTTTAATAGATGTTGATAGACAGTTTAATGGGTGGATGAGTGAATGGTCTGAAGAAGATGAATGGATAGAATGTTGGATGGAATGTGCCTTATATTCTTGTAGAATGGAGAGACACAGCTCTCTACTGAGAGTAGTGGATACAGATACAGGTGTAATCAATTTAACTGGCTAGTCTTAAGAGAGCCAGCCTGAGACAGAGTAGATTGTTTAAAAGTTGAATGTAGATCGTCTAATTGATGTTGATAGGCAGACTGTTTAGAATGGGTGGATGAGTGAATGGTTTGAAGAAGATGAATGGATATAAAGTTGAATGGAATTAGGAGGACTTATTTTGATACTGTTGTGCGCAGAGGATACAGGGGAACAGAATATGTAGTCTTCAGAGAGGAGCCTGAGAGAAACTGACAGTTGGTGCCCAGGTGGCCGGCCACCTGGTGTAAGATTCTAATTGCTGCCGTGATGTCATAATGAGCAATGTTAAGTCTATGGGGGAAATTGTAATAGTTTTTAACTAATAGTTTAAAAAGTATAAAAGTTACAAAGTTGAAAAATATAAAGCAGGCATGGCATAAGCAAGACCTACGCAACAACGTTTGAATGAAGTTTCTACGTTAAACGGTTGAAGCTGAATTGGCTGCGTTAGAAGAAGAAGTTTAATAATAATAATAATAAGAAGACTTGGAATAACAGTACAGTGCATTTTCATGCACTGTAATAATAAGAAGAATAGGAAGAACAGTACAGTGCATTTTCATGCACTGTAATAAATCGGATAACAGTAGAGTGCATTTTCATGCACTCTAACTAGAGAATGTAATTCCAAGGAAATTACGAGTGCATGAAAATGCAAAAATTTACAGATAAATCATGTAGATATGGTTACTAAGGTGTTGCTAGGGTAGACATGGTGGTTTCATAGTTTTTGAAAGTTGATGGTGCGAAGATAGACAGTTTGAAATTTAATTAGCTAACCTGATTACCAGATTAGCTAACCTGGCTAATGATTTTAAGCAGTTATGCAAAAATGCTAACTATGTTAACAATGCTAACCATACTAACTATGCTAAAGAGGTTGATTAGCTAATTTAGTTGATGATTTCTAGCAGTTATGCTAAAAATGCTAACTATGCTAACAATGCTAACAATGCTAACCAGGTTGATTAGCTAACTTAGTTAATGATTTCTAACAGTTCTGCTAAAAATGCTAACTATGCTAACAATGCTAACAATGCTAACTATGCTAACCATGCTAACATGCTAACATGCTAACTTGCTAATGAGGACTTTTATTTTGAAACATTTGTTGCTAGGGTATCCATGATGGCCACTATCAGAAATAAAGAAGTTACTGTAGTATAATCATGTTTGTTGCTATGGAAACTGTCATAAAAGCTTAATTTAATGGTTGCTATGTTGGTTGCTAGGTAGGTGGAGGTTTCATGTAGTTGACTGGAGGCATAGTTGATGATAACTGACAGTTGGAATGGTTGAACAGTTAAATAGTTGAGTATTTTCAATGGTTAAATGATTTAATAGTGTATTATTGCAATGAGGACTTTTATTTTGAAACAGTTGTGGACAGAGGAAGTATGAAACAGGATCTGTAGTCTTAATGAGATTGTATGCTTAAAGCCTGAGAGAGAGAGAGCTGCTGCACCTGGACTGGCCACCTGGCATAAGATTCTAATTGCCCTATTATGATGTCATAATGTAATGTTAAGTCTATGGGGACATTTTAATAGTTTTTATTTAATAGTTCAAAAAGTATAAAAGTTACAAAGTTGAAAAATATATAGCTCAAATCACCTAAGTAAGACCTACGCAACGCAGTTTGAATGAAGTTTCTACGTTAAACGGTTGAAGATGAATTAGACGCAGGAAAGCGTTAGAAGAAGAATAATTATAACTAGAAATGCAATTCCAAGGAATTACCAGTGCATGAAAATGCAAAAATAGATAGATAATGTAGATATGGGTACTAAGGTGTAGCTAGAGTAAACATGGTGGTTGCATAGTTTACAGAGTGTTGATAGTGTGAAGGTAGACAGTTTAAAGATGAAACATTCCAGTTCTAACTTAACTAATGATTTATATTCATGTTAAAATGTTGATTAGCTAACTTAGCTAATGATTTCTAGCAGTTACGTTAAAAATGCTAATTATGCTAGCAATGCTAACTTTACTAACAATGCTAACCAGGTTGATTAGCTAACTTAGCCGATGATTTCTAGCAGTAATGCTAAAAATGCTAACTATGCTAACAATGCTACATTTGCTAACAATGCTAACCAGGTTGATTAGCTAACTTAGGTGATGATTTTTTGCAGTTATGCTAAAAATGCTAACTATGCTAAAATGCTAACCAGGTTGATTAGCTAACTTAGCTAATCATTTCTAGCAGTTATGCTAAAAATGCTAACTATGCTAACAATGCTAACTATGCTAACCATGCTAAGTAGCTAACTTGCTAGTGAGGACTTTTATTTTGAAATATTTGTTGCTAGGGTATCCATGGTGGCCACTATCAGGAAACAAGAAGTTACTGCAGTATAATCATGTTGGTTGCTATGGAAACGGTCATAAACGCTTAATTTCAATGGTTGCTATGTTGGTTGCTAGGTACATGGAGGTTTCATGTAGTTGACTGGAGGCATAGTTGATGATAATTGACAGTTGGAATGGTTGAACAGTTAAATAGTTGAGTAGTTTCAATGGTTAAATGATTTAATAGTGTATTATTGCAGTGAGGACTTTTATTTTGAAACAGTTGTGGACAGAGGAAACAGGATATGTAGTCTTCAGAGAGATTGTATGCTTAAAGCCTGAGAGAGAGAGCGCTGCTGCAGCTGGCCTGGCCACCTGGCATAAGATTCTAATTGCCCTATTATGATGTCATAATCGCAATGTTAAGTCTATGGGGAAATTTTTAATAGTTTTTAATTAATAGTTCAAAAAGTATAAAAGTTACAAAGTTGAAAAATACAAAGCTCCCATGGCCAAAGTAAGACCTACGCAGCGCAGTTTGAATGAAGTTTCTACGTTAAACGGTTGAAGCTCCATTAAGAGCGTTAGAAGAAGAATAATAATAATAATAATAACTAGAAATGCAATTCCAAGGAATTACCAGTGCATGAAAATGCAAAAATAGATAGATAATGTAGATATGGTTGCTAAGGTGTAGCTAGGGTAAACATGGTGGTTGCATAGTTTACAGAGAGTTGATAGTGTGAAGGTAGACAGTTTAAAGATGAAACATTCCAGTTCTAACTTAACTAATGATTTCTATTCATGTTAAAATGTTGATTAGCTAACTTAGCTAATGATTTCTAACAGTTACGCTAAAAATGCTAATTATGCTAGTAATGCTAACTTTACTAACAATGCTAACCAGGTTGATTAGCTAACTTAACCGATGATTTCTAGCAGTAATGCTAAAAATGCTAACTATGCTAACAATGCTAAATTTGCTAACAATGCTAACCAGGTTGATTAGCTAACTTAGTTGATGCTTTTTTGCAGTTATGCTAAAAATGTTAACTATGCTAACAATGCTAACCATGCTAACTAGCTAACTTGCTAGTGAGGACTTTTATTTTGAAACATTTGTTGCTAGGGTATCCATGGTGGCCACTATCAGGAAACAAGAAGTTACTGCAGTATAATCATGTTGGTTGCTATGGAAACGGTCATAAACACTTAATTTTAATGGTTGCTATGTTGGTTGCTAGGTACATGGAGGTTTCATGTAGTTGACTGGAGGCATAGTGGATGATAACTGACAGTTGGAATGGTTGAACAGTTCAATAGTTGAGTAGTTTCAATGGTTAAATGATTTAATAGTGTATTATTGCAGTGAGGACTTTTATTTTGAAACAGTTGTGGACAGAGGAAACAGTTAACAGGATATGTAGTCTTCTGAGAGACTGTATGCTTAAAGCCAGAGAAACTGACAGTTGGTGCCCAGGTGGCCGGCCACCTGGCGTAAGATTCTAATTGCTGCCGTGATGTCATAATGAGCAATGTTAAGTCTATGGGGGAAATTGTAATAGTTTTTAACTAATAGTTTAAAAAGTATAAAAGTTACAAAGTTGAAAAATACAAAGCCCACATCGCGTAAGTAAGACCTACGCGACAAAATTTGAATGAAGTTTCTACGTTAAACGGTTGAAGCTCCATTAAGTGCGTTAGAAGAAGAATAATAATAACTAGAAATGCAATTCCAAGGAATTACCAGTGCATGAAAATGCAAAAATAGATAGATAATGTAGATATGGTTACTAAGGTGTAGCTAGGGTAATCATGGTGGGTTGCATAGTTTACAGAGAGTTGATAGTGTGAAGGTAGACTGTTTAAAGATGAAACATTCCAGTTCTAACTTAACTAATGATTTTTATTCATGTTAAAATGTTGATTAGCTAACTTAGCTAATGATTTCTAGCAGTTATGTTAAAAATGCTAATTATACTAGCAATGCTAACTTTATTAACAATGCTAACCAGGCTGATTAGCTAACTTAACCGATGATTTGTAGCAGTAATGTTAAAAATGCTAACTATGCTAACAATGCTAAATTTGCTAACTTAAGTGATGATTTGTAGCAGTAATGTTAAAAATGCTAACTATGCTAACAATGCTAAATTTGCCAACAATGCTAACCAGATTGATTAGCTAACTTAGTTGATATTTTTTTACAGTTATGCTAAAAATGCTAACTATGCTAACCATGCTAACTAGCTAACTTGCTAGTGAGGACTTTTATTTTGAAACATTTGTTGCTAGGGTATCCATGGTGGCCACTATCAGGAAACAAGAAGTTACTGCAGTATAATCATGTTGGTTGTTATGGAAACACTTCATTTTAATAGTTGCTATGTTGGTTGCTAGGTACATGGAGGTTTCATGTAGTTGACTGGAGGCATAGTTGATGATAACTGACAGTTGGAATGATTGAACAGTTAAATAGTTGAGTAGTTACAATGGTTAAATGATTTAATAGTGTATTATTGCAGTGAGGACTTTTATTTTGAAACAGTTGTGGACAGAGGAAGTTTAACAGGATATGTAGTCTTCAGAGAGATTGTTTGCTTAAAGGCTGAGAGAGAGAGAGAGCTGCTGCAGCTGGCCTGGCCACCTGGCATAAGATTCTAATTGCCCTATTATGATGTCATAATCATAATGTTAAGTCTATGGGGAAATTTTAATAGTTTTTAATTAATAGTTCAAAAAGTATAAAAGTTACAAAGTTGAAAAATACAAAGCCCACATCGCGTAAGTAAGACCTACGCGACAAAGTTTGAACGGAGTTTCTACGTTAAACGGTTGAAGCTGCATTAAGTGCGTTAGAAGAAGAATAATAATAAGAAAAAGCCTAGGAAGAACAGTACAGTGCATTTTCATGCACTGTAAAAAGTTTTGGAAGAACAGTACAGTGCATTTTCATGCACTGTAATAAGAAAAAGCCTAGGAAGAACAGTACAGTGCATTTTCATGCACTGTAACTAGAGAATGTAATTCCAGGGAAATTACGAGTGCATGAAAATGCAAAAATGTATAGATACAGTAGATAATGTAGATATAGTTACTAAGGTGTAGCTAGGGTAAACATGGTGGTTGCATAGTTTAAAGAAAGCTGATAGTGTGAAGGTAGACAGTTTAAAGCTTAAACATTACAGTTCTAACTGAACTAATGATTTCTAGCAGTTATGCTAAAAATGCTAACAATGATAACTATGCTAACAATGCTAACCAGGTTGATTAGCTAACTTAGCTAATCATTTCTAGCAGTTATGCTAAAAATGCTAACCATGCTAACTAGCTAACTTGCTAGTGAAGACTTTTATTTTGAAACATTTGTTGATAGGGTATCTATGGTGGCCACTATCAGGAATAAAGAAGTTACTGTAGTATAATCATGTTGGTTGCTATGGAAACGGTCATAAACACGTTTTAATGGTTGCTATGTTGGTTGCTAGGTACATGGAGGTTTCATGTAGTTGACTGGAGGCATAGTGGATGATAACTGACAGTTGGAATGGTTGAACAGTTCAATAGTTGAGTAGTTTCAATGGTTAAATGATTTAAGAGTGTATTATTGCAGTGAGGACCTTTATTTTGAAACAGTTGTGGACAGAGGAAGTAGTGAAACAGGATCTGTAGTCTTAATGAGATTGTATGCTTAAAGCCAGAGAAACTGAAAGTTGGTTCCCAGGTGGCCGGCCACCTGGCATAAGATTCTAATTGCTGCCGTGATGTCATAATGAGCAATGTTAAGTCTATGGGGGAAATTGTAATAGTTTTTAACTAATAGTTTAAAAAGTAAAAAAGTTACAAAGTTGAAAAATACAAAGCACACATCGCGTAAGTAAGACCTACGCGACATAGTTTGAATGGAGTTTCTACGTTAAGCGGTTGATGCTGAATTGCGTGCGTTAGAAGAAGAATAATAAGAAGTTGAAGCCTAGGAAGAACAGTACAGTGCATTTTCATGCACTGTAACTAGAGAATGTAATTTCAGGGAAATTACGAGTGCATGAAAATGCAAAAATGTATAGATACAGTAGATAATGTAGATATAGTTACTAAAGTGTAGCTAGGGTAAACATGGTGGTTGCATAGTTTAAAGAAAGCTGATAGTGTGAAGGTAGACAGTTTAAAGCTTAAACATTACAGTTCTAACTGAACTAATGATTTCTAGCAGTTATGCTAAAAATGCTAACGATGTTAACTATGCTAACAATGCTAACCAGGTTGATTAGCTAACTTAGCTAATCATTTCTAGCAGTTATGCTAAAAATGCTAACTATGCTAACTATGCTTACAATGCTAACCAGGTTGATTAGCTAACTTAGCTTATCATTTCTAGCAGTTATGCTAAAAATGCTAACTATGCTAACAATGTTAACCATGCTAACTAGCTAACTTGCTAGTGAGGACTTTTATTTTGAAACATTTGTTGATAGGGTATCTATGGTGACCACTATCAGGAATAAAGAAGTTACTGTAGTAAAATAATGTTGGTTGCTATGGAAACGGTCATAAACGCTTAATTTTAATGGTTGCTATGTTGGTTGCTAGGTACATGGAGGTTTCATGTAGTTGACTGGAGGCATAGTTGATGATAACTGAGAGTTGGAATGGTTGAACAGTTAAATAGTTGAGTAGTTTCAATGGTTAAATGATTTAATAGTGTGTTATTGCAATGAGGACTTTTATTTTGAAACAGTTGTGGACAGAGGAAGTAGTGAAACAGGATCTGTAGTCTTAATGAGATTGAATGCTTAAAGCCTGAGAGAGAGAGAGCTGCTGCACCTGGACTGGCCACCTGGCATAAGATTCTAATTGCCCTATTATGATGTCATAATCACAATGTTAAGTCTATGGGGAAATTTTAATAGTTTTTATTTAATAGTTCAAAAAGTATAAAAGTTACAAAGTTCAAAAAAACATAGCTGAAGTCACCTAATTAAGACCTACGCAGCGCAGTTTGAATGAAGTTTCTACGTTATACGGTTGAAGCTGAATTGCACGCACAAAAAGCGTTAGAAGAACTAGAGAATGTAATTCCAGGGAAATTACGAGTGCATGAAAATGCAAAAATGTATAGATACAGTAGATAATGTAGATATAGTTACTAAGGTGTAGCTAGGGTAAACATGGTGGTTGCATAGTTTAATGAAAGCTGATAGTGTGAAGGTAGACAGTTTAAAGCTTAAACATTACAGTTCTAACTGAACTAATGATTTCTAGCAGTTATGCTAAAAATGCTAACAATGCTAACCAGGTTGATTAGCTAACTTAGCTAATCATTTCTAACAGTTATGCTAAAAATGCTAAATATGCTAACAATGCTAACTATGGTAACAATGCTAACCAGGTTGATTAGCTAACTTAGCTAATCATTTCTAGCAGTTATGCTAAAAATGCTAACAATGCTAACCATGCTAACAGGCTAACTTGCTAGTGAGGACTTTTATTTTGAAACATTTGTTGATAGGGTATCTATGGTGGCCACTATCAGGAATAAAGCAGTTACTGTAGTAAAATCATGTTGGTTGCTATGGAAACGGCCATAAACGCTTAATTTTAATGGTTGCTATGTTGGTTGCTAGGTACATGGAGGTTTCATGTAGTTGACTGGAGGCATAGTTGATGATAACTGACAGTTGGAATGGTTGAACAGTTAAATAGTTGAGTAGTTTCAATGGGTAAACGATTTAATAGAGCATTATTGCAGTGAGGACTTTTATTTTGAAACAGTTGTGGACAGAGGGAGTAGTGAAACAGGATCTGTAGTCTTAATGAGAATGTATGCTTAAAGCCTGAGAGAGAGAGAGCTCCTGCACCTGGACTGGCCACCTGGCATAAGATTCTGATTGCCCTATTATGATGTCATAATGTAATGTTAAGTCTATGGGGAAATTGTAATAGTTTTTATTTAATAGTTCAAAAAGTATAAAAGTTACAAAGTTGAAAAATACATAGCTGAAGTCACCTAAGTAAGACCTACGCAGCGCAGTTTGAATGAAGTTTCTACGTTAAACGGTTGAAGCTGAATTGGACGCACAAAAACGTAAGAAGAAGAATAATCGCCTATAATAATAATAAGAAGAAACCGGATAACAGTAGAGTGCATTTTCATGCACTCTAATAATAATGACCTACTAGAAATGCAATTCCAAGGAATTACCAGTGCATGAAAATGCAAAAATAGATAGATAATGTAGATATGGTTACTAAGGTGTAGCTAGCGTAAACATGGTGGTTGCATAGTTTACAGAGAGTTGATAGTGTGAAGGTAGACAGTTTAAAGATGAAACATTCCATTCTAACTTAACTAATGATTTCTATTCATGTTAAAATGTTGATTAGCTAACTTAGCTAATGAATTCTAACAGTTACGCTAAAATGCTAATTATGCTAGCAATGCTACTTTACTAACAATGCTAACCAGGTTGATTAGCTAACTTAACCGCTGATTTCTAGCAGTAATGCTAGAAATGCTAACTATGCTAACAATGCTAAATTTGCTAACAATGCTAACCAGGTTGATTAGCTAACTTAGTTGATGATTTTTTTGCAGTTATGCTAAAAATGCTAACTATGCTAACCATGCTAACTAGCTAACTTGCTAGTGAGGACTTTTATTTTGAAACATTTGTTGATAGGGTATCTATGGTGGCCATCATCAGGAATAAAGAAGTTACTGCAGTATAATAACGTTGGTTGCTATGGAAACGGCCATAAACGCTTAATTTTAATGGTTGCTATGTTGGTTGCTAGGTACATGGAGGTTTCATGTAGTTGACTGGAGGCATAGTTGATGATAACTGACAGTTGGAATGGTTGAACGGTTAAATAGTTGAGTAGTTTCAACGGTTAAATGATTTAATAGTGTATTATTGCAATGAGGACTTTTATTTTGAAACAGTTTTGGACAGAGAAAGTAGTGAAACAGGATCTGTAGTCTTAATGAGATTGTATGCTTAAAGCCTGAGAGAGAGAGAGCTGCTGCACCTGGACTGGCCACCTGGCATAAGATTCTAATTGCCCAATTATGATGTCATAATCACAATGTTAAGTCTATGGGGAAATTTTAATAGTTTTTATTTAATAGTTCAAAAAGTATAAAAGTTACAAAGTTAAAAAAAACATAGCTGAAGTCACCTAATTAAGACCTACGCAGCGCAGTTTGAATGAAGTTTCTACGTTATACGGTTGAAGCTGAATTGCACGCACAAAAAGCGTTAGAAGAATAACTAGAGAATGTAATTCCAAGGAAATTACGAGTGCATGAAAATGCAAAAATGTACAGATAAATCATGTAGATATGGTTACTAAGGTGTTGCTAGGGTAGACATGGTGGTTTCATAGTTTTTGAAAGTTGATAGTGCGAAGATATACTGTTTAAAATTGAATTAGCTTACCTGATTACCAGATTAGCTAACCTGGCTAATAATTTTTAGCAGTTTATGCAAAAATGCTAACAATGCTAACCATGCTAACTATGGTTACGAGGTTGATTAGCTAATTTAGTTGATGATTTCTAGCAGTTATGCTAAAAAAGCTAACTATGCTAACTTTGCTAACAAAGCTAACCAGGTTGATTAGCTAACTTAGCTAATGCTTTCTAGCAGTTATGCTAAAAATGCTAACAATGCTAACAATGCTAACTAGCTAACTTGCTAGTGAGGACTTTTATTTTGAAACATTTGTTGCTAGGGTATCCATGATGGCCACTATCAGAAATAAAGAAGTTACTGTGGTATAATCATGTTGGTTGCTATGGAAACTGTCATAAAAGCTTAATTTTAATGGTTGCTATGTTGGTTGCTAGGTACGTGGAGGTTTCATGTAGTTGACTGGAGGCATAGTGGATGATAACTGACAGTTGGAATGGTTGAACAGTTAAATAGTTGAGTATTTTCAATGGTTAAATGATTTAATAGTGTATTATTGCAGTGAGGACTTTTATTTTGAAACAGTTGTGGACAGAGGAAGTAGAAACAGGATCTGTAGTCTTAATGAGATTGTATGCTTAAAGCCTGAGAGAGAGAGAGAGAGCTGCTGCAGGTGGCCCTGGCCACCTGGCATAAGATTCTAATTGCCCTATTATGATGTCATAATGTAATGTTAAGTCTATGGGGAAATTTTAATAGTTTTTATTTAATAGTTCAAAAAGTATAAAAGTTACAAAGTTGAAAAATACATAGCTGAAGTCACCTAAGTAAGACCTACGCAGCGCAGTTTGAATGAAGTTTCTACGTTAAACGGTTGAAGCTGAATTGCACGCACAAAAAGCGTTAGAAGAATAATACCCATGATAAATAATAAGAACTAGAAATGCAATTCCAAGGAATTACCAGTGCATGAAAATGCAAAAATAGATAGATAATGTAGATATGGTTACTAAGGTGTAGCTAGGGTAAACATGGTGGTTGCATAGTTTACAGAGAGTTGATAGTGTGAAGGTAGACAGTTTAAAGATGAAACATTCCAGTTCTAACTTAACTAATGATTTCTATTCATGTTAAAATGTTGATTAGCTAACTTAGCTAATGATTTCTAGCAGTTACGCTAAAAATGCTTATTATGCTAGCAATGCTAACTTTACTAACAATGCTAAAGAGGTTGATTAGCTAACTTAACCGATGATTTCTAACAGTAATGCTAAACATGCTAACTATGCTAAATTTGCTAACAATGCTAACCATGTTGATTAGCTAACTTAGTTGATGATTTTTTGCAGTTATGCTAAAAATGCTAACTATGCTAACCATGCTAACTAGCTAACTTGCTAGTGAGGACTTTTATTTTGAAACATTTGTTGCTAGGGTATCCATGGTGGCCACTATCAGGAAACAAGAAGCTACTGCAGTATAATCATGTTGGTTGCTATGGAAACGGTCATAAACACTTAATTTTAATGGTTGCTATGTTGGTTGCTAGGTACATGGAGGTTTCATGTAGTTGACTGGAGGCATAGTGGATGATAACTGACAGTTGGAATGGTTGAACAGTTCAATAGTTGAGTAGTTTCAGTGGTTAAATGATTTAATAATGTATTATTGCAGTGAGGACCTTTATTTTGAAACAGTTGTGGACAGAGGAAGTAGTGAAACAGGATCTGTAGTCTTAATGAGATTGTATGCTTAAAGCCTGAGACAGAAGGTGCCTCTCATATAGCGTTTACTTGTCCTCTCTCGCTCCTCACTGATCTACATAAAGAATGATGGAGCGGCAACAATGGGATAGTCTAGCCCTTCTTCTATCTTTCTTTATGTAGATCATTGAGGATCGAGGAGCGAGGGAGGACATATAAACGCTGCTTGAGAGGGACCCACAGTAAATACTTTAAAAGTTGTATGTAGATAGTCTAATTAATGTTGATAGACAGAATGTTTAATGGATGTTGATAGGCAGATTGTTTAATAGATATTGATTGACAGTTTAATGGGTGGATGAGTGAATGGTCTGAAGAAGATGAATGGATAGAAGGTTGGATGGAATGTGCCTTATATTCTTGTTAAGAGAGACACTGATACAGCTCTCTGAGAGTAGTTGATACAGGTGTAATCAATTTAACTGGCTAGTCTGAGACAGAGTAAATAATTTAAAAGTTGAATGTAGATAGTCTAATTAATGTTGATAGACAGAGAGTTTAATGGATGTTGATAGACAGATTGTTTAATAGATGTTGATAGACAGTTTAATGGGTGGATGAGTGAATGGTCTGAAGAAGATGAATGGATAGAATGTTGGATGGAATGTGCCTTATATTCTTGTAGAATGGAGAGACACAGCTCTCTACTGAGAGTAGTGGATACAGATACAGGTGTAATCAATTTAACTGGCTAGTCTTAAGAGAGCCAGCCTGAGACAGAGTAGATTGTTTAAAAGTTGAATGTAGAGCGTCTTATTGATGTTGATAGGCAGACTGTTTAGAATGGGTGGATGAGTGAATGGTTTGAAGAAGATGAATGGATATAAAGTTGGATGGAATTAGGAGAACTTATTTTGATACTGTTGTGCGCAGAGGATACAGGGGAACAGAATATGTAGTCTTCAGAGAGATTGTATGGTTAAAGCCAGAGAAACTGACAGTTGGTGCCCAGGTGGCCGGCCACCTGGCCTAAGATTCTAATTGCTGCCGTGATGTCATAATGAGCAATGTTAAGTCTATGGGGGGAATTGTAATAGTTTTTAACTAATAGTTTAAAAAGTATAAAAGTTTCAAAGTTGAAAAATACATCCCTCCAATGTCCTAAGTAAGATCTACGTAACACAGTTTGAATGAAGTTTCTACGTTAAACGGTTCAAGCTGAATTGCGTGCGTTAGAAGAAGAATAATAAGAAGTTGAAGTAGAAGACTAGGAAGAACAGTACAGTGCATTTTCATGCACTGTAATAATTCGGATAACAGTAGAGTGCATTTTCATGCACTCTAATAATGACCTATAATAAGAATAAATCGGATAACAGTAGAGTGCATTTTCATGCACTCTAATAAGAAGAAACCGGATAACAGTAGAGTGCATTTTCATGCACTCTCTAATAATAAGAATACTTTGGAAGAACAGTATAGTGCATTTTCATGCACTATAATAATAAGAAGTAGAAGAAGCCTAGGGATAACCGTACAGTGCATTTTCATGCACTGTAATAAAATGCCTAGGAAGAACAGTACAGTGCATTTTCATGCACTGTAATAAACAGCATAACAGTAGAGTGCATTTTCATGCACTCTAACTAGAAAAGCATTTCCTGAAGGAAATACCAGTGCATGGAAAGTCATTGCTAGGATTAAGCTAGGGTACTTAAAGTGATAACTATGTTGCTAGGCTAAATAGAGTGGTTACTATTCCATAAGAAGTGGTTATTAGGTTGGTTGCTAGGGAAATCACGTTGGTTGCTAAGGAAATCATGTCGGTTGCTAAGGTGGTTGCCAGGGTGTCATTATGAAAGTGGTTGCTAGGTTGTTACTAAGTAATTATAGTGGTTGCTTTGCTATAAAAAGTGTTATTTTAAATATAGTTTTAAAAAGTTATTGAAATTGGGAGAAATAGAGAGAGTGATAGAGAAAGTGAAAGGAAGTGAAGAAAAAGAAGTGAAAGAAAGTGGGGATGACAAGTGAGCTATCCAGTCCATTTAAATCCCTCACTCTGGCCTATAGGACACTGACTGGATCTGCTCCCAGCTACTTCAGTTCTTTAACTCATTCACTGCCATTGACGTCTTTAAACGTCATTTTAGACACATACCTTGACTGCCACTGACGTCTATAGACGTCAATTGCGTTTTTCAATGGGGAGGGCTCCTGGGTGGGCTTGGGAACGATCTGGCATGGTTTCAGGCTTGTAAACAGACTGTACTAGCGATCCGAGCCGCTAGATGGCAGCAGTGCCATTTGGATGATTAGTATCTGCCAACATGCAGAGATGCAACATGCAAGATGCAAGCTAACAAACTGAAGATCGACCACAGTGGATCTAGTTTGCACGTGATCCAGCGAATAAATATGCTTACTTCTTACATCAAGGATGGAAAACATGTGAACGGTATGATGCATTTACATTGAATATTGCTATATAGACTAACAACAACTTTGCTAGTGCTAGCTTGCTAAGTCTACCGTCCTGTTCAGAGTCTTTAGCGACCATCAGAGTCCCTAGCAACCTTGACGAGACTGACGAGATAACAGTGCAATCGTGGTTGACATACTACTGAAACGCTAACGTTAAAAAGTTGATTTTCACAAAAAGATCGTTTTCTCCATTTTTTGGTCAAAAACAGGTGTTTTTAACATAACCAACCCATGTTCTACTGACGATTACTAAAGAACGGAAAACGATAGAAACAAGCCGATTTTTCCTGGTAAAAGAAGAGAGTCTACTCTTTCATTTGGTACCTTTGGTGTTTACATAGTCATAAATCTCACCGTTCGGTGGATCTTGGAAAAACGGTCAAAATGTTGTAAAACGTCTGGCAGTATGGAGCGCTCTGCACTGAAAATGGCTGGCAGCCAATGAGTTAATCACGATGTACATTCCCAACCGCCCATTGCGATCTTCTGAGGAGCGTCTGTTATGTCGACCAACCATACATGCTAGGTCAAATTGTAGATCCTATTCTTCAGTGGTTCCGTGTTGGTGGAATGAGTTGCCTAGTGCTCTCCGTTCCAGCAACAGCTTTGGATCTTTTAAGAGGGGTCTTAAGGCATATTTATTTAATATGCACTTAGTCCTTTGAGTTTGTGATGTGTTATGGTTTGTATAATAGTATTGTTTTGTTATAATTTGTCTATTGATAGAATTTGAAATTTATTTTGCTATTGTCCTTAAATTTAGCAATACCATGCTTTAGTTATTATTATTATATATAATTAACTGAGTGACTTATTTGATTGCTATTCTCATTTCACTGTTTTATTTCTCATTAGGTTAGTGCTTAAAATTATTGTTTTACTGATAATATTACTATTCTCCCTAGTTTGTAATTGTTCACTGTTAATTTAATTTGTATTGTTATTTATTTGTATGTCGCTTTGGACAAAGGCGTCTGCTAAATAACCATAGCCATAGCCATAGCCATAGCCATAGTTCAATGGAGAGACACACAGAGAAGAAGTTCCATTGAAGTTGCTGAAGTCAGTGAGAGAACACTGGCAAAGTTGATTCCATTCTATTTCTTTAAAAGCTAATTATGATGTCACAAAGCCAATGTTAAGTCTATGGCAAAATTAAGTTCAGTTTTTATTTAATATTTCAAAAAGTAAAAGTCGTAGAAATATGAAAAGTAATAGGCCGAAACTTTGATGCAAGAGCTACGTGACAAAGTTTGAACCAAGTTCCTACGATAAGCGGTTAGAGTCAAATTAGGGCCTGGAAGAATAATATTAAAAAGAAAAAAAATAAAAAGAAAAAACGTAGGAATAACAATACAGTGCATTTCCATGCACTGTAATAATAAGAAGAAGAAGCGACCGGATTTCAATAGAGGGGATGCATCCCCTCTAATAAGAAGCGACCGGATTTCAATAGAGGGGATGCATCCCCTCTAATTAATAAGTTGGTGTCCAAACGTTTGAATATATATTTGTACACACACACACACACACACACACACACACACACACACCTACCTGAGGTCTGTACTATCTGCCAGAGAGATTGCTGGTTTTCTCACTGCACTGCTGCACGCAGCACTGTTACTGTCAAGGAAGAGATAACAATGAACAACATTCAGTGGTCATATAAGGAAAAACATTCAATCTATTTATCCAAATTCTTTAATAAAATCATTTTCAGCACTTTACTTACTCAATTTCCATGTTCAGCAGCTCCACCAGGGCCGAGAACGTACCCACCTCCAGCAAGAGGAATACATTGTAACGCATCCAGTGTTGCACCTCTGCTTCAGATGAGCACTCTGCAAAAGTGCCTGAGCAAATAAAAGCAAGGAATGCATTGATGACCACAAAAAGAATGAACAACTTAATCCTAGAGATGTTGCTCTTAAATGCAACTTATCCACCTGCAGACTTTGGACACACCATTACTTGACTGCACAACATTTTGGATTTCCACACATTTGCGCAGAGAAAGCTTAATAAAACACGCCTAACTAAATATGGGGGCCATTACACGGTTTTTGATTATGTAAATAATGATTGATGTGTTTCAGGTTTCAAATATTTCCATTTTTAAGTTGCTGTTCTCAACAATGTAAAATTTGAAATAAAAACAAAAAAAATGAATGAGGGATTTCACAGTGTTCTGAAATTGCGGGTAAAAGAACATTTGGGTTTTGCATTTCCGCAAACTGTTCCATCAATTTCATACTATTGTCCAGCTGAACCTAAGGATAACCACGTAGTAAATAATGGGCAATATATGGCCAAACAACTGCAATATGGCCCGTAACCCATTGTGCCTTTGTGTTCTGTAAGCATGGTCAATCTTAAAACAATATAATGTAGTGATTTTACCCTTCAAACTAATTTTGATGCCACACTGACATACATCACCAAGAACGGAGTCATGACTTTGCAGATGTGTTGTTATAACTGTGTATGTGATGAATAAATCTCTCTGAATGTCAATCTTATTGCTTGTTATTGATGACGTCAAACTAGGGTCTGTAGTGCTATCAAGGATCTATGCTCTAACTGACTGTGCAGCATCTTAACCCTCTAACCGCCCAGGTTTATTTTGATTTTTGCATAAAAATTTCATAAGCCCATGGCTTGAAAGTGGTCAGAGATAAAGTCCTACTGTAAATGTGAAAATCATTGAGTATGAACTAAAGTTTATGAAGGGGGTCAATTTTCTCATCTAATTTGCATATTATGACGTCACAGATTGGCAATAGCGTCAAATTATGCACATTTCAGTAAATACTGATTGTTGAACACATTTGAGCAGTTTTACTTTGATTTTTGTAATTTCTCCGACATAACAAACAAACAGGACCACAGCCACATGTAAACCAACAATAGTAAACTATTAGTATTACCACAATCCCTATGTTACTATATAATAAAGTAGCCTGGTCAAATCAGTTCCTATCGCGGATGACTTTGTTGTTCTTCAGAGCCCTATTTTTACTAGACCTGCTGTCTGTACCATGTCAATTACAGACACTATCATCATGATTATCACTGGCACCAAGCACACCATGCTTATTTGAACCCTTTGGTCAACATTGCTGCAGGTAAACATTGACGTACACACGCAAAGACCCACCTCCATTCACAGACGCATCTTGACTGTCACTGCCAATGAACGACCGATCATAATCTCCAAAAGGCAGATATTCTCCTTCAGAATCAGAGTAGGTGAATAGCAGACCCAAGACTTCATAACACACGACTTTGTTTTTTAACATTTGCCGTTTTTCTGCTTCAATTTGTGCATAGCGATCGCGCATTTCACTTCCGCGTTATAAACAGGAAATGCGTCTTTTTTTTTTGTTTCTCGCGAGTAATACAGGCACTTCCTGAAAACTTTTTTACTCGAATTTGGGCTTGAATCGAAGCTCTGGATGTCTGCCATCTAGTGGTGGAGAGTACAAAGGCGATTTGTCACCCTACTCGGATCTACCGTCTGTTTTAATCAGTGATGTTGCTTGTCGCCGTACGGCGCCTTGGGCGGTTAGAGGGTTAAAAGGAACTGTTTCTCTGTCTGCAGCAATACAAGAGTATTGTGAATGGTACAGTCACATTCATATCTTATCTTGTGTATCAGTAATTCTGTGTATCTGCATACCGTATATTGCCAGTTAGCTGTGGGCAGTAGTCCTTGCGGTGTGTTACAATGCAACGTTATTTCAGAATGTTGGTAAACAATGGCCTGAATGGGCCAAAAAATACTTCCGGGTGGTAGAACGCGAGTGGCTTCCACTGATTTACTACTGTAAACGGTTACTGTAAACGTAGTTAAAACATTGTTGTTGATCAAGTAGTAGAGATGCACCGATTGCAATTTTTTGGCCGATTCCGATTTTTGATTTTTCATAGAATTTGACCTGCCGATACCGATTTTAGCCGATTCCGATTTAATTTCTTCTAACCACTTTACAGCACAAACAAAGAGCTTTGTTCTAGCCTATATTTTCTTTAATACAACATGTTAATATAGAAATGTAATCAACTTATCAATGGCTGGTAGAAAAATGTGAATAGACAGATTCTTCTTCAAGTCTTCTTCAGCTGCAGTATTCCCAGTGTGGGACATTCATTTCACACATACTAATAGAAATGCACTGTAAGAACACTATTTTTTTTTCTTCTCACATCCAATATCCAACTGTTAATATCTTCAGAATACTGATAACTGGAAAGCTTGGTGTAGGCTACATGTGCTAGACTGAGATGTTGGGAAATGACAACAAAAAAAAAAACAAATTTTGAGAAGCCTTGAAACAAAGCAAATGACATACATTCTCAGTCCACACTCTTCTTTGAACTTTCGCGATTGCTTGTGGATACTAAGGAAGTGTCCATATTTGGATGGCATAACGTCATGCAGGAGAAACACAGCTTTCCAACGACACCACGCATGATGTGTTTTGTATCACGGTCGCGGTAGTTTATGACACGTTAGAATGCTAACTTTTGGCGAATTTAGAAAAAATATACAGGCGTGATCAGACAAAAGGTAATGAAATAAACCTCTAAATGTGTAAACCGGACTTAGTTGTTGTAGTAGTGTGAAAGAATACATGATAAGTTGGATAACCGAGGCAAAGCTATGTTTATTCCTGCCGTGTCTCGCCTGGAGTATAAAGGCTATGTCGCTGCTTATTGATAGCGCTTGTGGTTCAGCTGTGGGCACGCAATTAGCGGCAAGGACGGGCTTTGACGAGCGCTATAGCCTATCCTTAAGTGACAGCTTAGTAAATTCCACGCAATATGGCAAAGCAGCGTTCGCTGCATAGAAAAACTCAGTATTAGCGCTTTATCCAGCCCTGACTGTTGGCCTTTGCTAGCTTCATCAAACTTTGCAAACACAGTGTGATGTTGTTACAAATACGTGCGAGTGCATTTGACCGGCATAAAATCGGCATGTCTCAGGCTGACCGGCCGGTCGCCGGTCATGACCGATCACGTGAAAATCGTCCGATTCCGGTCACCAGCCGATCGATCGGTGCATCTCTATCAAGTAGTTAACGAAAACGTGTTGTGACGACAGTTACATGACGAAAACATGTGTTTAGGGTTGCGCCGCCAGATATTCAGCAAATTCAGTAGGGTTTTTATCGGTTTCCTTCAGAAACAACTGATATGTATTCAGCGGAGACAGTGGGCTAGAGTAGGTGAGGAGGGTAAGCGGACGTCAACAAAATGAGTGAGAAGATAGCAAGACTTCAGTTTCATGTGTAAATCTTGATCCATCATAAAATATATTCATGAAGGCATTTTCAGTGAACCTTAAAGGTTGGGTATGGAAATCGCAAAACGGCCGGCAGATTTTGAACATATACAACTTAAGTCCCTCCCTCCATGGACGCACTGTATTCATGCATGAGCGAGAACTCAGATGCGCGAGAGCAAGCCAGACTAAATTAAATGCCAGCCTAGCGTCGACAGCACTATGAGCTTTAGTCTCCATACAATCGCTCACATCAACTTCCCCAATGACATTTTTTATTCACCTCCAAAGGGTTGTAGGTAATAGTTCCACAAATCAGACAAGGTAGATGATTGTATAGCCTACATAAAAGCACCAATTAGGTTGCAGCCCTTTCATTCGGAAATTCTAAAACAACGATGCATTTTAATACACCAAAATAACATTTGATAAATACCATTTTTCAGTGGGCATAGGTGTGTATATTTGAACAGAATCTGGTTTGGCTCTTACCGGGGTGTTTATCTCCTGAAATATTCGAGTTTAGTGTTGGCCCGTTGGTTCGCCTATTCCACTGTAGCTCCAAGCGGTAAAGTTTCGGTTTTTAATTAGGGCTGTCAAAGTAACTGATTAATTTAGATTAATTAATTTGAGATAAAACTGAGTAAAAAAATGAACGCAGATTAAACGATGACCTTTGACCCAGAGCCTGGATCATTGATTGGAACATTTACTTTAAATAAAACGGCCTGCCGGTGTTAAAAAGAAAGTGTTGATTAAAACAAAGTCCTCTGCAATGTCTGCAGCACAGAATTTGCATATCACCGGAGTTCGTCAACTCTTAAGTACCACATTACTGCAAAGAAATAGTGTTGACATTGCGATTTTGCGATTACATTTTATATGCGATTAATTTAGATTAATTAATCACAGAGTATGTAATTAATTAGATTAAAAATTGTAATCGATTGACAGCCCTATTTTTAATGTTTACAACACTCTTCGAGTCACGGTAAAATGTAATTTTTGCTACATAGCTTATTTATTGCGTGGGTGATTGAGTTTCCGTAGGTATCCGCTTTCTTGGTTTGTATGGAAATTAAGTGACACATACAACAAGAGGGGAACATAGGGGACGTGCAGCAGGTATAGACAGCAGGCCTAGTTGGTTTCATTTCAGCACTGGCTCGCGGTCACCAGCTTTGAGTATGTGCACGAAAGGGTCGCGCGCGCAGGGGGGAGGAGAAGGAAGACTTGACGACGACTTGACGACGACTTGACGACGACTTGACGACGACTTGACGACGACTTGACGTTAGATTGACGAACGAGCTGTGAAATTATGGTATAGGGTTTAGAATCCTATTGGCTGGAGTTTTTTTAGCCCTGCCCGTTCCGCAGATGATTGACGTGTTTAATTTCCATTTCAACGCTTCCAACTCAGTGGCTGTAAGTGGGTTAGGAATAGGATTAAGTAATTTTGCAAAAATGGCCAAAAAAGCTAATTCCATACCCTACCTTTAATTTTTACATTATACCATATGGTACGTAAAATGTGTTTACACTAGTAGCCTAGAAAAAGAAGTAGCCTAGCTAGAAGAAGCATCGGGTCCCCGAGACATGAGTTTGCCTTGATATTTCCCACGCCAGCATTGGCTGTAAGCGTAGGCTAGTACTTTTTCTGCGTTTACTTAAAGGGATATTCCGCCATTTTTGGAAATACGCTCATTTTCCACCTTCCCTCGAGCAAAACAATCGATATTTACCTTGTTCCCGTTCATCCAGCCATTCTATGAGTCTGGCGATACAACTTTTAGCTTCAGCCTAGCATAGATCATTGAATCGGATTAGACCATTAGCTTCTCGCCTGCTAGCTTCATGTTTAAAAGTGACTAAGATTTCTGGTAATTTTCCCATTTAAAACGTGTCTCCTCTCAAGTTAGAAAGTGCAATAAGACCAACTGAAAATGAAACCTGGCGTTTTTCTAGGCTGATTTGACATGGAACTACACTCTCATCTGGCGTAATAATCAAGGCAACTTGCAAACGCCTTGATTATTACGCCAGATGAGAGTGTAGTTCCATGTCAAATCAGCCAAATGAGCGTATTTCCAAAAATGGCGGAATATCCCTTTAACCTGTATTCTTTATGTAGCTGTAAAGTCAATAAACTGTGTCGATGTATTAGTCTTCAAGTTCACGTTATCTGCCACACTGAAATAGCCTGCTTAACCTTAATGCTATTCTGATGTTAATGTAGGCCTGTAAGTTTAACGAGTGAATGGGCATGTACTAACACATTGTTTGTGTTAGCCTATATTGTTTAAGATAGCTTATTGACTATGACTTGCTGTAGGCTACAGCGCCCCATCCATATTTCACTGTCAAAAAAGGTCACTGCCATCCGATCCGAGGGACAAAAATCGTGGCCTTTTTAATTGGATGACAGGGAAACCATCTACCATAGCCTAACACATTGTGAGTCAAAACAACAGTGACTAAAATAACTACTCAATGGTAGGCTGGGGCTCCTTCAGAGGCGTCATGCAAGCCAAAATTCTTAGGGGGCACAATCAGCGACGTTGGGGGGGGGTTCAAGTATTAGATACATTAGATACATATTGAGCGTGCTATATTAGTATAAAGATCCCAAAATCCCAGAATAGACTAATAGGCTACCTTTGAATAGAATAGGCTATTTGGTAGGCTTTAGTTATTTCTCTGTGGCTACTACGTTCACCTGCCTTGCTGTTCTATTTTTAATCTCTCCTGTTGGGGAAGACTATCAAATGGCTTTTAAAATTAAAGTAAACATAGCCTTGTCAGTCGTTAGCCTAGATATAGCGAGCTACGCAACTGAAACAAAAGTCACAAACTCTGTAGAACCTAACTCCACATTACGGTTTCATTTACAGTAGCCTAGGCCTAGGCCTAGGATAAATAGGAACCAACTGTAGGCCTATTGCTCACAAATATACTGTAGTGTAGCCTACGAGAATTTGAACTTGCCTTGGCTTTGACTTCACCTGCCAACACTAACGTAACGTCAACGCATCCCTGAACTTGAAACTCTTCCTCTCCAATCGCGACAGCTTTCAATCACAACGAGTTCTAGCCACGTTTAAAGTGGTAGATAAACCAGTTTGTCCTGGCGGGCTACATCCCACTGCCCATTCACTCCCTGAGAAGCCGGCTTCCCTAAATGCGATTTTGGAGCGTTTGGTGAAGTTTGTGATCATCACCAACATTTCCAGGTCCACAAATAATTCCGCTACTTTTTGATATCATCCGAATGTAATGTTGATTTATTGCATAGCCAGCCTACTTACCACTTCAACACCATTGACTGTAGCTGTCCAAACTGTGCAGTTAATTAGCCTAACGTTAACGTTATGCACGCTCAACGTGCGTGTGCGTTTCTACGGGAACATAGTATATGCTACAGAAACCAATTTTAGGAAAAGGGCTGATGGCTGGTCTTTAGCTATATGTTTATTACACATCCAGAAGAATACATTTGAGTCGTTATAGGCGCTATAATTGATTATTATGGAGCATGATCGGAAAGTTATGATTGAAAAAAATATCAGGGACGAAAAATCAGAGGGGGCACGTGCCCCCTTTACTTCAATGGGCATGACGCCACTGGGCTCCTTTACAAATTATATGACAAAGGTACAGCATTCATAAGATCTTTTGAGTTTATTCCCTCATCTGTCTAAATTTTCACCACGTCTGTTCTTATATCAGTTTACCTGTTGGCGATCTGAATCTTGTCCCAACTCAGAAAGAGAAACTGGGCGTCCGACAAAAGTTATCTCAAAACATTGGATTGCATGCCTGCAGTCAGGAGGACACTCCTATTAGAAGGATTTTATGCTAATGTTCGCTTGCATCGTGTCCGGTTAGGACACATGTATTGATGTAATAATCCTGTCCTCGCTCTCACAGATGACAACAATGTTTCTGAAATAGCTGTGTAACTCCGGCATATTTATTATGTGCATGCATAACGTACATACAATCACACTGACCATCTAGCTTCACGCTTTGCTGCCTGCTCTGTTTTCTATCCCATAACTCCCCCGTGTTCTTAAAAGGTATATCCCCATAGTGCTGCAAACATCACAAAGCACCCAGCAACAAGAAAATAATTCACTCAAACCATTTACTCTGTTTTCTCGACCTCCCAGGGCCTTGTTAAATGATATGGAAATGGTTGTTTCATAGTAAGAACGCTTCGCTTTTGCCACCCGGAAGAATTTTTTGTTTAAATTATGTTATTGTGACATCATAGTAAATTATCGTATAGGTAATGCAAGTCAACTTGCAACTCAAGAGGCATTGCCACTAAGACTTAAATGGCTTGGTGTGTACTGGCTCTTACGGAGGATATCTAAATATCGACATTTCTTTTTGCTGTCAATTATACTATGTCCAAGACATTATAGACTGTGTGTGTGTGTGCGTGAGTGTGTGTGTGTTTATATGCACATACCCTGTGCGATGTAGAGTATTGCTCTGGCAATTTTCAGTCTTTTTTCACGGGCTGTGACCTCTAGTCCATCCAGTAGGCGCATGGCATGTGCTCGGTGATGGACAGAGTCTAACTCTGTCCAGCACTTGTCTGTTACTAACAGAGATAGGGTGACATAATAAACATTAAGAATCACATTTGTAAAAATTAAATCATGGGCTACAGGTTCCACAAATGTCTGTATTCTAAAGCAGACATTCAATAACATATATTACCATAAAGATTTTTACCATGAGTTCTGAAGTCTTCTTCAAAGCATTTTCTGTTCAATATAAACTCGGGTCCCTCTGTATAACTATATATCTCTGAAAAACATTAGCATACGTAACATGAGCATTGTGAAATTATAACTGACCAGTTCAATCATGAGTTCACCAAATATAATTAATTGAATACAGCTCATGGCATTGAACACCCACTGACACAATTAAAAACTCACCTGATAATTCCGATGCCCACTTGTCTGTGTCCGCATATTCAAATTCTAGATCCGGAAACTCAGAGAAGCCCTGGTGAATCACATTATCATATCCATGGATATGGTTAAAAAGTGACCTATCAGTATCATTTGACAATGTCCTAGCACAATTTCATATCAAGGTCTTGTTTCTCATGAAGGTGCACCAAAGGTAATGTGAACAATCAATGTCAAAGCTCAGAAGTCAATCTTACTTGCTAAGGCTATAACTGGCAAAATAATGTTACATTAACGCTAGATAAATTTGGTGCAGGTCTGCGTAACCGGTATCAATTTTCCCTGGACAAGTTGGTGAAATGCCAATATATCTATAATGACATTACAACAACAGGCAGGGTATAGAAGTATGACATCATTAAGGCATATATTATATTTGCAACATGATTAGGCCATTTTTTAAATAAAATAAATGTTGTCAATAAACGGCATTAGGCCTAAATAGGCCCAACGTTAGGCTACTCAATGCAAGTCCATTTGGCATCACGTAAATTCCCTTCAGCTTTAGACCTAGGCCTCAGAATTAATCAGAATAAAACCTGAACAAACAAATTCAAAATACATGCAACTGGGCTTATCTGATTCATTATTTTTTTGTGCATATTTTTATGTTGTGCTGCTGCTGGCTTGAAATCAAATACTGTATGCTTTGCCAACCTTCACAATGAAATGAAAATTTCTTAAATAAATACATTTCACAAATAATTTCGCAGCGTGTTCATCAGGTTTCGGGACACCAGTAGCCTCCATGTCGACAAAATGAAAATTATCTAGACTCTGCTCTGGTATAATTCTCGGAACAATTAGGGATTTGGGACTGCTTGGATTTCAGCCTAAACGTTTTGATGGCTCTCTAGCAGTGGCGCAAAAGTGGGGTATGCAGTATATGCGGTGCGTATGGGCGCACCGCCAGGGGGGGGCGCCAAAACAAGGACTTGACAAAAAAACAACAACAAAAAAACACGTTCTTGCGCTTTTAAACATGGGTCATGATGACTATCCACTAAATCTGTTTAAAATGTATGACCTGACCACTGATAAATGGTAAATATTATAATCAGTCATGTTACTGCAGTGGGCGCCCTCGATCTACTTTACTTTCCACAATGCTTGAAAACCCCAGTGGAGGGAAGAGGAGAAGGCGGAGGTGGGGAGGGGTCGCTGCTTAGCGTCAATTTTGTTGATACTGTGCATTTGGCTATTAACGTGGTGAGGCTTGTTTGAAGTGATTTGAAGATGGGGAAGGCAAAAAAGTTGTCAGGCGCTCAATTTAGGAAGATAAAAAACAGAAAAGGAGAAGGCGTCTGAGGGGATGCGTCAGAAAATGATTAAATGGATGAAAGACAGCAACAGGTAGCCTAACCTATGAACTATGTAGCCTAACGATTACCGGTGTAACGGTAAACCATGATAAAAACTGTTGATGATAACAATTACCTGTTCATTTTAAATATCATTATTATCACGGTTGATAACCACGGTGTGGAAACCGTGTGCTAAATTCATCTCAGCTTCATCCGAGCCTGCTTTTGACATAGGCCTGGTAGTAGTGCTGGGCGGTATACCGGTTCGAACCGAAAACCGTTTTTTATTTTTGTTATGATATGAATTTTTCATAAATCGGCAACAGCGGTTTAAATAGCCCTAAACATTTCCGGAACGCAGGTGCGGTAAATTGTTTCACGGGGGACGTATTTCATTGTTGCACCGCCTAAAATATGTGCATATGTGTCTAAATTGACGTTTAAAGACGTCAATGGCAGTTAATGTTTAAACCCATTCCACTAACGTTATCAGGAGAATACCTTAAAGTTTTATTTTGAGCACTGGTTGTCACTCATTGGATACATATAAGGGCAATTCCATATCAGTTGGAACAGGTTTGACACCATGGTCCTCAGTTTTTCCTGATTTTTGGTCTTTTTTACATTTTTAAAACTCTACATACATATATAGTCCATGAGTAAGAGAACATGTTGAATATGGTAAGTTTTCGTATTTCGAGGCTATGAGCCTTCAAAGTTGGCCAAAATGGCGTTTTTTCCTAAAAATGCCACTTTTATTGCCTTTTTGCAGATGAAATGCAAATCCAAAATGTCCTTTTTCCTGCAATAGTATGCCACTTCGTAGACCATGTGAATATGGTAGATCTGACCTGTCCATTTTAATATCTCCACAGCACATGTCTGAAGTTAGAAAAAATGAAAAATTGTCTTGGCTGAAGGAGGTGTTGGTTTGATTTATATGAACGTCTTAGAAGGACAATATGGGGTGTAAACCCATTTCTCTGTTTGAGGGATCGGAATGCCATCCTGTAAACAGGATAAAAATGTTATATCCCATTTTTACTCTTTAGTGATCCCTTAAAATATGTCCAAAAGTTGTCATAAATGAAAAAGGCGACTAAATTGAGGGGCTTAAATGGCCAAATGGATCAAGTCACACAAGGCTAAAAATGAAATATAAGACAGAAGAGATACTGAGGGAGAACACTGTGAAATGTATAACCCCTGTTATGATGGCCTTAAAATAATATGGTATACTAAAATGTTGGTTTTCTTCTAATGAGACATGGAGGAACATTTGGACCAAAAATCAGGAAAAACTGAGGACAGACCTGACCTGTTCCAACATGATAGAGTAAGTTAAGCACCCAGCCAATTAAACACCAAGGATAAAGTGAAAGGGACAACACACAATGGCATGCCACGGTAACCTACCTAAATCATAGAGCTTAACATTGCAAGACACTTATCTTTTCTATGACACCAGAAATGTTTTCTTTACCTTGTTAGTTTTTTGAACATTCATTTTATTTAATGAAATCTTGAACTATGCATGACTATTTTGCTAAAATGAAACCTAATTATGTTCACGTACTTCTTAAAGTGACAGGCACTCAATTAGACCTACACACCATCCCGTAATATAATTAGACATGTTAATTCAAATTACTGAATATTTGTTTAGCTATAAGTAATTATGAAGATCCTAAAATACTACAAATTGTTAAGAAAATATATAAAGTTTATGAATTCAAAAATGAAATAGAAACAAGACAAGCCATTTTCTGTGTGTATGGAGGGTTAAACAGAGACTAGGATTGCCACTGCTGTGAATGATCTGTATCCCGCTTAGGGCAATAAGGTTTTGCCTACATGTAACTGTGAGTTCAGACCAAGACCGTCAAAAGCGTCAAAGTCGCTGCGATCCTGCGAGTCGCTGCGATCAAGCAGCAATCCTGCGAGTTTGACATTCTGACTAGTTGACGCCGAACCGTGTCATAGCTCATTACCATAAAGTTAACTGAGGCTCAACTTTTTTTTGACACCTGTGAAGCTCATGAAGCCACACTCACCCAGAACGCTTTTGACGCCGGTAACGCCGACTCTCCATAGAAAATGAATGATTTCAGGCGCTCTTGACGCTTTTGACGGTCTTGGTCTGAACGCACAGTTAGGTAATAAAAATGTAAAACATGGTCACACTTTTTAAATCTATTTCAGCTTGTGTATAGGCTATCAGTGCTTTCTTAACATATTGAACACATATTTTGTTTTTAAATACCGCGATAATACCGAAAACCGTCATAATTTTGGTCACTATAACCGTGGGGGTTCCGGAAACTTACCTTTCCAGAAATGTTAGTAAAGTGTTGTTAAAGCGTTGCCAGCTGCAGCAGCGACATTTCCGGAAAGGTACTGACTCGATTAAATTCATTCTGGACTATCTATCCGACCACATAAAGACGTGGGGATACTTCGGTTTGGCTTTAGGGACCCTCTACTCACTACCACGTAAGTGTAGTGTTGTTTGGAACAGTAGAAGAGGTATAAAAATAGTGTTTTGTAGCGGCGAAATGACATGCCCGGGTCACTTCCAGGCTAACGAGTTTTGGCTAAAAACAGTGAACTCGAACTTTCTCAAAATACATCCGAATGACATGATTTTGGTGTCAACTCAACGTATGTACTCCCAATAGTCCAAAAATTTGATCTAAAGTGCATTTCACTCCGGATTATCCCTTTAAGGTCAATTTCACACCAGAATTCTCCTTTAATCAATTTGGTTTATATTTCTTGTGTGGTAAAAAAAAACACTTGTTTGCAGATAGGCCAATATTACACTTTTCATTTATTCATTTGGGATATTTTGGGAAATGCACAGCAGGGCTACCTGTGTGGGTGGCGTGACGTGACAAATCGATTACATTGTGGTTGGCACCAGTTTTGCTTGCCTAAAACTCACTGCACTCTTCTTCTACATGGACCCCAAATCAAATACGGTAATCAAAGCAAAAACAATAGGGTTCTCGCAGCTGCCATGGGGTGCATGGCTGGGAGAGTTTGGAAAGTTTGAGATGTCACTGAATTTGCCAGTAAATCACGTAACGAAGTTACCAAACTTCCCCATAGCTTCCTTTATAAGGTTAAGGTAATTCAGACATCGTAACATTCCAGAATGCTCCATCTTTCATGAGAACATGAGTTAAATTGCGGATGCAATATCATCCCTAAGTGGGTATCAATCTGGCGTTAGTTATCCACCTTAAAAAGGGACTGATTATTCCCACAATTATTATTATAGAAGATTAATCTTGCTGTCAAATGAATATAGACAGTAGAGAAAAGACGGCCTAACACTAACGTTAACGTAAACTATGCCATCATACGTTCGCTATGCTAACAGCTCCTCATGCTAGCTTACGTTGAACAAACTTAACATTACCTCCGAGTCTTTTCTCTGGTTGCGGACGCAGTCGGCACGACCTTTGTTTGTTAACATCGTCCTTTGTCTATTATTCATAATACCACTGATGTTCCCGCAATTACCACCACCGTCCATTTTTACCAAGACGAAGTATGTTTGCCAGCATAAAGATGTCTTACTTCTAAAAACAGTGGTACACCCATATCAAACATCCGGAGTTTTACATGTCAGTTCCGTTCTTCTTCTTCTCTTCTTTAAGGCGAGTGGCCAACAACATTTGGTGCATTACCGCCACCTTCTGAAATGGAGTGTGGGTTCATCCTGCTATGCAGCAAGGTAGGCTATTCATGGTTTTCATCAGGCCCAGAGCCATATACAAGTAGAAGAGTGCAGTGAGTTTTAGGCATCTATATGGCTCTGATCAGGCCCCTTTCCACAGGTGGATTAATTAAATAGAATATATACTTTTTTGATCCCGTGAGGGGAAATTTGTTTCTCTGCATTTAACCCAATTTAACCGAATTAGTGAACACACAGCACACACACAGTGAGGTGAATCACACACTAACCTAGAGCAGTGAGCTGCCTGCCCAACCAGCGGCGCTCGGGGAGCAGTGAGGGGTTAGGTGCCTTGTTCATATGACATTTTTAGGCTTTGTTATTAGTTCATAGCCTATTCTCTGCAATTTGTGTGTCTGTTTATTCTAGCCTAAGATGTGATGCGCTGCATCATCAGTAATTGACATTGACCATTTTATTTTAAAAAAATTCAATTTAAATAAAAAAATTTGAAATGTCTCAAAATTAGCCCAAACTTTTTTCCATTTCATATCTAGAAATATGTAATGCAAGAACGGGGGGGCTATAATTTCCCCTTTGGCACCGGCAATCCGGTATCAATGTAGTGTCTGATGTCAGATTTCCAAGTCCAAATGACTTAAGTTTCCACTCACTGTCAAAGGCATGTTCAGTAGGCTGCCCTAACACCAAGGTAATGTGTGGTAATAATACCTCCCTTTTTTTTGGACCATTCAAATGTTCTAGATTTTCATTTTTTATCCAAATAATTATAGCCTAGGTTATTGTCTTTTCTATACAGTAGGTGGCAGTCCAGGATAAGAAATAGCCTAGAGCAGCTAGTTGAGTAGAGAAAGATTAAAACGAGACAAAGAAAAGAAGCATACAAGTGCAAATGGATATTCTTAAATGTACAATGTACAATTGGACATTATTTTTTACAAAGGAACAAGGCCTATGCATGGGGAAATGCGTTTCTCCGATTATCTAACTTCCTGTAGGCCTACGTGATTTGTGATTACGTTACATTGTGAAGTTACAGTTATGCCACTAGCTCTCAATGACAGTCTCCTGAAGAGATTAATGTAGGAGAGCAAGATCCTCAGTTCCCCTAACCAAGAAAAAAACGTTCTAAAAACGTTCTCCTAACCAGAAATTGTTTGCTGGGTTACCTTCAGTTATCACAACGGCAAACTGGAGGCTCTTCTCTGGGCATGAATTCGAATGTTCAAAATTCCCGGTCTTTGTGTATTCTTTTGGCAAGCCATGATAGCCTACAGCCAAAGCTCACCCATAAATCATGAGATGCGGTCCCGCTCATCACATTGTCGGCTGGTTAACCAGACATAATCCATAACTTAGCCAGAATTACATGGCACCCTTTATTTATTTTGGCAAATCATAATTAAGCCATAGGTGGCTCAAAAAACGCACGCGCAAGTCATGAGATGCGGTCCCGCTCATCACCTTGTCGGCTGGCTAACCAGACGTAATCCATAACTTAGCCAGAATTAAGGCAGATCATAATTAAGCCACAGGTTGCCCAAAAACCTTAGAATGGCCTTTTCCTGTGCCAAACAAAGCCCAAAGAGGCCACATGTATGCCAAAGGAAAGCCAAAATGATTTGCTATCTGGGAAAGAAAGCTAACAATTTCTAGTTAGGAGAACGTTTTTAGAACGTTTTTTCTTGGTTAGGGGAACGTTGCCTGAAAGTTGCGAAAGTTGCCCCATGGTTCCCCAGGAAAGTTTTCCTGACGAAAATATGTTTTTTTCTGGCTATTTATTTTGGTTAGCAGAACGTTCTCCTACCCTTTAGAATATTTGGTTGCATTAACGTTCCCCTAACCTCCCAGCAACAACGTGTAAAGGGGAAAAAAATAAGTAAATTTATCGTGACATCCAGACATGGCTCCGCTTTATCAGAGACACTTATATATGAGGAGACACTGCACTGGAAAAATCGCCCATTGAAAACATGGGGTAACTTCGTAAGGCGAAAGATGGCGGTTGTTTACACCGGTTTGCTATGGTTTGCACATGTCCCGCCTCTTCCAGTGCCGTTGCTCCAATCATTTGGCCGATCCTGGGCGGTCACGCTTTTTGAAAGCTGCGTCGTGAAGAATAGAGCATGCGCAGTCCAAAATTACCAGTAAGAAAAAGGCTTTTTAAGTGTTAATTTGATACAAAACCACCAAACCTTTTCAGCGATTTTAGTCTGATTTTCATCGTGATTTCAAACATGTGATTTTTATGTCTCTTACACCTCGGAACATGGACATCCATTTAGATAGAGGTCTTGTTCCGGTCAAAGTCGCTGCCCGACCCCATGGCCAATATAGCTGCCGAGTGACGCGACTTGCTTTAAAAAGACTTTGGCTTTATCCTCGCCGTCTGCGACGACAGGGTATCTGTGACCTGGGAGAACGGACGTCTCTGATGATCACTACACATATTCATTTTCACTTACCGCTAACTGCTTGCTGAACTGCGACGAAAACGGCCCGTTACTTCCCGTGTGTCAGCTAAACATTTAAATGCGGGTTAGGTCTAATACTTTCTTGACTACGGTGTCTTTTTTCCCATAATAAACGATTAAAGGGATATTCCGCCATTTTTGGAAATACGCTCATTTTCCACCTTCCCTCGAGCAAAACAATCGATATTTACCTTGTTCCCGTTCATCCAGCCATTCTGTGAGTCTGGCGATACAACTTTTAGCTTCAGCCTAGCATAGATCATTGAATCGGATTAGACCATTAGCTTCTCGCCTGCTAGCTTCATGTTTAAAAGTGACTAAGATTTCTGGTAATTTTCCCATTTAAAACGTGTCTCCTCTCAAGTTAGAAAGTGCAATAAGACCAACTGAAAATGAAACCTGGCGTTTTTCTAGGCTGATTTGACATGGAACTACACTCTCATCTGGCGTAATAATCAAGGCAACTTGCAGCTACTGGCACTACTACTGCTTGTTGTCTATGGGGACTATTTTCAGATGCTGCGTAAGATATCACTGCGCCTATGGTACGTTTGCAAGTTGCCTTGATTATTACGCCAGATGAGAGTGTAGTTCCATGTCAAATCAGCCTAGAAAAACGCCAGGTTTCATTTTCAGTTGGTCTTATTGCACTTTCTAACTTGAGAGGAGACACGTCTTAAATGGGAAAATTACCAGAAATCTTAGTCACTTTTAAACATGAAGCTAGCAGGCGAGAAGCTAATGGTCTAATCCGATTCAATGATCTATGCTAGGCTGAAGCTAAAAGTTGTATCGCCAGACTCACAGAATGGCTGGATGAACGGGAACAAGGTAAATATCGATTGTTTTGCTCGAGGGGAGGTGGAAAATGAGCGTATTTCCAAAAATGGCGGAATATCCCTTTAAGTCAGATCAAAACATCAGCAGAGCAGGCTAGCCTAAGCTGAAATGTCCCATCCACATTTCAAAATTCAAAACTGGCTGCTTTTATTGCATCGTATTCCATTGAAAGTCCTCGGTTCAGAATTATGAGGGATTTTGGTTTAATTTGTTTTAAATTGGGACTGGGAATTGTGGGATAGGCTGAGTGAACAACACAGTAAAAACGTAGGCTAACTTGGACTACGTGTTAAAGGGATAATCCGGAGTGAAATGCACTTTAGATAATTTTGTCGGACTATTGGGAGTACATATGTTGAGTTGACACCAAAATCATGTCATTCGGATGTATTTTGAGAAAGTTCGAGTTCACCGTTTTTAGCCAAAACTCGTTAAGCTGGAAGTGAACCGGGCATGTCCTTTCGCCGCTACAAAACGCTTTTTTTATACCTCTTCTACTGTTCCAAACAACACTACACTTACGTGGTAGTGAGTAGAGGGTCCCTAGAGCCAAACCGAAGTATCCCCACGTCTTTATGTGGTTGGATAGAGAGTCCAGAATGAATTTAATCGAGTCCGTACCTCTCCGGAAATGTTAATAAAGTGTTGTTAAAGCGTTGCCAGCTGCAGCAGCGACATTTCCGGAAAGGTACTGAACTCAACGTATGTACTCCCAATAGTCCGAAAAATTTATCTAAAGTGCATTTCACTTATTATCCCACAGATTATCCCTTTAATATAAAACAGTTTCTCCCCGGGAAATTTTGAAAATTGTGCTGTTTAAGATGCAGTCTCAACGTTTGAGAAAGAATTCGTTGGAGTCCTTATCATCATATTTTCATAACAAATAAAGCTTTAAAAACATGAATGCATCTCAGGTGCCACTCTAATCGATAATGGATTAATCCAACACTCTTCGTCAGATTTGCAGTTAGCATGAATTCGGTGTGTGCCTGCCTGGGACTATGGCTAGCTAGCTCTTCCACCCGGTTTAACCTGTAACAGTGTTTTTTTAAAAGCCTGTTGACTGTTGGACTTAGGCTGCGTTCAGACTGCCAGCCAAAATCCGATTTTTCGCCCATTCAGATTTGTGTCGGATGTCACTTTTGAAGTCTGAACAGTGACAGGTCACATGAAATCCGATTTTTGCGAAACGGTTGCAAACCACATCCAGGAGGTAGTTTCATATCGCATTCGTATCGGATATGGACAGATGCGTCTCAGTCTGAACAGCTCCCAACACTCAGATCGGATTTGACTGTCCATGACGTGACTTTACGTGCGTGACCGCCCACCTATTTCGAGTTGTGGAGCAACGTTACAGCTATGTCTTTTGACCATGTTATATTAAACGTGACTTAACAATACGGGAGCGTACCTATGTTCCCCAGGTCCTATGTTCCCCGGGTCCTATGTTCCCCACTTTGTATGGGACTGGGGAACATAGGACCCTTTTTTTCTTCGATTTTAGAAAGGGTCCTATGTTTCCCGCTTTTCCAGAGAAGGGTCCTATGTTCCCCGGTATGTATTGCGACCGGGGAACATAGGACCCTTTTTGGGAAAACCGGGGAACATAGGACCCGGGGAACAAAGGGATGACCCCTAACAATACTCAATGCTAAATAGAGGATTATACAGTCTCTGCTCTGTTTCTATGGACGTTGCAAGAATTCACATTGTTCTATTAAATGCCGTTAAATAATTAAATAGCCTTCCGACAGTTTGAAGCGGAGCTTGCCACTGATTAGTTTCGGTTTCTGTCGCGCAAATGCGCACACGTATGCATGCATTCAATGAACACTCACCTAGTTGTATTGTTCTATGTTTAATCACACCAAATTTGCAAGTATTTCCTCCTGATGGCAGAAATGTTTGTTTTCGTTGCTACAGCAACCTGTCAGATCTGTTACTAATGTGACCCAGTCTGAACAGAGCCATAGGCTATCCGATTTGGACACTTGCTAAAGCCAGTGTGAACAGTCAGCCCTAAAAATCGGATATGAAAAGGAATCAGTGAGTGTTCATTGAATGCATGCATACGTGTGCGTATTTGTGCGACAGAAACCGAAACTAATCAGTGGCAAGCTCCGCTTCAAACTGTTGGAAGGCTGTTTAATTATTTAATAGAACAATGTGGATTCTTGCAACTTCCCTGAAACAGAGCAGAGACTGTATAATGCTATATTTAGCATTGAGTATTGATAAGTCACGTTTAAATATAACATGGTCAAAAGACATGGCCGTAACGTTGCTCCACAACTCGAAATAGGTTGGCGGTCACGCATGTAGTCACGTCACGGACAGTCAAATCCGATCTGAGTGTTGGGAGCTGTTCAGACTAAGACGCATCTGTCCATATCCGATACAAATGCGATATGAAACTACCTCCTGGATGTGATTTTGGAAAATCGGATTTCATGTGACCTGTCACTTTTCAGACTACAAAAGTGACATCCGATTCAAATCGGAATGGGCTAAAAATCGGATTTTGGCTGGCAGTCTGAACGCAGCCTATATCTGTTAGTGATGTCACACATCAAACAATGCTGCAGAAACGCGAAAAAAATACTTTGATATGAGTAGGCTATCGTGAGTTCCTGTTGATGATGACGTGTAGCCTAGTGCACGATGGAAATAATTTGAAGGAATCTATCAGCAGTCTTGTGAATAGTGGCCCACAGTCTTTGCAAAATCCTAATCTGAGACTGGCCTGTGACTAGACTGTGACTAAAAACTCAATGAATTGTCAAGATGTGAGAGGGTCTGAGACTGTAGTCTTTCAAATATCTTTTCCAAATCTTTGCAAAGTCTGTCAATGTAAGGTAGGCTTTAAATAAGGCGCCCTTATGAGAGAGACTAATTGCGAGCGAATGAAACAATCAGCTGAGTGGAACAGCTGATGTGGGCTGGGTTTGGCATAGCCAATAAGAAACTGACAGCTGACAGCGGGCTTGACTACGCGGCCTGCCAGAACTAACACTAGTGTTGCCACCTGTCCCGGTTTCACCTTATTGTCCCGGTTTTTAATGGTCTGTCCAGGGGAAAAATAATATTCTCCCGGGACATTGAATGTCCCGGTTTTTCTATGCTGTCCAAACTACGGCCCGCCACGCACTTTAATGCAACCCGCCGAGCATGCATTAGTTTATCATAGATCTGGCCTGCCACACTTAGCGAACAGCCAATGATAACCTATTTCTTTCCAGCAACGACGTTGTGGTTAACATTACTGCAAACTGCTTTACCCTCTTCTTAGAGAACGTTTACAATGTCAATATCAAAACAGCATGTTACATACATAGAGAGTAGTGGCTGCTGGCCGTGTTCAATTGGAAACTCATAGAAACTCTGGGGCGATTTTCATCAACAATAATCAACCCCACGCACATAACCAGAAAATACAGATATGGTTATACAAATAAGATACCAAAAAACTACTAAGTGGCAACGTTGTGTGAAAAGAGAAATGCAACCAGAATATAACGTTTGGGTCATTCCACGTCAAATCAACCAGAGCGCACGCACAGGCTTACAGAAGACACATTTTTACTCAACATAGCATATTAGTCACTTTTAAACATGAAGCTAGCAGGCGAGAAGCTAATGGTCTAATCCGATTCAATGATCTATGCTAGGCTGAAGCTAAAAGTTGTATCGCCAGACTCACAGAATGGCTGGATGAACGGGAACAAGGTAAATATCGATTGTTTTGCTTGAGGGAAGGTGGAAAATGAGCGTATTTCCACAAATGGCGGAATATCCCTTAAAGTATTGGAACACATGCTAAAGTTGACTGTATAAAATCGTCTTTTGGAAATTTACCTTAATGCCTTAAATTGAAAAATTAGGAAATATCCAAACTTTAGGGACATCAATTTTGTTTGTGAATAAGTATATATCATAATAGTTTTATTTCAGTTAGCCTATTAGCTGGTTTCATTCTCATTGAGCTCAATGCAATTCAAACCAGCTATAGCTATTATTATAGGGTAACTAAAAATAAACCATGGCAATCTCTTGGTATGGTGAAGGGTATGTGATGATGTGGGATTATTTTAATTCTAAAGGCCAAGGGGACATTTACCCGCGGTCGGCGGACGGACTCATCTCACGCTTGCCATTTTATGAAACTTGGCAGCCCTGTATAACATTTCTTTTTTTTAGTTGTAAAAACGTTCGGGGAACTTTGATAACCTGGAGCTAATGTTCTCTCCGGGGTATTAGAAGGTTACGGCCAACGGCTAATGTTATTTGCTTGCTGGGATTCAACCATAATATAACGTTTCTTTTTTTAGTTGTAAAAACGTTAGGGGAACGTTCATTTTTTTGACAACCTGGAGATAACATTCTCTAAACGTTATCAGTAGGTTACTGAAAAACTACATGGGAACCTAAAGCTAACGTTAGGGGAGCGCCGGGTCAATTGAGACATGGGGCAATTGACATACAGCGATTTCCTCGAAAACCATGCAAGCTTGAGCCGTCAGATTTTGACGATACGTTCAGCAGTCAGCACATAACACCTACCAATCCTGGGAAAGCTCGTGAAATTACGTCACGCCATTCAAAAGTTATTAGCGGGAACCGGTTTTCGTCTACGCTAAGTAAAATCTTACATGCAGTAGTTTTTTTGTGATCAAAAGTTGTATTTTGTGTGCCATGCAATAATAATATGATCAAACTACAGATGAATTAGTACTTAAACAGGCCAGACAAGTATGCAATGTCATAGTTTTGAAGTTTAGAGGCAAAACAGGTTTAAGTGTCAGTAGTCGCTGGAGGTTCGATTGATACAGCTGTCCCTCACGCCAACCCGGAAGTGGTCACATTACGATCAATATCTCTATAAATCACCGAATTAATAACTGTTTTGCAATGAACAACAACTGATTTGAATGAACAACAACTGATTTGAATATGAACATATTTTGAATGAACAAAACATGTTTATGACATGAATCCACCGATTTTCAGTGAAGTGAGGGAAACAAATATTACATGCGGTAGATTTTTTTGTGATCACAAGTTATGCACTTTGTTTGACCTATATTGCGAGAAAGTATGTGAAATTTTCGGGATGACGAGTACACTAGGATGGTGTCCGATATGCTTCATAAAAACGTGAGTGAGGTCAGTAGTTTCTGTTTAAAACATGCTGTATTAACTGTCTCAAACGACACATAGGTGGGACATTTGAGACAAATGTCAACTTGCGTTCAAAGTTTGAAAACAGCACGATCATCCAACATATGTGTTAAATTACACTTGTAACTAAGACACAACACATGTGAGTTGTTGATCACATGATGAAAATGTTTGTGTACATAACGTAATCTTTGAAAAGATCGTTTAATTGAAAAGTGTATCAATTGACCCGGCGCTCCCCTACTTAAAGTTAGCAGAACGTTATTTGCTTGCTGGGATTCTGCTTCAGAAACACCTCACTAATACTGCTACTTCCTGGTTTTTGAAGAAAGCATGTGTGCATCAGTAATTACTATTATTCTAAATATGTTCAAATTGGACAGCTTCGCAAAGGTAAATCTAAAGCCATCCAAAGTAAATATTCTGATATTATGGCTCCTGAAATACATACTTAAAGTAATATCAACCACACATCTAAGGTGATGAGATTGTAATATTTATTAAGATCTCTCACTTTCTGACATTGAAATAACAATTATGAAACAAACATGTACAAAAAATGAGAATTTTCTTGTTAAATGATACAAAGCACCTTGGACAATACTATATTACTGTAACTAACAATAAGACAACCACCATGCAAATAATATGTCAAGCTTGAAAAGTATGAATAAGTTATGTTATTAAATAATCTTTCATGATAACATTTCACATTTCATGAGAACCGTTTCAGAAGTTTTCTTAAGTTATGTTATTAAATAATCTTTCATGATAACATTTCACATTTCATGAGGAGCAATAAACATCTCAGATTAACAACAGAGAGGTTAGAAGATCAGCCTTATTTAGAATTAGGATATGGTGAATCCAAACACTGCTCAATTTGTGCTCAATGGTCCCAAAACGAAATTATTTCTGAATGCATTTAAGATACTCGGGAATTAATAATACTAGGATGTCTCTTTCACTACTCTCACAACCGTTGTACCCTTTTTGCCAGTTGTTCCAGCTCAATCTTAATCTCATTTGGTAGGTCATCATTCACCTCTTTGTCTAAATAAGATCTGATGTCCAGAACTTCCCTCTCCCAGAACTCTCTGGAGAGATGGAACAGCTCATCAAAATCCAATTGTTCATTTAAGCCAGACAGGTTGAGAGAGCCAGGTGCAGGGAGATAGCCCACAGCAGAAGGTATTGCCCCAGATTCTCCACTGAGCCGGCGGAACATCCATTCCAATACGCGGACATTTTCACCAAAGCCTGGCCAAAGGAAACCTCCACTTGGGCTCTTTCTGAACCAATTCACATGGAAAATCTTGGGCAACTTAGCATTTGGGTGCTGAGCCATGCTCAGCCAGTGGGCCACGTAATCGCCGAAGTTGTAACCAAAAAAAGGTCTCATGGCAAAGGGGTCATGCATGATCACCTTTCCTACAAATACAAATAGCAACATCAGAGAGGATATGTGTATGTTTGTTTCATCTTTTCTCACCACATTTCCGCACTGTGTCTGTTATTAGGATGTGTTGAGAAGAATGGCTCACCTCTGTGCTCAGCTGCAGCTGTAGCTTCAGATCTCATTGCAGTACCCACAAAGACACCATGCTGCCAGTTAAACGCCTCATATACAAGTGGTACACCTGCACAAGTAAGCAATGGTTGGGCACTGAGTGACTAGGACTCAACTCAACTCAAACAGTGATTCCCATCAATGAAAACGCATTGGGGTAGAGAGTTTCCCAAAGATATAGAGGTCACAGCATGCATGTTTAGATTTAGATCTCATGATGGCTGATCTGAATTGAATCAGTTTAGCTGATGCTGCCATCAATTTAAGGTGCAAGATAGACTTGGATGAGATAAGGGGGGAAAGCGCCATGTGGCTTAGAGAAAATTATAATGAACTATAAAGTACTGGAGGCATGCTGTGCCTAAGCCTACCCCTTACGAGTTACTAAAATGAAACGCAAGTCTTTTACCCCACAGATTTTCCACACTGGAGGTGTTGTGTCAGCAATATTGTTTCAAGTTACTCAACCAAGAAATTAAAAACGGTTAAGTTTGTTGTTGTAAAGTTTATCTTTGTCTTCATCTTTATCTTTATGTCTTTATCATGTGATGTGCCATAACACATCACATGGAATTTACTTAGCATTAGTACAAATTGGTACATCTGCCCCTGTGTGTGAGGCTGTGTGGGTATGTGAGGGTGTCCAATAGAAGAAAAGCTCACCTTCAGGTCTCCTTCCGCCAAAGATGATGGCCTCTATTGGAACGCCCTCTGGTGACTCCCACAATGGGTCAATGATAGGGCATTGCTTTGCTGGTGTGCAGAAGCGTGAGTTTGGATGGGCACTAGGCTCGACTGCACCTGACAAATCATATACATAAGAGAGAGAAAGGACAATGTGGGGGTGTTTTAAAAATGAGTAGTAGTAGAGGTGGTGGTGTAAATGGGCATTGTGAAATACAGTTACAGTTACATTTATGTTGCTTAGCAGACACTTTTGTCCAAAGCGACATACAAACAAAACAACACAATAATTCAATTTAGCAGTTGATCAGACCATGGTGTTGAGAATAGCAACATAAACAGTGTCAATATCAGCAAAGCCAATGCAAATAAAACAATGATTAATAGGAGAATAGTAATTCAAATAATGTGAAAGACATTTGGAAAGTACTATGTAAAGCAGTGAGAGAATAACAGTAAGAAAAAAAGAAAATGACGGGGGCGCTGTGGCGCAGCAGGCTACAGAGCCCGTACCATTTACGGGTCCGAGTGCCCATGGGGACCCAGGTTCGAATCCGGCCTGCGGTCATATCCCAATCCCACCCCATCTCTCTCTCCCACTTGTTGCCTGTCTACCTCTTCACTGTCCTATTAATACTAATAAAGGCAAAAAGGCCAAAAAAATATACTTTAAAAAAAAAAAGAAAGAAAGATGACTCACTGTCCTCCTCTGTCCAGGGTTTGTTTTTCCAGGATGTGACAGATATTCCTTCATCTAGGACCTGGTCCATGCCCTCCCAGTACACACCCCCATCACTCGTCTCTGCTACATTTGTGAAAATGGTGTTCTTACAGATGGTAGCCATGGCATTGGGATTGGTCTTTCCAGAGGTTCCTGGGGCGACCCCAAAAAAACCATTCTCTGGATTTATAGCTCGCAGGTTTCCTGTAGGGAAAACAAACACATGCAATGCCTATGAGTATCCTAGTGGCTTGTCTTCCAGGCAATACACATTTCATTAATCTTAACATCAAGTTGAGATTAAGTTAAATATAGTGATTCTTTGACTCCATGAACATATAAAAAATGGAAGGGCAAGATGAGGCCCACTAAAAATGTGTCCTATGTATGTAACTCAGCTTTCATCTTACCAACTGACTACAATTGCCATTTGCAGTCAGATATACATATTTCATAATGCGATCCATTTGAAACTTCAGTCACAACACACATATTACATGGATATTGTACAATCTGCTTACCCTCTGGATCAAATTTCATCCAGGCAATGTCATCCCCCACACACTCCACCTTCCAGCCAGGTAGTGTGGGATTCAGCATAGCCAAGTTTGTTTTACCACAAGCACTTGGGAATGCTGCTGCCATGTACTTTTTTTGCCCAGCTGGGTTTGTGATCCCAAGAATCTAAAAACAATGCACATACAAGTTAGGCTGGCCCAAGGTCTGGCTTGGGATTGGTGAGTGTTTAGGTGTTGAGTATTATGCTAGCGTGTGTTGACACTGACCAGCATGTGTTCAGCTAACCAGCCCTCCTCCTTAGCAATGCGTGAGGCAATGCGGAGTGCAAAACACTTCTTCCCCAGGAGTGAGTTCCCTCCGTAGCCACTCCCAAATGATACAATCTGTCTTTGATCTGGGATGTGAGCTATCAACGTCAGGTCAGGGTTACATGGCCAGTTATTTACAAGAGTCTCTGAAAAACATAAAAAAAGAACTTATAAGGACACTTACTCAACACTACTATCCTTAATGCCAATAATCAATGATGTAATATAGATTTATAGCACATTTTATGAAGTCATTGCAGTGTCAGTAAAGTAATCTGCCACGTGACAGACGCTCACTCTTGAGTGGAAGAGGACAGCCTACGGAGTGAAGGCATCGTACAAACTCTCCATTTCCCAGCTCATTCAGGACAGCCTTCCCCATACGGGTCATCACACGCATACTGGCCACCACATAAGGGGAGTCTGTCAGTTCCACTCCAATCTTTGAGAGTGGGGAACCCACTGGGCCCATACTGAATGGTATCACATACATTGTACGACCTACACCCAAAAAGTAAGCAAACAAACAGATAAAACATCTTTTCATATTTTCTTTGTGAGTTGCCTGGCTTAAAGTGTACTGAACTTTATTTTTGTTTCATTTAAAGTGTCTCTACTCACTTTTATTTTCAAATCCTAAAATCAGCTGAGGAGTACAATACCTTTCATGCAGCCAGGAAATCTTTGAGAGCTGGCTTTATCAAACTCCTCGGGGCTCATCCACCGACCAAGTTGAGACACTCCTCCACCCACAGGACATGGCACAGCATTTCGTTGTTCCTGTGTGACGATAACTGTCCTACTCTCCACACGTGCCACATCCCGGGGATCTGTTCGCACGAGCCAGCTGACAACATAACCAGCATGACATTTTAAAGAAACCCAGGTTCCAGATACAGTGGTATTACAGTCAGATAAAATGTAACATGCAGTAAGCTACCATTTCTACAGGTTAGATGACTGACTTTATTCAGATTCATTCCATCATGCTAACAACTATTTTAACACTGTGATGCCCACTCACCAGTTATCATACTTGTGAAGCTTTTTGATCATGCCCTGCTCTTCCATCTGGGTGAGCATACCATAGTTCTCTTCCACCGTGCCATCACAGATATGTAAGGACTCAGGCTGGCACAGCGTGATGTTGGTCTCAATGAACTCCTTCACAGCTGGGGCCAGGGCTCCTAAGTCTCCCTGCACAATGCGAGGTCCAGACTGGCTCTGAGATTGCAGTTGAGGTGGCATGGTACTGTATTAATGGTTTGCTGCCTCCAATTACTGGACAAGAATGCCTCTGAGAAGAAAAAATGGAGATGGAGTTAGGGCAAAGACATTTCTGGTGGCTGTGCAATTATCTTATCTCACTGATATTGATTTCTAAAGTTCCTGACTACATGAAGTTTAATGCAATTACCAAGAAAATGGCATTTATCTGCACCAGTTGTTATAAGAAAGCAATAAGATGGTGTAAAGATATCAACATATTAAAGTCAAGGCTTAGGCTATGAGTATAGCCTAAGCCTTAAGTCTATATTCTAGTTGAAGGTTAATATTACAATTCAACATAGCAGGTTGATGGTCAAAAATTGTGATGGGAAGAAAACTTACTCTCAGAGCCTGTGTTGAAGCTTGAGGTCGTTGGAGGTTGAGGTAGTGTTTTTGTTGCTTGGAGTTTGCTTGTAGAATGTAATCATGATGTTCCAAGTCACAGATTTTATACCTTGGACAATGGAGGAGGAGTAGAAAAAGACGTACATATATGAGGCAACATGTGAAGAAAGAACACCGCTTTTTTGCTTATTTGCACAAACCCATGCAAATCCATGCTTGACACAAACGTAAATCATTAAGCTGTGGGGAACTACGTAGATGATACAGCTAATCATTCTACTGAGCAACCTGTTCTTTAGAGAATGAAAATACTTGATAGGACATTGACTCAGTGAATTGAAGGGGGCCTGGGAGGGTATTGCTGAACTTTGACCCAATAATTGCGCCAGCATGTGTGAATGACGTGTTCCTTGCTGGATGCTTGCGGTGATTGGTCAGCAAGCTGGAGGCTCGCCTGTTGGGGAACATATGTACAGGTCAAAGTTCTGATACAGAGTAGAGTATTAGCCAGACTAGCATAACATCCATAGATACAGTGATACGTAACAGCAAAACTGTTGTGTCAACCAAATTCCTTTCCACATTACTTTTTTTTTAAAACTATTTCATCAAATACACCTAAATCATTGCTCTTCAAATTAGGTATTTTAAGGATGATAGTATATTTGACTTTTTGTCTTTCAAGTGAAACAATGGGTGCTTGGACCAACTTGATACACTTTGTCATATTTCAATCTCATTTCAAAGAAACGTTGTTCATGAAAGGAGAGATATCAACATGCATCAGAGCTCTTCCTTTTCACACCACACTCACAACGGATGTACAGTACATGAATATTTGAACTGATACACACAAGCACATGAGTGGAATGTTTGTGGAATTATTGTACTTTTTCATCTTGCAGAACAAAAGGTGTAATTTTTCAGAGGAACCCGGCCCAGTGCTTACTCCCACATGGATTTGTTCTCAGAGAAAATTGTTTGTCATTTTCATTGTTTCTTTTGCATCATCTAAAGATAATCACATGAACAGCCCTAATATCTACAACAAAAATAACTTAATACAACTGCTTTTAACTGTTACAATTAAAGTAAAAATAAATAGTCTAAAAGAATAGTGTATACACTATGTCAAGGATGAATAATATGCACACATCAATAGATAAAGAATGATCATTTCACAGTGTATATTGAATAGATATACAGTCATGTGTGGGTTATGGTGAATACTCAGAATCTAAATGTATATTATAAACAGTAACATAAATGGAATGGTGTACAATTGAGTGTGCCTGTCTGCCTTTGCTTTCTTCAACACACATTGTTTACATGTTTACAATTATGTTATTCAGTGAGATTGAATAATAAAACATTAATAAAAACTGTGTAAAACAGGGCTGCTAGACTTTTTATGTGCAAACTGCACTTCTTCTATTATACCCTCTTTGCTGGTTCTTTTTTTGTTTTGAACTAAAGGTGTGGACATGATGTGCTGCATATCTGCAAAAGCAGATAAGTGTTTATGACCAAAACAGCATACTGGTGCTCATATTAAACATTCACTGCTTTTAAGTGATACATGCTTCTCTCCAGGACTTTTTTATTACATTGTGTTCCTATAAGCAAGGCACTAACAATTCCTACTATATCATCAGTGCAATTCCAAGGCAGCATATCAATATACTATCTAAAGAACTTAGTAGGCCTAAACATCAGTGTGATAAACAAATTTCCGTCTCTATAAAGAGGATTTTTATTCAGTATTATTATTGGGGGCCAAGCAGCAAACCTGCAATGGCCCGTTCGAATTGGACCGTGCATTTCACATATGATGTTTGGGAATTTGACTTTAAAAGTTATGTTCGTTTTGAGCGAATCCGTTCAGTGGACTAGGCTACATCTCTCGTCTCAAACGATGTAGGCCTACGTCACCATCACAATGAAAGAGGCTCTGGATGCAGCTAGCTGTTATGCTAGTTAACGGTTACATCTTGCTGCCAGCTAAGTCACTTAACAGTAGTTTTTGTACAGTCTGTGAATGAATACAACTTTTCATGGTATTTTCATCGCCAAGGGAAGCTCAAGTAGACCTGTTGCTGGAATGCCTGTACAATCCGATGTGGCTGTGAGGGACTAACGTCACTAACACGACAGATGGGGTTGGAATTACAATCTTTCACAATGTTGTAATTCACTAGTTACTAAAATACATTTCAAATGTCTTTACATGAAAAATTGTCATTAAAATTGAGAAACATCATATGGGTTTATGGGCAGTCAATGACTTTCTCCATTGACTGCCGCTCAAAAAAATTCCAAAAATACTGTAGGTCCCATGGTGGCTAACGGAAGGGGCGTGACTTCAGCTCTCTATTTGGTTTTTAAGTGATGATGTAATAATGGGATAATAAATTGTTTTCCGGGTCCAACGGCTTTCAAACTCACATGTTATTCTCCATAGACAGTAAAATAAACTATTACTTTCCGCTATTCTGACTAGCCTTTAAGAAAATTGTCATCTTATATGGACTTGTTGCCTCAACCTAATCAAATCTATATTTTTCACGGAAGCCTGGACGTTACCCATTCATATATCATCTGGCTGCATAGAGTGATTACTTTGTTAAAGTTTAGTGATTTTGTTATAAACCGCTAAAACGAAGGTGGTGATGACAAAGTTTACAAGTAACTTGCGATAGCAATAACACACAAGCCCACCAAATTTGGTTCATTTTTTTGTGAATGTATGTGTCAACCACAACAGACAATGCGCTAGGTGGCGCTATAGAGTCCCTACGCCACACCCTAGGCCAAAGCTCTGCCCCTGACAAGACATAGCAATAACACACAAGCCCACCAAATTTGGTTCATTTTCGTGAATGTTTGTGTCAACCACAACAAAGAATGCTCTAGGTGGCGCTATAGAGTCCCTAAGCCACACCTTTGGCCAGAGTTTGTCTCTGACTAGCAATAGGAATAACACACAAGCCCATCAAATTTGGTTCATTTTCGTGAATGTTTGTGTCAACCATAATAGACAATGTGCCAGGTGGTGCTATAGAGTCCCTAAGCCACACCCTAGGCCAGAGCTCTATCCCTGACTAGCAGTAGCAATAACACACATGCCCACCTAATGTGGCTCATTTTTGTGAATGTATCAACCACAACAGACAATGCGTTAGGTGGCGCTATAGACTCCCTAAGCCACACCCTAGGCCAGAGCTCTGTTTCTGACTTGCGGCAGTAATAACACATGTGTCCACCAAATTTGGTTCATTTTCGTGAATGTATGTGTCAACCACAACAGACAACGCACTAGGTGGCGCTATAGAGTCCCTAAGCCACACCCTAGGCCAAAGCTCTTTCTCTGACTAGCGATAGCAATAACACACAAGTCCACCAAATTTGGTTCATTTTCGTGAATGTTTGTGTCAACCACAACAGATAACGTGCTGCTAAGTGGCGCTATAGAGTCCCGAAGCCACACATTAGGCCAGAGCTCTGTCCCTGACTAGCAGAGGCAATTCCACATGTAGCTGCCAAATTACATCCAATTCATAACCTTTTTTCTGCCTATAACACCAACATCCTGTTTCGTAATAAGACGCCATAATTCAAACCTTCGCCATTTCAATATACTTTGAAAATTCAAAAATCTGGTCGCAATTCCTCTTGAGCAACCCCTCAAGATCATTTTAGTGCTGATATGACATGATTTCGATAAACTGTCTAGAAGTGTTTCAAAATACATGATGTGCAAAAATCATAATCATAATCATAACTTATGTTTAAGATTCACTATATAGTGTAAATGTAAAAGTTGTTCAGATTCATACAACCCATCTGCCTACCAAATTTGGTTCATTTTCGTGCATGTGTGACTTGCGTTGTGTAATGCTGGTAATAACTTGGGAGACGATGATGGCAGATGACGAGGCTTTATTTTCTGTGGGTCAGGACACAAATTAGGGGCGGGCAAAGGATCTCGTCAGCCTGCAGCAGTTCATTTCCGTGTCTGCTACACAATAGGCTACTAATATTCAAAGTATCTAAACATATTTAAAATTATAATCCAGTATGAAGTATGAGGTGTGTCAATAAAATATTACAAAATAAATTCCAAAAGGGAATAATGTGGCACAAAAACATGAGTGTGAATGTGTTAATGGAATACGCCACCCAAAAATGAAATTAAGCCAGTCTCGGTCACCCCCAGAGTTAGAACAGTGAAAAAAACCCGGTTAAGAGTCATTGCACGAGAAAACCAGGCAAAACCAGCAGGAGGTAGGAAGATGGGGGTCGGCCAAATCGGCTCATACTTTGTATATGTTATAAGTATATGGAACTATGAACAGCCATATACTTAAAACCCTCGAACTCTTTTTTGTTGTGGAGTTCTGAGGCCCCTCTCAGAGAACCTCAAAAATCCAACAATTCATGGCTGAAAATGACTGAAATTGCCATTTCTACCCTGATTATCCTGATAAAGATATGAACATGAGCTTTATGTTTCCATAGAGCTTAGGTAGAATAGTTTTAAAGACCAAAAGGTGCACTAGGGGATTATCTGCACCACTGAAAGCAGAATTTTCATCCCTCTAAAATTGGTCATTTTTAGGAGGCATTATCTCACATTCGCAGTGGCTTTGGTGGATGGTTTTACTGTTGCTGGACAGAGGAACATCTTCTGATTCAAAAACAATTGTCGTCTAATTGGGCCACACATAATGTGCGCCGTGCCAGGAGGGTCTTTAGCAGGATTTGTCGTGTTTTGGCCTATGGTATATATTTTGGCATATAGGTTTCTTCCTATATGTATCTCCAATTCTAGGGAGTTTTTCCTTGCCCCTGTTACTCATGGGCTCTCTTTGAATGTTTGACACTCTGTAAAGCGCCATGAGACATGTGTAATGTTTTGGCGCTCTATAAGTGAAATTAAATTGAAATTGGTATACCCACATACAAATACAAACACTACTTCACCTATTATCACTGCTAAACGCGCAAAACAGCGCTCATAAAAAGGTAAACACTCCACTCTTGTGGTCATAAAATGGTACTGCATTTAGAATGTTACCACAAAGATGTGAAGACGTTAACGGCTAGCATTTTGACTCGCGAATGCTAGCCATACTACCAGCGGAACATTAAACATTCATGAAACATAAAGTCAAAACAACCAATACAATATAAATACAATTGGTTACCTGTGGGTCAGGACACAAATTAGGGGCGGGCAAAGGATCTCGTCAGCCTAAACAAAATAAATGTCACATTAAAAGTTGGCACTATATGTGACCATTCAAAGCGAAATCAGTCGTTTTGCGCACAACGAGATTTTGAGAAAATCAACAATAACAAACTTCCGGGTTAAAATGTTGAATTTCACGTTTTCGCATAATTCAACTGTATACAATCTACAGTTTCATATCGTGAACGCATTTCACGGAAAAACATACATTTTGACTGTTAAACCTGGCGAAGATTCAACACATTTGCTGTCATTCCGGTTGTGCACGCGCCGCTTAAAAAGGTGATTTCTCCTCTTCTGGCATATCATGACAGGAGAACCATGTCAACTTTGGATGCGGTTATCTTAGCGATAGTTTGTGTAATACCCTTGATATACATATCGTTGGAAAGCTTAGTTTATGGCCATTCACGTGAGCACAATAACTTAATTTAATGCATTTTACCGAAACGACTGGTTCCGCTTTACAGGGTCACATATAGCTAACGTTATATTAGTGAACTTCAATTTTCAATTTAATGTTGCTTATAGAGCGCCAATACATTACACATGTCTCAAGGCGCTTTACAGAGTGTTAGACATTCAAAGAGAGCCCATGAGTAACAGGGGCAAGGAAAAACTCCCTAGAATTGGAGATACATATAGGAAGAAACCTCAGACAGACCCACGACTCAAGGGCCCAACCCATCTGCCTTGGGTCAGTTAAAGTACAGTCATTTGTAGTTTGAAAGTTACAATGACAATGAAAGTTCAAATAGTCCAGTGTAGGGAATAAATTGTCCATTAGTAATCCATTAGTTATTTCGGAAGGTGATGGGTCGCTGGGATCCGAGGGCCAAAGATTCGGGCAGGGAATCACAGCAGGCGATGTTAGGGCAGTCATAGGGATGGCGAAGGCAATGGCGATGGTAGGGCAGTCAGAGGGATGTGACTTCAGGTGTGATGAGGGACAGGCACAGAGATGGTTGATGGCTGGTAATGGTTTACCTCACAGGTGAGGTATAGGGGAAAGGGAAGAGAAATAGAGTGTGTTAGTATTACTGTAAGTCATATTAAGTATTAATAAGTATATCAATGGTGATATAAATGGTTATGCTATAGAGGGTTTACAAAACGCTTTTACACACCTCTTTTGTGGGGACAGGTGCGTAGGAATAGGTTACCCAGTTAAACCCGAAGAGGCATCCCGCACATCGTCCACCACGCATGCAAACATCCACCCACCCACCACGCACGCAACATCCACCCACCCACAATGCCCCCCCCCAATGCCCCCCCCCCAGGCGAACCCACACACCACCTCTGAACCGCGCGCCGGAGCAGCATGGCCGAGCATGGCCAGCCAGAGTCCGCCCACAGGCGGCGCCACCCATCCGCAGACACCCCCCACCACCATCCGCGAGCAGAGAGAACGGGGCCCGCGCCAGCCCGACCCCAACCACAACACCACGCGAACACACACCACGGCCCGACCAGGACACACAGTCTGATCCGACCCGCCGCCCAGGCCCCCCGGAAGCAGCGCCCCCAGAGCAAAAGTCCAGAATGCTTCATGTCTTTGGACGTGTCATCCTGTCATCCTGTTGACAGGGTCGGGAGGCGTAGGGAGGCGATGTAGTGTAATTAAAATCGTTAAAATCATTGGACATTGGTGTAATGTAATTAAAATCGTTAAAACCATTGGACTTCCACTCTAGAAACACCACCCCAAGAAGGCCCGGACCGCGAGCCCAATCCAAATACAATGCCGCAACAGCCCTCCCCTCCGCCATCCACTCCCAGCATTCCCACCTCCCCCGTCCCCCCCATCCCACTAAATGCACAGCCGTGCACATCTGATCAGACCGCATGCCCCAGCCAGACCGCCAATATACGTCCACGCAGAGCCACTGGCGAATGGAGCCGACACGAACCCCACCCCCCCCCCCATCTACAGACGGCGACGGGAGGCCCCCCGCGGACGGGCAACGCCACCCGCGAACGGACCCCGACCGGCCCAGAGCACCCAGCCACACCACCCAGGCGCGCAGCCCAGACATGATGCGCAAGCCCACCCGGGGAAGGCCCATGACCGAAACGGCGCAAATGGACAAAAGCCCGCATGCGCAGTGAATGAACAAATGCCCGCACGCGCAACAGACAGCACGCGGGACCCTCCCCCCCAAACTACACTATAGAGGACAGGACAGGGAGAGAAGGAAAGAGGGAGAGTTGAGAGAGACAGAGGGAGAGGGGAGAAGAGGAGTTGTACGGCATGCCACATAAGAAGTCCATGACAGCGCAATGCTAAAGCAGCATAACTAAGGCATGGTGGAGGGTGGTCAGCACCAGCTCAGGTGTGGTCAGTAGCCACCATGGGATGCATGACTGGGGCACCAGTCACACAAGCCCACAGCAGAGGTGGTCCGTTCCAGTAAAACCCTGAGGTGGTTGAAGTTCCACACTGCACCATACCTAACTATAGGAAGCACTAAAGAGATATGTTTTAAGTCTAGACTTAAAAATAGGGAGGGTGTCTGCTAATCGAATTGAGGGAGGAAGATTATTCCAGAGGAGGGGTGCGCGGTAACAAAAGGCTCTGCCTCCTACTGTAGTTTTTGAAATTCTTGGAATTACAAGAAGTCCAGTATTTTGTGATCGTAAGGGTCTAGGTGGGTTATATGGGACTAGAAGATCTTTAATATATTCGGGTGCTCTTCCATTTATGGCTTTGTATGTGAGAAGTAGAATTTTGAAGTCAATGCGACTTTTAACAGGTAACCAGTGTAGAGATGCTAGGATGGGGGAAATATGTTCATATTTTTTGGTCCTAGTGAGTGTGCGAGCAGCTGCGTTTTGTATAAGCTGTAGGCTTTTTAGACAGGTATTATTGTAGCCGGCGTATAGCTTGAAGGTCAAACGAAAATATACACCAAATAAAAACCACGAGACAATATAAAAACGTCGCTGAAACGCGAGTTATGTGGGGGACACACATTAATAACAGTGACAATAGATATAGGCCATAAACATTATAGGGATAACACAACTTATGAAGACTTTTACGGCGGACCCTCTTTTGCCCTGCTTACCTGCAGCAGTTCATTTCCGTGTCTGCTGCAGAACACCCACAACGCCGCTACTGTACAGAATTCTTATCAAAATAAAAGTCCTGACCCAATTATGCAGGATTTAACATTTACTATGAAGCACTTTATTAACACCGTTACACATGCACGTGTCAACCACAACAGACACCACAACAGACAGCACGGTAGGTGGAATTATAGAGTCCCTGAGCCACACCCAGAGTGGCCAGAGCTCTGTCTCTGAGTATCAAATGCAATTCTACATATGCCTGCTAAATTTCAAGAGTTTTAGAGCATGCCAAGTTGGTGAAAAAAGGAATTAAGTAAGACAGAAAAAACTATAATAATAATGATAATAATCTTAGCAAAAACAATAGGGCCTTGCACCTACGGTGCAGCCACTTCAGTGGCCGCACCTCGGTGCTTGGGCCCTAATAACAAATCAACAAAAAGGACAGTACTGGTAGCCCTGTAGTTCTAAACCCAGATTGTTGAGGATGTAATACCAATGATTCAAAAATCTTGGATAAGCAGGGCAAATTCGAGATGCCATCAAATAACAAACAGTGCATTCTGCATTACTTTAATACTACTTTCTGATAGCCTTCATTAGTTATAGTCTAGTCGTAATCCCCATAGGCCCAATAGTAAACCCAGAAATGTTGAGTAGCCTAAAGTTTTATTGCATAAATGTAATCTATAGGCCTAGTGGAATTTAACTTGGTTGCCTAAAGTTGCACTTTGGGCCATTTGCATAATTGGCATAGACCATAGATATATAGGCAATTAAGGCGAATAGGGTGCAGGTGAATAGGGTAAAAAAAAAAAAAAAATCCAGTGAATTCCAGTAAGAAATTATATGTGTAACATGTACCCCATGTACACATGTTTACCCTTGGAAAAAAAATATTTTGAGCATGACTGTATTATTGAACAATCTGATTTTGTCAATATGCAAATGAGCGCATATTTAATGAGATAGGGCCTAATTTGCATGTAAAGATTAAAATATACAAAACATGCAATACATTTTTTTCTCATCTTAACACAAGTAACCAACTGAGAAAGTTTCATAGTGATATCTATTTTTTTAAATTTTTTTTACCCCATTCACCTGCACCCTATTCGCCTTAATTGCATATATTTATGCTAATTATGCAAATTGCCCAAAGTGCAACTTTAGGCAACCACGTTAAATTCCATTCATTAGGCCTATAGATGACATTTCTGCAATAAAACTTTAGGGTACTCAACATTTCTGGGTTCAAGAAATTACGACTAGACTATTATTTGGCAGCTAGGGCATCTCAGAATTCTTTTTTACACGGCTGCATCGGCTACATCGTTTACATCGGCACACACGTGACCATCAGAGGCTCTGCGTCACGCGCAACTGCAGAAACTGGAGCAAAGCCCTTTCTGAAGGGAGGAAAGTACTCATATCACAACTGACGCAAGGGCGCTAAATACGAACTGGAATGAAATGTCATCACAAGTGCATTACATCTAACGTTAACGGTATTATCGGAAATGTAACATCGAGGTGAATCTCAACATTCAATCTAACTGTTTACTTAAAATACCTTGCATGAACTTGAAGGCTATTTTGCAATTAGGCTAAGTTAGGTAGAACATATCTGGCTAACGTTAGCGCTGTTTAAAGCTAACAAAGTAGTGCCAGCTAGTTAGCTGTAATGCTAACTCAGTAGCTACAAAGTTAGCATCATAGTCAGAGATACGCCTCCAAAAGTATCGCTTAAGTTTTGCAGACTCTATATGTGAAGGGTGGGGTTCACCTTAGCCATTGCTGGTTGTGTTTCACAATTTGTATGATTGTGTGAGTAGTAAAACGTAGCTGACGTTGACCTAGCCAGCGGTGCTATTGAAGGCCGCGTGCATCCGCGACCTCTCCCTCTTAACAGCCTGGGCTCTCTTATTTTAAGTGCAGGATGGCTCCTCGGGTACAGCTAGAGAAAGCCGCTTGGCGGTGGGTTGAGACAGTTAAACCAGAAGATATTAAAAGCGAACACATTGAACAAGCTTATCGAATCGCTCTACCAGCGTGCAAAAGAGGAACATGCAGGTAAATATGTTGGTCAGTGCCTGTAACGTTAACGGTACATCACGTTATTTGGTAACATTATGCTTATGTCCAAGTTTGCTAAGCTAACATAATATATTCTTCCGAGTTAATGTTAACGTTTTTCTGTGAATTGATGATGTAACGAATGCTAACGTTAGTGAAACGCAAAGTTGATCGATAGCCTGCACAACTGTTCTTATTGTGTTTAGGAGGAATTGTAAGGGAAACCCGAATTGCTTAATTGGGATTGGAGAACATCTCTGGTTGGGGGACATTGACGAGAACACCTTCCATAACATTGATGACCCCAGCTCAGAACGACGAGACAAGGTCTGAACTTTGTTTACGGTATTATTTTGTGATGGCCGGTTAGTGTTGACAATCGGGGCAGGTTCTGCATGCGGTAACATAGCTTTGTTTAGCTTTACATATCTTTGACATAAGATCTCTGAAGTTCGCCTACAAAAAGCTACCATCTTTGCCCAAATAAGGAGATCCGGTATCTCGAGATGTTTTCAATGGGAAAATAACATAGGGATGTTCAATTATCGCACCTGTAAAACTCTCCCGGGGACGAATGAATTGGAAATGCAGACGTTTTGTCCTCTGCCTTCGAGTGGATACTGTGATCTTCGGTAGGTGAAGACTGCACACTTTGATCTTTGCAACTTGCCATAGGCAGTTAGCTTCAATTAACACCCAGATCTCCTTATATTAGGGGTGGCACAGTTCACAAAATCTACGGTTCGGTTTGTATCACGGTTTAGGGTGACAGTTTTCGGTTCAGTACGGTTCTTGTATTGCATGCAAATGCAATGTACTGTTATCACTGTTCTTCTTATTATTATATCTTCCGACCAAAATCAACGGTTAATGACGCTAAAACCACTGAATCGTTTCACATCATTCAAACACTCCTACAAAGGTCTTGTAACAGAAATTTGACGAATGTATTTTTCACATTTGTGAACTTTTTTTGAGATATTTACGATGAAAGAGTTTAAAACTCCCATAGAGTAAACTTTGAGACGCTTTGGCGGCAAAGATTCATTGTTACGTCAGTGCTCAGCTGTCAGTAATCAAGGATCTTTGGTCTAACTTGAAGTAGGCCCACCATGCCACAGCTGCTGTAATGTTACGTTAAGAAATCCCAGGTAGAAGAAATGGACAGTATTTGGTGTAATCTCACAAATCTCCCATTGAAAGGGACTTTCATGTACAGCTCCTGCTTTGCCTCTACTCTCTATGAAGACCAGACACGAGACTGTGGATGTTTGTTTAGGGTGCAAAGTTTCTGACATAGAGAGCATACAGTCATTATCATATCTGTCGTATATGTTACTGTTATGCAGAATTGTCAGTTGTGAAGAGTTGTATTAAGGGCATCATGTTTTGAAATAATGTGATGTGATCTTTTCTCAGAATACATTTGTGGGATTAACAAACCTGGGTGCCACCTGCTACGTTAACACCTTCCTCCAAGTTTGGTTCCACAACTTGGAGCTCCGGCGGACCTTATATCTCTGCCAGAACTCCTGGGTTGATAGACAAAACATAGACTCAGGTCAGCCACATTTATTTTTATTAATCTATACAAAAAATGTCAGAGATGTAAAGGTTGATGTCACAAACCACATCTGGGTTATATTGTCAGGAGAAACTTAAATGGACTGCGAGTCTGTTACCAAAAGTTTAAACTAGAAAATAAGATATCATTGCTAGAATGGTAGAGCCTTCCTGAGCCCTAAAATGAAAAAAAGAAATGTAAAAAATACAATGGAGAATTATTGTCAAACCATGTTCCTGGAGATCTTTAAAGAGAAATCTTTAAATGTAGCCATCCACTGACCGCCCATTTTTTTTTAATTTTTTTTTTTAAGATCTGGTTCACTTATGTGAGGTTGGTGCATCCTCCAGCTTCGGGCTGCCTTTGTTATTTAGACATGATTGCAGCACTCACACATCCACTTTCATGCAGAAGGGGAAAAAACTGTCTGGGGTCTCATATGGACTTGAGGTTACATTTCGCATGTCTTGAATCGTCAAAACCGTACGATGCACACGTTTTGAACCGAGACAAGCGACCCAAACGTTTCAGATTTTTGTTTCATAAACTGTGCCCCCCTCTAGAGGGCTATCAATCCAACAACCGTTCTTCCTGAGTTTAAAGGAACACTTCACCGTTTTTTCATATTAAACTACGTTATTCCCTTAAAGGGATATTCCGCCATTTTTGGAAATACGCTCATTTTCCACCTCCCCTCGAGCAAAACAATCGATATTTACCTTGTTCCCGTTCATCCAGCCATTCTGTGAGTCTGGCGATGCAACTTTTAGCTTCAGCCTAGCATAGATCATTGAATCGGATTAGACCATTAGCTTCTCGCCTGCTAGCTTCATGTTTAAAAGTGACTAAGATTTCTGGTAATTTTCCCATTTAAAACGTGTCTCCTCTCAAGTTAGAAAGTGCAATAAGACCAACTGAAAATGAAACCTGGCGTTTTTCTAGGCTGATTTGACATGGAACTACACTCTCATCTGGCGTAATAATCAAGGCAACTTGCAAACGTACCATAGGCGCAGTGATATTGTACGCAGCATCTGAAAATAGTCCCCATAGACAACAAGCAGTAGTAGTGCCAGTAGTTTGCAAGTTGCCTTGATTATTACGCCAGATGAGAGTGTAGTTCCATGTCAAATCAGCCTAGAAAAACGCCAGGTTTCATTTTCAGTTGGTCTTATTGCACTTTCTAACTTGAGAGGAGACACGTTTTAAATGGGAAAATTACCAGAAATCTTAGTCACTTTTAAACATGAAGCTAGCAGGTTAGAAGCTAATGGTCTAATCCGATTCAATGATCTATGCTAGGCTGAAGCTAAAAGTTGTATCGCCAGACTCACAGAATGGCTGGATGAACGGGAACAAGGTAAATATCGATTGTTTTGCTCGAGGGGAGGTGGAAAATGAGCTTATTTCCAAAAATGGCGGAATATCCCTTTAACTAAGACGAGTTGATACATACCTCTCACGTTTCAATGCGTGCACTCACTGGCTGTGGCGCGCGGCGCAAATTTGATAGCATTAAGCTAGCCCAATGCATTCATTAGGATCCAAACAGAGATGAAGTTAGAAGCGACCAAACACCTCCATGTTTTCCCTATTAAAATACAGTTACATGAGTAGTCATACGACCAAGTATGGTGAGACAAAATAAAACGTGGTGCATTTGTAAGCAGGTAAGAGGGATAACTATATTGTGTGGCGCAGTAATATCCTCACTATTGAACTTTCAGTTTCACTTTGGAGTGAGGATATTACTGCGCAGAGTCTAAGTGCTCCCAATGTTATTCCGCCACACAATATAGTTATCCCTTTTGTCTGCTTAGAAATGCACCACGTTTTATTTTGTCTCACCATACTTGGTCGTGTGACTACTCGTGTAACTGTATTTTAATAGGGAAAACATGGAGGTGTTTGGTCGCTTCTAACTTCATCTCTGTTTGGATCCTAATGAATGCATTGGGCTAGCTTAATGCTATCAAAGTTGCGCCGCGCGCCAGAGCCAGTGAGTGCACTAATTGAAACGTGAGAGGTATGTATCAACTCGTCTTAATTAAGGGAATAACATAGTTTAATATGAAAAAATGGTGAAGTGTTCCTTTAAAGGGATATTCCGCCATTTTTGGAAATAAGCTCATTTTCCACCTCCCCTCGAGCAAAACAATTGGTATTTACCTTTTTCCTGTTCATCAAGTCATTCTGTGAGTCTGGCGATACAACTTTTAGCTTCAGCCTAGCATAGATCATTGAAATGGATTAGACCAGTAGCATCTCGCCTGTTAGCATCATGTTTAAAAGTGACTAAGATTTCCGGCAATTTTCCCATTTAAAACGTGTCTCTTCTCAAGTTAGAAAGTGCAATAAGAACAACTGAAAATTAAACCTGGCGTTTTTCTAGGCTGATTTGACATGGAACTACACTCTTATCTGGCGTAATAATCAAGGCAACTTGCAAATTACTGGCACTGCTACTGCTTGTTGTCTATGGGGACTATTTTCAGATGCTGCGTAAGATATCACTGCGCCCATGGTACGTTTGCAAGTTGCCTTTATTATTACGCCCGTGACCGTGTAGTTCCATGTAAAATCAGCCTAGAAAAACGCCAGGTTTCATTTTCAGTTGGTCTTATTGCACTTTCTAACTTGAGAGGATGGGAAAAATCTTAATCACCTTTAAACATGATGCTAGCAGGCGAGATGCTACTGGTCTAATCCGTTTCAATTATCTATGCTAGGCGGAAGCTAAAAGTTGTATCGCCAGACTCACAGAATGGCTGGATGAACGGGAAAAAGGTAAATATCAATTGTTTTGCTCGAGGGGAGGTGGAAAACGAGTTTATTTCCAAAAATGGCGGAATATCTTTTAAGTTATATATTTTGTGACATAACCACTATATCTCTATTCTGTGTATGTAAAGCCTTATTTTAATGTAGTTAGAATGAGAAATCAGTGAAAATCGATGAGTTTAACATAATTTGCAACCACCCACTGCAGAGGATGAGCCGGAGACAATATGTGAGCATCTCCAGTACTTGTTTGCATTGCTGCAGAACAGCAGCAGAAGATCCATCGATCCATCGGGGCTTGTGAAAGCTTTAGGACTTAACACGGGACAACAACAGGTATAACAGCATAATATTCTTATACTGCAGAGGCATTGTTGTTTTTTCCTTATCTGTCATAGAGTAATTCCCCTGTGTTTAGTAGCCTATACCTTAAACAGAGTTCTCAAAGTTATGCATTTTTGTATATGCAGCACAGGAAAGAAAATGTGTACTGTACATGTAGCATGTGTTCTTTTGAAGGGGCTTTGTGAAATTTCGTAAAATTCAAGGTGTCTTGAACGCACAATTAAGTTGGTGATGGCACTTAACCTTTGACTTGCATTGTAATAAAGAATGACCTGAAGGTAGATGGTTTGCATGCTAACTCTAGTGGATATCTGGGCAACACAGGGCATAGGGGCTTTTGATATTATGTGAACTGGTTATTCCTTCACACTCTGTTTTTGTTTTAGATCAAAACTTCTCATAACCTGTTTAAACCACTTTTAAGGTAGCTTATTATACGGCTCTCTAGAATGTTGAGGGAGCTCCCATTCACTTTGAATGGGCCTCTCCAACGTTCTACCGGTGAATAATATATATAATCACCGGTGAAAGTATATAATGACCGCTGTCAATGGCAACGGGTTTTGTGCTTCTAATTCACGTCTTTCATATCAATCCGCAACAAAGCCGTTCGCTGGTTGCAATGGAATTTCATTGAAAGTTACCAAGTATGTTGCCAGGCAACACCTAACAACTGTCATCTGTGGCGAACTATTTATTTTGCTAGAAGTTAGCGGAAGCCACCAAACGGTAGCCAAAAGTCATTGCTAAAGACACATTTAGTTAAGTTTCATTTCTCGTTTTGGCAAGTAGCCGTATAATAAGCGGGATAATGTATAGAACGCCGGTCATTATCGGAAAATAATTCCCTTCAGGACGAAGCAAAACCCCTCCGCTGCGCGTCGGGGTTCTGTTCATCCTGTCGGGAATTATTTTCCGATAATGACCGGCGTTCTATACATTATCCCTTACTTAAATGGTGCTGGAATATTGTGAAAAATATGCATCAATCAAGTGTTTCTGAGCTGGACCCTAATATTCAGCTTTTTCAATGTTTGTTTGCTGTGTAGGTATAGCTATTTTGGTAATTTTTACAATCTAATTGTGAAGTATAAGTACAGATAAAAGTATAAACTTTATTTTTTAGTTAAAGCGTAAGTTTGGCGGAAAATGAAAATAAAGCTATTTTCTGAATGAAAATACATCAACTAAGCCGTGGAGGAAGTAATTTTCGCTCATCACGCAGTACAGAGCTAGCACCGGCAGGACCTACAGCCCAAAATCGCAAACAGTGGGTCAGCATTGGGCTTTCAGCCATGCGCTTTCAAAATCGCATTTTTAAACAACTAGCATTGCTCAAAACAGCGGCAAACCTCGTCAGCAGCTTGCTCTAGGTGTCTACACATAAAACGAAGCACCAATCAGTCTGTAAACTTTGGAATAGTCTGTATACACGTGGAATCAATTCGAGACCGCAACACCGTCTGAATCGCAGAAATGTCTCGCGAGATCTTACACGAGAGCTCGTGGACTTTCCTTCGTGAGGAACTGGAAGGGGTTAGTGTTCATAACTAGGGATGGCGAAAACTACACATTTTCTTGACCGACCACCGAGCCTCATTAGCCGGTTGAAACCGGTTAACCGATTCGTTTAAAATATTCTACGCTATTTGAAATAACAGCCACGCAATTTCGCAACTCTGTCGCATCTCTCTGTCCCCCGCTCACACGCACAGCCCCGGTGGCGGCGCCGCACTTTCACTCACGTCACTTTTTTTAAAATCCCCTACAGCGCGAAACATGAGTCCCGCAAACCAAGGAGCTTGTAAGTAAGTGGAGGACAAATGGCTCCTTCGTTTCGAAATGGTTTGGGTACAAGGTGATCGCGTTGCAAATAAAGGCGTTTGTCTAGCGTTAGAAGCTCATTTGAAACTGAAATTGCCGCGGCTCACTTAAGAAAATGACAGCTCCGAAGAGACGCAGACGTTTGAGGAAGTACTAACAATAATAAAGAAAGATGATCATCATTACCTTATCTGTTACCATTGATGACCCTTCCTGAAATGTAGATGTAATGTGTTTCCAAATCTAAGCCCATCTTATGCGGAAAGTTGCTGCAACAGGATAAAACCAATGGCTAAAACGGGCACCTCCAGATTGCAAAAGACGCACCGTTCAAGGCATGCGTGCAAATGTTTTTATTGGTTTATTAAGTAGCCTACAAGCAGGCGAGTTATTACAAATTGAGTGTGAGGGATAATTTGTTAACTTCACGCAAAAGAGACCTTGGAATGAGATGGCTAGCTGTAGTAACGTTTAGTCCACTGTCTATAATAATAGCCTAATTTAGAGATCGTTTTTTTTTTTTTTTTTAACCGACTAGCGACAACTTTGATCGGCTAACGTGGATACGGTCAACCATCGGTCAAACAGTCACCGGTTAACATCCCTATTCATAACAGTCTTCTTTTATAAACGTCGGGTTCGTGAGCCAAGTTGTTGGTGGTTCGTTTTATGTGTAGACACCTAGAGCAAGCTTCTGACGAGGTTTGGCGCTGTTTTGAGCAATGTTAGTGGTTTAAAAATGCGATTTTGACTACCCGTAGGAATAGGTCCCATGCTTCCGTGTGAGATCTCGCGAGACATTTCTGTGATTCAGACGGTGTTGCGGTCTCGAATTGATTCCACTTGTATACAGACTATTCCAAAGTTTACAGACTGATTGGTGCTTCGTTTTATGTGTAGACACCTAGAGCAAGCTGCTGACGAGGTTTGCCGCTGTTTTGAGCAATGCTAGTGGTATAAAAATGCGAATTTGAAAGCGCATGGCTGAAAGCCCAATGCTGACCCACTGTTTGCGATTTTGGGCTGTAGGTCCTGCCAGTGCAGCTCTGTACTGCGTGATGAGCGAAAATTACTTCCTCCACGGCTTAGTTGATGTATTTTCATTCAGAAAATAGCTTTATTTTCATTTTCCGCCAAACTTACGCTTTAAGTGAAGTTAATTCCTTATTCTAGTGTCCTACATAGTTACTTCCTTTTAGTTCCTTAGGGCATACCTGAACGCAGTGAACAAAACTACCCTACAATTCATCTGCTGAAATACTATTGATAATTAAAGCTGCAAGCAGCAATGTGGGGGCCAAGCTTTGGAAATGTGGAAATGTTGAAATGTCAGAGCAGAGACATTCAAGCAGGCTGATGTAGGTTGAATTTGTCGCCTGGTCATTGGGGGCGATATTATATGCCTGTGTGTTTAAAAAAAAAAAAAAAAAAACCCACCAGAAAAACATTTCCACGCGTTGCTGTTAGCTGTCAAAAAATGCCACGATCAAAAAACATGAAGAGAAAAGCTAACAGCGAAAACAGGATCTTTAATGATGAATGGACAGAGAACTGTGCCTTCATCCTCCTTAATTGTATTAATGCAAAGCCCACACGCCTGATCTGTAACAACTAACAAGGGTGTCTCTCCATGCAAAGAGTACAAGACGGCACCACAAAACTAAGCATGCTAATTTAAAGATTGCGTTCCTAAATAACACGCACGCTAGGGCTGCAGCTATCGATTCTTTTTGTAATCGATTAATCTAGCACTTTATCGATCGATTAATCGATGAATCTGATTTAAAAAATGCGTTTTTAAACAACCAAAACAAATCATGCATAACGAGGTATTCATTCCAAATCCAAAATATGGCTCCAAAACTAAACCCATTTAAGTGCCAGTGACAATAATTACAGTACAATACAGTTAAATCAACTTATTGTAAAACATGGATAACATGTAAAACTGTAAATACAAACTTAAATAGTAAAGGCCAGGGTAGGTGTGGTCGGAGCGGTGTGAGGTTGATGGAATTAGCAACTCAGAAAAGGGATGAATAAGGATGGGTATTCATTTTTCCCAATTAAGGCCCAAAGGGCAAAAATAAACAAACTGTAACAAAAGTAAAAATATCAAAATAAATACTTTTGCTAAACCAAATAAACTGACTTGACAGTCAAAACAATATGAATTCAATCAAGGCTCAAAAATAACAATCAACTACACAGACTAATTGAACTAGTCAATAAAATAGCAGAGTATCGCAAGACTTAAGCACCCCCCTATCAGACTGAACAAACCAATTTAAATACTCCTGAACGCACCCCTCAAATTGGACCAAGCAATAGGCTATAGGCGAAATCTCAGCAGGGGTGGTTGCAGACAATAAATATAAATAAGCTTAGAACAGCCCAAAACAACATTCCAAAGAGCTAGAAAATACAAGGAACTAGTAGGAACTAGGAATTACAATTCATTTACAATAACGAACTCCCAGGAAGTCCCAAAATGTTTTTTAAAAAGACGCATTCACTCCTATACAAACAGACTGAAGACGCGACACCGGGAGACGGGCGGACATCGGGTAGGACAAACACGTGACAACTTGATAGCCTAATGACGTGATAATTCTTTGAAACTAAATAAACGGAACATTTATGACAAGACGTTGTGTGATTATTTTAACAGACGTAATGTGATTGAAGGGGTGAATGTTTTAAACTGTCGAGAGTTTTGATGTTAGGTGTATTAGCGTAGCCTACGCCTCGCCATGGTGTTTGATCATTTAGGCCTACATATAACAGCTACGGGAGAAACGGGGAAGGGTCTGATGAATGACTTGTATGACTGATAATTATAAACGGTAGAAGGATAAACGGGAAACATAGACACATTCAACAAACATATACATGCATTGCAACCCGACATAGACAACACACATAATGATGGCAGCTCACTGCCGTGACGGTGGCTACTCGCCCCGTCACACACCTCTGTCGCCATCGCGCCAACTAAATTCAGAATGTATGACGCGCTGGTGTGCTTCCATAGGAATTTAACGAGGCTTCGAGGCAGATGTTTTGCCTCGAGGAATTTTCATAATCGAGTTACTCGAGTAACTCGACGAATCGTTGCAGCCCTAACGCACGCTATGTTTGAAACTCGTGTTTTACTTTTCACTGTTCTATGTGCGTAAATTGCCTGTTTGATGTCAGGCCTGTTTAAAAGAAGTAGTGTTTTAATTATCACCATACGCTTATGTCAGTTGTTTGAATGTGTGTTTTAGGGACTAGCTTGGAATTTGAGAACCAGCGCTGTCCACTGACTTCATTTATTTTTGCATGTTGTGCATGCACCTCGCTGCATGCTTCTTCACTCGTATTCAGATGAAACAAATAGCTAGCATTTAGATTGATTGAAATTCTTCTGTTCTGGAAAGTTACGTTCCAAAATAAAGAGCATTTTTGAGACTGGCAATCCGATTTTTTTTTTTTTTTCCATTCTCTGGTTCAAAAGATCTCACGGGCCAGATGTTTTTGCTTGCGGGCCGCCTATTGCCGACCCCTGCACTAGGCAATGGTCATGCCTTTATAGCACTCAAAGGAAACAAGTGGTTCAGTTTAAAAAGAGGCTGACTTATTCATTTTGTTATACTACTTTCTTCCTGACAGTCATACTGGTTGGCAGTTACCTTGTTTACAGTTGATTCCATTAGTGCAAAGTCTGCTTCCAGGCTTAACCGTTGTTAACTATGGTTGTTATAGATACTATTCAGTGAGAATTTATATGGAATGGTCATCAAACTTTTTTTACCAGATCTACTTCATATGTGTCCAATTTAGTGCTGCCACTAACGACTAATTTTCTAACGATTAATCTTTCGACTAATTTTTCGATTAGTTGACTAATCTAAACGACAATTTTTTTTTTTTAAATAGTCCATTTTATTCCATTTTATTCCATTCCATTTTGTCCATTTTATTTTTAACTCAACTGAGGGGCCCAAACATGACATAAAGCTATAGATATAGATATGCTCATATCAATATCAGCCTACTTTTGTAGAGTTAATAACAGAATTAATAACATTACAGCCGTTAGAGACGGGAGACCAAAAATAAATAGGGGGTCAAAAGCAAAACGATTAGTCGACTAAAAAAATTGGCGTCGACTAATTTTCATAAATTAGTCTTTTATCGATTAGTTCGATTATGCCGATTAATCGCGGCAGCACTAGTCCAATTGTACAGATTTAATAGCATCCTTTCAGCCAATCAGAAAAGTCTTTGAAAAATCACTCCGGGTAATAAAGCTTGAAAACGCATTCTTCACACATCCACAAACTATGTACAAAATCAGTAGTTTTCGACTGTACAAAAATCTGTGTCCCGTCAAGAACAAGGAGACTAGCATGTAGCTTACCTTAAATTGTACAGTAATGCCCAGTCTCTGCCCTTCTTTTTCATATAGGATGCACAAGAATTCTCCAAGCTGTTCCTCTCCCTCCTGGAAGACATCCTCTCAAAACAGAAGAACCCTAGCCTCCAGAATGTCATTCAGCAGCAGTTCAGTGGAATGATCTCCTATGTGACAATGTAAGACATTCATTAAATGGGAATTTTTAAGGGTCCAAGATTAGTTTGCTAGAAGCGCAACATCCTGAATGAAAGACCTGTTTTGATTCATTTGAATTGTGTATGATATTGAAAACATTGATGCCTGAACAGATTTACTTAAGCTTACAGCCTTGTGCTTTCTCTACAATGTCTACGACATACAATTTAACTTTGATGTTTTAGGCTACATGTTTATACAATCACTGTTTTGGTGTATCACTTTGATGCTTTTTGTCTTGTAGGTGTGTAGTGTGTGTGGTGTATCTGAAATGTAAGGAACTTCCTCGACTTTCTTTCTGTCTTGGCACAGATGTGACCAGTGTGGTCGGTCCTCTTCCCTACCCTCCCGATTCTACGAATTGGAACTTAATATTCAAGGGCACAAAAATCTTACAGAGTGTCTCACAGAGTTCTTAAAGGTAAACCTGTTCCGTGAATGTAGAAATGAAAATGTTTGTTCACGTATCGGAAATCATTCTGAACGTTAACAATGCGAGTGCATCGGAAGGCAAACCCCTGGATCGGTTTAAATGTACTATGAACCGATTGATAAATCAATTTTAAAATGACGAATCGGAAAGCTAACATTACAAATTATGTTACTTTCAAAATCATAAGAACGACCCTGATTTGCTAACACACAGAGCGTCTAGCCATCTCCAACGAGGGTAAGTAGCGTCACTACTGTAGTGGCAATTAACTGTAGTTGTCAAGTTTAGTGAAACGCAGATAACACTGATGTAAACGTGTGTTGCAGTATCCTGAACAAAGTCATACATTCAGTCGTAAGCACAAGCCTCCAACCTAGCTTCATAGGCTACAACAAACCCCCTTTGTCTATTTTGTTCAGACTCCTGCATTCCCCTTTCTGCGGGTGTCTACCCAACTCTTCGGTGCACGTCTGAAAGTTGACTGATGAGGGAGGGTAATTGCTTACCTGTTATTGTTGATGTGTTGAACGCGCTTCTCACAACGCATGTTAGTAGTAGCCTCCTTATTTATGAAAGGGAATCCAGACAGACACTCTTTCCCAAGAGCTACAGCTACATCACATAGTTTTAAACTATTGTGATTGGTTCAGCAGCTAAGTATAGGGTGATATGAATGTATAGATCTCTATTAATTGGTTGAGTGATTTCATTTAGAGGCATTTGGCCACGTTCTTAATCTTATTATCAAAAAGTTTGTTCAGTCTTTCAATTCAGTCAATCAAATCTTTTGAAAAAACATGCCTAATAACATGCAATTGTAGCTTTTCTCATGCAATTTAAAGTAGCAAAAAAAATCTGCAGTATGGAAAATAAAATGAGATTCGGAGGTCTGTATTCAATATCAAGATTCTAGCTCAAACATGAAGCTTTCCACAGGCCTTCAAAAATGCTGCCACAGAGCATAGAATAACATTTTCAACCAAATTCAAGCACCACAAATACTTTGATATACCCAAGCCACACCCTTGGAAATCCATATTCCTCAAGTCATAGTAGTGGATTTTAAAGGGATAATCCGGAGTGAAATGCACTTTAGATCAATTTTTCGGACTATTGGGAGTACATACGTTGAGTTGACACCAAAATCATGTCATTCGGATGTATTTTGAGAAAGTTCGAGCTCACCGTTTTTATCCAAAACTCGTTAGCCTGGAAGTGATGCGGGCATGTCCTTTCGCCGCTACAAAACGCTATTTTTATACCTCTTCTACTGTTCCAAACAACACTACACTTACGTGGTAGTGAGAAGAGGATCCCTAAAGCCAAACCGAAGTATCCCCACGTCTTTATGTGGTCGGATAGAGAGTCCAGAATGAATTTAATCGAGTCCGTACCTTTCCGGAAATGTTAATAAAGTGTTGTTAAAGCGTTGCCAGCTGCAACAGCGACATTTCCGGAAAGGTACTGACTCGATTAAATTGGGGGGGCGTTCCTAAAACGTTCAATGTTGACATATTAATTTCAAAAGGCTTTAACTTGAGAGTGATAAGACATAGAGACTTTCTGTAAATTAGAGAAATATTAAGGATGACCCAAAGTTTATGTAGGGATTAAATGTATCCAACTAATTTGCATATTATGACGTCATAATGACGTCATATGGTGGCTGCCATCTGGATTTTTGAATTGGTATGATTTTTTTTTATTTTATTATTATGAATTTTATTACTATTAATATTTTTGCTGACAGACATACACATCACCAGGACATGAAAACACAAAAAGAACAAACATTGTACCATACTGAATGGTCAGGGAAATAGTAAATCATCATAGGCTACTAATAGCAAGATGATGGGAATGATGATGATGCTGCAAATTTATGTAGCAGGCCTTTTGCCATAGAGATAATGAATCCCTGTTCATCCAGGTGACACCTCTTGTAGTGTTTCATGGTGTTGCAGGGCACAACACGAAGGCCCACCACACACTGCCCACACCTGTATTTTGTCTGACTATGGCCTTTAGATCTGCCACTTTGTGTTTTTTTAAATTATTATTATTTTTTAGTTGACAGACATTCACATCACAAGGACATGTACACACAAAAAGAACACACATTGTGCCATACTAAATGGTCAGGGAAATAGTAAATCAATAGTGTAATAAATAATAAATGGAAAGATGATGGGAATGCAAATTTCTGTAGCAGACTTTTTATTGTAAATATAATGAATCCCTATTCATCCAGGTGACACTTCTTGTAGTGTTTCATGGTTCTTCTCATTGCAAGGCATAACATAAAAACCCACCCCACACTGCCTACACCTGTTGCCTATTTTGTCTGACGACAGCCTGTTGGGTCTGCCACGCGCGCCTCCCGAGTGGAGTGAATCAGCATGGCTCTGTTCTTTCTCATTCTCCTTGCGACTCCCTACACTGCATCCACCCATTAAACTGTCTATCAACATCTATTAAACAATCTGCCTATCAACATCCATTAAACTTTAGGTCTATCTACATTAATTCGACTCTACATTCAACTTTTAAACTGTTTACTCTGTCTCAGGCTTAGTGTTGTCACGATACCAAAATTATGACTTCGATTCGATACCTGCCATAAATACCTCGATAGTCGATACTGAACCGATACCACGGTGAAATTCTAAAATATCTGAAAAAAAAAGATCAATAATGGTCTGGTTCGGTTTCACTTTTTTTTAGCAAATTACACTAGTAAAAATAATAATTATTATTCCCCAGTATAGTATGAGCATAATCTCTTGTTTGTTAACATATTTGCCGGCCACTTTTCTTTAACATTTCCTGTAAAGGGAGTGGACAAGTTAGCCTACTTTAATATTTCATGAGTTTGATTGTCTGACTTTCAGAGACCATAATTTATAATTGTTATATCCAGACAATATGCTCAGTAGGACGCAAACCTCCACCAGGTGTAGAGAAATGTGAGTTTAATTCAATACACTAGTGTGCAGGTCAATTCTGGGCTCATCATAAAGTCACTGCACGTTCATTATTTTTTAATCCATAGTTTTTTTTATTGTTTGTTACAAATTGTTAAAATTACAAGCAAGTTGGCCTACTACTAAGTGGGCCATCTGATGACGCCTACATGAGGTCTAGCCTGCTGAAATTAATGTTTGGACTCTATACATTCTGGCTATGGGCTCTAGAGAGTTTGTAGCCTAGCTCATATCTAAGAAATAATAAAAAAGGCAGACTACATGCCATGATAAATAATACCAGAACTGATTGAATGCTAAATAGATAATTTGCAAGTTATGCTAAAGTTACAATTATCAGCGTGAACATTGAGTCATCTTGCAAACAGACAGACAAACGGCAAACCCCAATGAAAACATTACCTCCGTCAACGAAGTTTCTATGCTTACGGTCGTTATGCCTCGTCAAAATTCAGTGTTGAAAAAATAGTTTTCCAACTAGCCTACAGGATACACCACACTCGTTTCACTTAGGCTATAGTTTGTGGATACGATTGGGGCTGATCATGGTGTTTCCAATCACATTCGCTGACCTCTCGGTCTTTGAATTCGTTGTAAAGGTCGGGATGTCTGTCCGCAAGGTGCTGTGCGAAGTTGGACGTTGCCTGCATGCTTTTGTTTACATCTCTTGTGTCTGTGGGCTTGCCTTCACTGTCGACACATGCAAAATAGCTCCAGACTTCAGTTCGCCCGTCTATTTGATCAGCAAGCCGAGGACGGTTGGCAGGCGCTCCTTAACCTGTAGCCATCTCTCTCCCTCTCACTCACTCACAGCCTGCTGCATGCACACACTGTGGCTGCGTGTTAGAGGGGAAAGTTAGCCACGCCCACTAGCCTCTGCGTTCAAGGAGCATGACTGATAGTTGGAGCAGCTTCTTGCACAGACACGGAAAGTTAGCATCGAGGATTGAGGAGGGATGTTGAGAGTAGTTAGCATAACTGCTAGCAAACATTACACACTAAGTTAGCTAAGCAACCTGATTAGCATGTTGCCATTGTTAGCATAGTTAGCATAACTGCTAAACGCATCAGCTATGTTAGCTAAGCAACCTGATAGAAAACATAAGCTAAACATTAGACATCCATTAAACTATAAGCATCCATCTAAAACAATCTACCCATCAACATCAATTAGACTATCAGTCTATCAACATTCATTAAATTGTCCTTCTCAACAACTTTCAAGCTATCCATATTCAACTTCTAACTGTCTACCTTTACACTATCAACTTTCATTAAACTATGCAACCACCAGGTTCACCCAATCAACACCTTAGTAACCATATCTACATAATGTTTGAACTATACAATTATGCATTTTCATGCACTATAATTCCTTGGAATTGCTTTTCTATTTGTTGTACTTGTCTTTTTTTTGTTAAAAAATAGTTACAGTATTTCTTGAAGGAAATTTTGTTTCTCAGAATAAATTTTGATTTTCCCTCATTGTGATAAATTGCCATTAAACAAGATTTCTCTTTTTACTCAACTTTATCAGGAGTGCAAATAAATATGAGAACCACAGCGTATTAAAGCAATTTGTAAGGGTAGCAGATACTACTGTGTAATTAGTAGAGTATGAGTATATTACCACAGATGCTGGGATCTTAATTGTAGTAATGAGATGTGAAGTGTGAAAAACAGAAATTTTTAGTTTCTGCCCCTTTCTCTCAAGGTTGATTATTTCAGAGATGGTGTATGGCTTTGCCTCTGATGTCCTCCGGTCTTTCCTAGGAGGAGAAGCTTGATGGAGATAATTGCTACTTCTGTGAGACCTGCCAGAGTAAACAGAGTGCTACACGTCACATTAAACTCCAAAGTTTGCCTCGAACCCTTAACCTGCAACTCATGCGTTTTGTCTTCGACAGGTAAGCTCTCCTTCCAACTGTAAGCCTACTAAATGTTTGGTAGTGTGCCATTAATTAGGCCACACATACATTACAATGAAATACATACACAGCAATGAAATGACTTCTGTGTAGGGATGCACGATAATATCAACCTGACATTGGTGCAGATAAAAGCTTTATAACTTAATTGTGACACTTTTTGCTGATGTGCCTGACCGATTATGTGACCTGTTAATTTTGCACACACAAAGGAAATGTTTAGGTTACATACGACAACAACATAGCCTATTTACCAAACATGTCAGTTCTTTTGCAGTATTTAAAAATTCTGGAATCTGGTAACATAATGCAGTGCAGTTAATATTCTCGCAAACTATTTATCACAGCAACTTGGCACTAACCCCATCGGAAAGCCTAGATTTCACTTGTTCATGTGACTAGTGCAGTGCCCATGCAAGCAATGTTTTCCAAGAAACTTGTTGCCCAATGACGTTGATGCAGGTAGATCATGTTAGATTGGTGATGATGTAGAATCAGGCCCGTGCAGTTAGTAGAGCTTTTTACTCTTTGCAAAGTAAAAAAAAATGGGGAAGGGGAAAGGCATTTGAGTTGCAGCTAATGGCAATATTAGACCATACCCGTGCGTTTTTGCTGTTGTTGGGAAATGTTAGCCTAACGCTAACCGCATGACAATGCCATGCCAGTGCTATGAACTCGGAAGTGATGTTTGAATGAATGTTATGCCCATAGCGATGTCCAGATAGAGTCAAGAGCGGCTGTTTTTGTTGTTTACGTGAGACGTCATAATTTCCATGAATGGCAACACGTGAGTTTGTCAGCGAAATGGGCTTTTTTGTTTCTATGCTGGAGTAAGTGAGACTGAGGGGGAGTGGCTAGTGTGGAGAGCGGTAGAATTGTGGGATTGCGGTAGAGTTGTATTTTGTTTAATTTAACGATGTCTTTGTAATTTTTTGTCCAGAATCGACCAAACTTTGCACTGCACTCACGCGTGTCATAAGCAAGACCTGTGTCAAATTTTAGGTCAGTCGGATGAGTGGTTCGAGAGTCAGTGGCGATTCTAGAGTCTGTGGGGGCCCTAAGCAAAAAATCCTAGGGGGCCCTACTTACACAACCCCCCCCCCCCCCCCCAAAAAAAAACAAACTTGTTTTTAACATGTTGCTAGCCCTATGCCAAGCATTTATCATTCATTGCAAGTGCCATTCACACATGCTACATACTGTTTTTTTTTCAGCACAGTCTAGGCTACCCAGATCTGCCACAATATCATGCATAAATACTTGCATTGATTTATTTTAGATTTGTAAATAATACAAATTCAAAAAGCAGGCTACTATACAAATTCTTACATTTTGACGTGTATCTCACCACAGCAAGCAGCTCGACATGACTTGGTTGTATAGGCCTGACTGCTCTGTAAATGGCAAGAACCATGATGGAGGGATACGGGTCTGAGCAATTTACAGAAATATGTGGTGTGTAGGCCTACCTTCCAGAAATAAGCTGATCTGACCTGACTTGTTTGCGTTGTGGCACACATGACGTGCACACATGATGATTCTCTATAATATTTATTTTACTGCATTGCAATGAACAAAGTAAAGGCAAAAAAAGTGTTTATTTGTCAAACAAATTTGGATGCAATATGAGTCTTGAATTGGATACCATACAGGAGTTTGCTATAGCCTATAGGATCTCAAAACCGTATGCTATTATGAACGTGCCTTGCCATAGAGAAACACATGATAACGTTGGATTATGAACAGCTATTATCGCACACAAAAACATAGGGTAAGTGGAGCTAAATGAAGTTATTATTTTGCTGTCACTTGGTCTGTTTTATAACTTAAAAGGTTGTATTTGGTATCTGTGTGGATAGCTCTAGCTCTCCTCTTTCATCTGACATGCGTGTCATCTTTCTGATCGCGATTTCACGAGTAAATCAAACGAGAGCTAGTATATGACATTATTTGTTTGTCACTTCGTCTGTTTTTATAACACAGAAGGACCGATGTATTTGGTATCAATGGAAAGCTCTGTTTCCCCTCTTTCATCTGATATGCGTAGCATCTCTGTGCGATGCCGGGTTTGCCAGTAATTCAAGCGAGACTGGATGTGCGGGTGTATGCAGAGCAATTAGTCCATGGGCCAGGACCCTAAAAATCACATATTGGTATCACCTGAGGTGGCAAAATCTATCAATGATTTTTGTAATCCTCCATGCCTGAGGGACATTATTTGGTATGATAACCCTCTCTAAGTGGTAGCTTAGTTGTATTTTTCCTAGCTTTTATACATGCACACAGTAAATTATACAATACAAGCCTATGTACAGATGTGGGTGCCTCAAAGTCTGGAGGAAGGTGGGACATGTCTTAATCCATGTTATATCACATGTAGATGTCATAGGCTTTTAGAAAATATATAGTTTAGATGGATTATATAGCTTTTCATGAATCACATAGGCTAAAATGTATCCGTCATACACTTTTTCACCTACATAATATAGGATTAGATAGAGGCAAAGGACTGAAAGTGGGTGGGTCAAATCCCAACTCTTGCTATATCACATCTAGAGAGTATGGGCTTTTAGAAAATGTATGGGTTAGATAGTTGAATATACTTTACACAGCTATTTTAGACCCATAACCAATAGCTGTCCATTGAAAATCAATGCATTTCAATGTAATGCAAAATACATTACAGCAAGGGTATAGTGATATGGAGGAAGTTGGGAGATATCTCAATACACATTTTTATCACATCTAGAGTATATAGACATCTCAGAAAAATATATTTTAGGGTAATTAACCTGTTTTCTTTAATGATACCAGAACTATAATGATCGTATATGCCATGATATTTCAATTCGAAAGAGAGTGCATGTAGGTCCTACATAAGTATTGGGCCTAAATTCTGCTTTTTCAATTTGTCTGGAAGAAGATTTCTTTTCTGAACATTCTACAGTAGAAATGTAAACCGCCAACTTTAGAATTGTTAGAGTGTGTTGGTGTTTGCTGGGTCAGTGTGTGGAAGCAGTACAGTTAGGCTACAGAACAACAATGGCTGTTGTAGCGTCAAAAACAGATTACACCTTTTTACCTTTATACTTTGTTGTACAAATAGGGCATAAGGTGAGTCCTGTTTATTTTTTTATTTGCGCTATGACTCAGATGTGTGAGAAAGAGTAAGGATATGACCAATGACTAGGCTACTTGTGAAAGACTAATAACCCAACCGGCCCAAGTAAGGTACTAAGATCATTATCAAGTAATGATGTCTGCTGTAAACCGTACTCAATAGATGTAGCCACTTTAAGCTGTAGACTTTGTGCATGAACAATAGAAAGGACAAAAATAATATTCAAAGATGTAGCCTATGTATGAGAGAGCAGTTTCAGTTATACAGTACTACTACTACTACTACTATTACTACTAATAATAATAACTTGGATTTATATAGCGCCTTTCATGGTACCCAAGGTTGCTTAAAAAATTGGGAGAGGGATTAAGGGTCAAAGGACTTAATAAATGTAAATAAATGTTTTCAGGTGCTTTTTGAATATGGGCAGGGACGGGGCAGAACAGACATGGAGTGGTAGAGTATTCCAGAGTGTGCGAGCATTGACAGAGAAAGCCCTGTCCCCAAAAGTCCGCAACCTGGTGCGGGGGGTGGCCAGCAGGTCCTTGTTAGAGGACCACAGGGAACGTGACTGAGTGTAGGGGATGGGGTGCAGGAGATCTGTGAGGTGAGAGTCCATGGAGAGATTTATATGTGAGCAGGAGGATCTTGTAGGCAGTGTGTGACTTGACTGGCAACCAATGGAGCTGTTGGAGGATGGGAGTGATATGCTGCCAGGGCTTTGTGTGGGTTAGAACCCTGGCAGCTGACTTCTGGACATACTGGTGTCTGCTAAGTAGTCCAGGCGGGAGGTGATGAAGGCATGGATGAGTGTCTCTGTTACTGAATGTGTGAGCGAAAGCCGGAGTGAGATGCTTCTGAGGTGGTAGAAGAACTTGGTGACATTGTTCATGTGGGACCCAAAGGAGAGAGTGGAGTAGGATAACACCCAGGTTGTGCTCCTCGGTAGATGGGGAAGTGTAGCAGCCATCCACGACCATGGCCAGGTCTCCAATTTTTCTGAGCAGTGGTGCAGGGGCCACCACCATAACCTCTGTCTTATTACTGTTGAGTTTGAGTAGGTTTGTGGTCATCCATGATTTGAGTTCCCGCAGGCAGTTGACAAGTTGTGTGGGTGGGAGATGGGAGGAGGGGTTTGTGCTGATATAAAGTTGAGTGTCATCGGCATAGGAGTGGAAGATGAGTCCATGTTTACGGATAATATGACCTAGGGGTAACATGTAAATGGTGAACAGCAGAGGACCAAGCACAGAGCCCTGGGGTATGCCATGGTTGATGATGGCCATTTAGTAGGAGCCATTGAGAGTGATTAATTGTGTCCGGCCGGTGAACCAGGGCAGTGTTGTGCCACTAAGGCTGATGAGCTCAGAAAAGCAATGGAGAAGGATGGGAAACTGTGTCAAAAGCTGCAGAAAAGTCAGGGAGGATGAGGATGGTGTCAGCAGCATCAGTAATGGTGGATCCTGAAATCAGATTGGAGAGGTTCAAAGAGCTCATGGTGGGACAAGTGATGTTGAAGCTGGGCAACTACTGCTCTTTCCAGGATACTGATGAAAGGGAGGTTGGAGATTGGATGATAGTTGTTGGGGTCATCAGGGTCTGAGCTGGCATCTTGAGAGTGGGGATGCCTGCTGCCATTTTGAAGCTGGATGGTACCACACCAAAGACAATAGATGCATTTATGATGTTTTCAACTGACGGAGAATGGGAAGACAGGCCTTAACCAGGGTGGTGGGCATTGGGTAAAGACTGCTGGTTGATGTCTTAGCTGAGGTGACCAGTTTTTCAACTTGGTCGGCATCCTGTGGAGAGAAGGCAGTTCGTAACTGAATTTATTTGAATTTGGAAGTTCGACTGGCAGAATACTGATGATAGAGTCAAGCCACAGTATTGCTCTCTCTCTCTCTTCCTCACATACACAAAACATGTTCTCTCATTTGTAAGTGTTGGGAATTCAGGAATGGCTGAACTAAATTTGATGTATGAGGATTTCCTAATTTCTTCATATTTTGTGAATTCTGTTTATATGACCCCCAAGTGCAGTGTGGGCACAATCTTTCCTCTCTGGCCAGCCAGGTTTGCCTGCGTCTGCCTTTTTCTATGGCAAGATTGTGTTCACTGAGTCTGTACACTGTCAATGTTTTCCTGAGTTTAGGGTCTTTTACTGTGCTCAGGTAAGTAGCTGTTGTATATTCATGTTTGAGGGCCAAATAGCATTGTAATTGTGTTTTGGTGACTTCTTTCCAATATGTAATGTATTCTTCCTTTTCAGTGTTTATAATTTGGTTGGGTCCAATTTTTCTGACAATAAAGTTGTCCTGAGACTGAGTGATGTTGGTTGGAGTTATGTCACGGAGTCTATAGGACAAGTTGGCTTAGTGCACTCTTTTCTATGTTTTGTTCTTGGCATTTCAGGGCTAAATAGTGGAGTGAAAGGGGGTTGCTAATTTTAAATATTGCCAAAATGTAAGGGCTCTTTTCTGAATAGTAATAATAAGTGGGTACTGACCTAATTCTGCCCTGCATGCATTGTTTGGAGATTGCCTCTGTACTCGGAGGATGCTTTTACAGAACTCTGCATGCAGGGCTTCAGTTGGGTGTTTGTCTACTTTGGGAAATTCATTGTGTGTTACTGGACCCCACACCTCAGAACCATATAGTGCGATTGGTGCAATTATGCTTTGGAAAAAATGTATCCAAATTCTAATTGATGGCTCTAGTGTAGTTGATCATTTGATAGCGTTTCTCTCCCTCACATGCACACACTCACTCACTCACTCACTCACACGACACACACATACAAAACACACTTCACATAGTCCCTCTCTCTATGTCTTCTCTATTCTGGGATGTACAGTACAACAATCTGCAATATTCCCTCTCTCTCTCTCCCTCTCTCTATGTCTTCTCTATTCTTGGATGTACAGTACAACAATCTGCAACCTGAAAGCAACAGAGAATCAATGATGTGCTGAAATGAGGCCTTTTCTTACTCAGCAACAGTGTGTGTGTGAGTGAGAGAGAGAAAGAGAGAGAGACAGAGGGAATACTGTATATGAAGTGTGTTTTGTGTGTGTCTGTGTAAGAGAAAGAGAGAGAGAGAGAGTGTGTGTGTGTGTGTGTGTGTGAAGGAGAGAATGTGTTTGTATATATGAAGTATGTGTGAGTATATGTGAGGAAGAGAGAAAGAGAGTGAGAGTGCAATACAGTGGCTTGAGCTGTGGATCTGACTGTGGATTTGACTGTTCATCATCAGTATTCTGCCACTGTAAATTCCAAATTCAAATAAATTCACTTACCAACTGAAGTATAGTAGCCTACTTTTACAGTTTACAGCAGGCATCATTGCTTGATAATGATGTTAGGACCTTACTTGGGCCGGTTGGGTTATTATGTCTAGTCTTTCAGTAGTAGTCTAGTAGCCTAGTCATTGGTCATATCCTTACTCATTCTCACACATCTGAGTCATAACGCAAATAAAAAACTGAATTTAGGCCCAATAGTTATGCAGGATCTACATGAATTGAAATATCATGGCATATCCGATCATTATAGTTCTGGTATCTTTAAAGAAAACAGGCTAATTACCCTAAAATATATTTTTCTGAGATGTCTATATACTCTAGATGTGATAAAAATGTGCATTGAGATATCTCCCAACTTCCTCCATATCACTATACATAGCTGTAATGTATTTTGCATTACATTGAAATGCATTGATTTTCAATGGACAGCTATTGGTTATGGGTCTAAAATAGCTGTGTAAAGTGTATTCAGCTATCTAACCCATACATTTTCTAAAAGCCCATACTCTCTAGATGTGATAGCAAGAGTTGGGATTTGACCCACCCACTTTCAGTCCTTTGCATCAATCTAATCCTATATTATGTAGGTGAAAAAGTGTACGACTGATACATTTTAGCCTATGTGATTCATGAAAAGCTATATAATCCATCTAAACTATATATTTTCTAAAAGCCTATGGCATCTACATGTGAGATAACATGGATTAAGACATATCCCATCATCCCACACACTTGTATACACCTATACCTACACATAGGCGTGTATTGTGAATTGTACTGGGTATGGGTATAAAAGCCAGTAAAAATACAACTAAGCTACCACTTAGAAAAGGTTATCATACCAAAACATATCTTTCAGACATAGAGGATTAAGAAAATCATTGATAGATTTTGCCACCTTTGGTGAGCCCAACTTCTGCTCTGGCCCATGGACTAAATATAGACTGTAAATATGATATACTTTGATTTAACTTCATGACTTTCATACTTGATCGTACAGACAAGTGCCTAGTCTCGTTGGAAAGCCCCGCTTCTGCTCTTTCGTGCAATACAGGTCTCATCTCGCTGCGACTAATAATTGCGGAGCAATGTTAACAGTGAAGAATGGGTGTGTTTTTTTGATGCACTTTGCGCTAGTCGGGCTCAATATGTGTGGATTGTTTGCACTCTTTTGGACACAGATCCACTGTTTATAAGCCGATAGCATACATGTAGGCTACTATTTGTAAGACAGGTCAGGACAGGAGCACACAAAATCACGTAACCCACCATTCAATCTCTATTGACGAAATTCTCGCTTGTCGCACCATAAACGCTCTGAGGTCTCGGGGCCCCCTAACGGCTCGGGGCTCCAAGCAGTTGCTTGCCATGCCTGTCGGCAAGGTGCGCCCCTGTTGAGAGTTATGCGTGGCACAGACAGACAGACAGACAGACAGACAGACACGTACGTTCCTTGCATTAATAGATAGATATGCGGTGTGATATTTCTGCAACGAATAGGCTACTCTGTGAGAAATTTAGGCTGGTTGAACCTGGACTAAATATTTTCCTGTGGCACAGTAAACTGATTTTTTTGGCTTTCCGATGGATGGGATGTTATGATGTAGCCGTGATGTTAGCCAAGCCTACTGCCTCAACGTATGGGCTTCTGCTTGTCTTCAGTTTTCTAATAGCCTGAAATGTTATCTTTTATGTAGCCTACAAGTCCTGAATATAGAGGCTACACCAGGATTTGATGCAACTTATTGACTTTTCGGAAAACAATTTCAACGATGACGTTGGCTGTTGTGCTTTTAGAATGTGGAAGTAGGCCTAATTGTCGTGACATCACTGATCATGTGAAGATGTTGCAGTGGCGCTGAAAATCCAGCCGTGGCCCTGCGCCACTGCTGAATACATTGTAGGGGAAACACTGTAAACATAGCGTACAGATGGTACGGGTTGAGAATGCTCCTTTCTTTGCCGCACATCGGGAATCCCGAAGGTTCGGGACTTTGTAATTAAAACTGCCACCGCAAGGGGGCAACATAAGACCGCCCTAATAACATGAAGGTTCGGCTCATCCCGGAGAATTTTCGAATGTTTTACAGCCTACCTCACAGCTCTCTCACGCGACGTAGCCGAACTCAGTCAGTCCAGCAGAGATGCCAGAGCAACGTTTTGGTCAATGGAGAGGGAGAGAAATGCTCCGCATATCCGTCTCATTTAATCCGTCTCATTTAATCATTAAAATGAAGGTGATGACTGGCGAAATTAATCAAACGACGTTTCAATAAACCATTGTTGAAATTAATGAAAATGGTTTTAGAAAATTGCCTATAGGCCTATCAGAAGGAAATAACCTTCAATTCAACCTGAAAGACTCGATAGGCAACCTTAGATTACTAATTCATTAATTCATTACGGTTGCAAGACCGCATTTCCGGGAATAGGCTATTATTGTCAAGGCGAAGACGAAAGAGATGGACAAGATGGACATTTAGGCTACATTTATATGCTAGGAATACTTAGAAATGTGTACAGGGCAGTAGGCCTGCACGATAAATCGTTATAAAATCGCGATCTCGATTCACCCCTGTGTGCGATTTAATTTTTCATTGATTTCGATTCACATTTAATTTAATGAGTCATTTAATTCATGCTAATTTCTTCTGTGAGTTTTAAACTTTTAAAACGCTCCCAAGCGCTGCTCTTCCTTCCCGGTTCTCCTCTCACAAAGCTCAGGGCTTCACCCTCAGCCAATGACAAAGCGCCTTTTAGTCACGTGTTTCACTTGTGGAGAACGCGGTAGTTCGGAGAGTCCAGCTGTAATAACAGCAAATGCTGCAACATCGACGAAGTAGTGCAACAGGAAATAAACAAAATGGATAGGCTATTGATGTAAGCAAGGTAGCCTACTAGTGACGAGACTCGTTCCGATAAAGGCTCATTCAGTGGTGTGGATGTATTTTGGACTCAAACAAAAATACATAGCCTACAAAAATGCGCTTTATAAATAAATTTGACTTGACTTTGACGAGGGCCAGTCTCGTGTGTTTAGGTAGCCTACCGTATGCCTTTCCCTCGGTGCAGCACTGCGAGGAAACACCACAAATCTTAACTAACAAAAGCAAGCAATATGATGAAGTTCTAGGCTACAAGGCAAGAGGTCCGAAAGTTGTTCAACAGCGCAGACATCTATTAGGCTACGGACACCTTGCACAATGCGACGCCATACCCACATAACAGTAGCCTACATAAGCACTCCGAGACGCGCCTCCTTTATCCAGACTCGTGATCCGAATCACTCCCAAAATGTAATCGTTTTGCTCTTGGGTCATTTCAGACATTTCCTGAAAATGTCATTTAATTATCTTGCTAATAAACAGACAAACAAAGCCCGATGTTTGTCATGAGAGGGGCATGTTTTCATCGGGCTTTGTTTGTCTGTTTATTAGCAAGATAATTAAATGACATTTTCAGGAAACGTCTGAAATGACCCAAGAGCAAAACGTTAAGGTAATAACTTACCATATAGCAAAATAATTATATGGTTCCAATAAACACTAGAACGTGACAGATTTCGAAACATTATGCACACATTGGACAAACGCTACTCCCCTCCTGCAACTGAAACTTCAGTATCTAAAGAAAAGGAGCATCAATTGGCCATTTAGCCTATCAAAAATGAATTATCTATTTTGTAGATATTGCACATTGACTGTAAATGCAGACAGTTTATAACTATCTTAATGTTTCTCGAGCCAACTCCACACACATGTAAATGAAGGCTTCAATGAAAAAAAAAAATTGGCCATGCAGTTATGTTTAGGCTCGTAGTGATAGGCAATGTGCTATAGATGCCCCAAAAAATCTATATCTGGTAGGCCTACTGCCAATTAGTTTTGTTTTTGTCATGGTTCATGTGTGCAATAAACATTGCACTTTGCGAGGGGAAAAAATCGTGGCAGAAAATCATGATATCAATTCTAAGCTAAAAAATCGTGATTCATATTTTTCCCTGAATCGTGCAGGCCTACAGGGCAGGCTATTTTAAAACGGAGGCATGTTCATTTTAACCGGCGACGCTGGGTACATGTAGGCTACCCAGCACTTGTTATCACAGATTTTGTCCCCACCACTTTTGACAACTGAAAATAAAATGTATTTAACAGAAATCTCTTTAATACATGCCTATGCTTGTCACTTTACTTATAACCCTAGGCTACATGCATGGAGAAGATTGCGCATTTTGTAACATTGTAACAATGTATGGTCAGATATGCGATAGGGCAGTGAGGGTGATTCATTGTAACCATCGACTAGTAAGCCTAGCTCCGCAAAATAAGTTTCTAGCAACTTATATAGATCTCGGTATGCATGTTCAGGTTAATTCAGAGATAGGCATAGACTACCGTAGGCTACTGTGCGTCAAGCTATATGACAGCATTTTATCATGTGGTGAATTAATGACTAACGTCAGTTTAACATGTCAGAACTTTTGATCGGCGTGTAAAGTGCTTGCCGCGAATAAATAAACTCGACTGACTCACTAGGCAAAGCGACAATTGATCAGGACTCCAGCTGTGGCACAACTGGTTAAAGCATCTATACCGCACACTGGCGACCGGGGTTCGAAACCCACTCCACGAACCTCTCTGGAACCCATAAAGACAAAAGGCGTTTTTTATGGAAAAAATGAAAGATTTTCTCAGTTTTGCGATTTTTTTTTTTTATGTTTGCGATGTCTGCTGAAAGGAAAAGTTAATATATGAATTCGTTGTTCAGCGCACACACACACACACACACACACACATTTTTACATTTACATAAGGCTCAAATGTCTGTCGAGATGAGAGAGAGGGGGGAGGGAGCCAGTCGTCCTCAATGCTGCATATAGGTAGGCTATAATGTCTAGTGAACTGGTTAGACGAGTGTGGGGGAGGGGGAATGATCGCACAAGACAATTGCTCTTCATGAAATGGATAGTCTCACAGACGGGTGTAAATTTTTAAATTTAGCCTACTACATCACTAGCAAAATCGGACGTGGCACATAGCCTAATTATTAGGCTACTGGATTTAATATATAGCAAGTCCATAGACTTTGTCAGAGGTGGAAAAGTCCAGGTTCAGAAAGTAAAAGTCCTGCCACATATCTGCTCCAACCATTCACTTAAACCAGCTGATTCTAATTAGCACAACTCTTCAGGCAGGTAGACCAGTTCATTGACGAGATCGCCTGTGTTAAAGGCACAGGTAGAACCAATACAGGATTGGACTTTTACTTTCTGAACCTGGACTTTTCCACCTCTGGACTTTGTTCATCCTATATTATATGCTTTTAAAATGAAATGTGCTGCGGGAAAGCATTGGGGAAGTCAGTGTAGGTGGCCCTTAACAATCAACAGTATACTGCCACTACGCACATAATAGCCTATAAGGTTACGGGCGGATGCGAGCAACCCCATGCAAAAGAAGGCCTTAAGTTAACGGACAGAAGGCCTGTTTACATGTCAAACATGCATTAAATCTAAGAAACGAAAAACACAAACACTACAGCATGCAGTTTATGAAGGCTTGTGCGTGTTAAATCTACATAAAAATTGCGTGTTACATTTAACCCCGCGCTCTGCTGCGCTGTGAAATCGTACAGCATAGCCGGGACATTCTAAAACTCTTAACATGAAAAAGCTTAACGTGAAAATTGAGATAACGTCCATAGTGATTGGAATATGGATTAGATTTTTTTGGTTAGTTTGATGTGCTTATGATAAGTAATATGAAAGAGAAATTTGGTGATCACTGATCGTTGTTTAGGTGCATTAAACCACGTTGAGCTTTTTCCTTTCAATATGCGTTAATGGGGCAGAAATGCTTAATGACATATAACGTCCATAATAATTTGAGTTTGGGTTCGATATACTGTATTTATAGTTTGAAGTGATTATGATGAGCAATATGAGAGAGAAATTTGGTGGACATTGATCGTTGTTTAGATACATTAAACCACGTTAAGCCTTTTTCTCGCCATAGGCGCCAATGAAGAAGACAACGTAAATGTGAGATATCTTGACATTTATTCTGCTATTGTCCTTAAATTTAGCCTTACCATGCTATAGTTATTGTTATTATATAATTAACTGAGTGACTTATTTGATTGCTATTCTCATTTCATTGTTTTATTAGGGGCCAAGCAGCGAAGCTGCGAAGGCACCTATTGTGTTTGTTAGTTTTCTTATTATTATTCCTCTGTCATGGGAGTCAATGGCAGCCCATAGAACCGACTGGTGAAAAGTTGTGAAATTTGGCACACTGATTAGGGACAGTCCCATGATTCATGTCACCAAATTTCATGTCGGCACCTCGAACCCTCTAGCGCCACCAACAGGTCAAAGTTGGACATGCGTTCACGCACGTAACTTTTGAACCCTTGGGCCAATTTTCAAAAACCAGGTATCTTTGGAATCCTTGGACCAGCCCGAGTTAAACGCACCCTGTGACGTCATTTTCCGCCATGATGGATTTCCCGCCATTTTGGATTTTGTCAAAAACACTCAAAATGTATCAGGGGTCACAAATTTTGTCCGACCGACACCAAACTTTACATGGAGCATCCTCAGATGATGCCTTACCAACGCATTGCTTTTTGTCTTCGGAAGTATTACCGTTCGCCCAAAACAGCGAATCGAAATTCGCGGCGAGGCCGCCAAACAGGAAGTGGGCTCATATTTCAGCAACCCTTTCACGCATCAAAACTAAACTTAGTACGTGGACTCATAACCCCATCTGGAGGACCCTCAAGAAATTTGGTGACCTTTGACCTCTAGGGGGCGCTGTTATTCAAAAACAGGCTTTTTGGCCTATAACTGCTGTTGTGCTTAGAATTACAATGTACTAGTGATGTCTAGTAATACTTTGGAAGATACTTATGTTGACAGATGACAACTTGTGACATCAACGTAATTGATTCGGCCGCCATATTGGATTTAATCAAAAACACTAACAAATTTCCCTAGGTCACAAATTTCAACTGATCCTCACCAAAATTGGCACAGACCATCTTCAGACCATGCCTTGTTAGTGTTCTGATTTCTGTAACAATTGACAGAAGCGTTTGCCCGTCGCAGCCAATCGAAATTCGCGGCGAAGCTGGCAAACAGGAAGTGAGCCCATATCTTAGCAGCCTTTGCATCTATCAACACCAAACTTAGTATATGTACTTGTGACCCAATTGGGACGAAGCCCAATAAATTTGGTGACCTTTGACCTCTAGGGTGTGAAGCCTCCAAACAGGAAGTGAGCTCATATCTCAGCAACCTTTGAATCTATCAAAACCAAACTTAGTGCATGGGCTCGTGACCAGATCGCGAGGACTCTCAAGGCATTTGGTGACCTTTGACCTTTAGGGTAGCTTCAATTAGCAAAAATGCAAGTTGGCTTGTAACTTTTGACGTGTTAGACATGAAACTTGTTCTGACTGCTTACGGCCATATGTCTCATTGCCGCATTGAGCCAACAGCGTCGAGTTGCCGTGGTTACTCCGGCCTACTGCTTGGCCCCTACATTGCTGCTTGCAGCTATATTTTCTCATTAGGTTAGTGCTTAATTGATTGTTTTATTGATAATATTGCTATTCTCCCTTTTTGTAATTGTTCACTGTTATTTAATTTGTATTGTTATTTATTTGTATGTCGCTTTGGACAAAGGCGTCTGCTAAATAACCATAACCATAACCATAACCATCTTCTATAATTGTTGGATTACGGTTTAGTTTTTTTGACGGGTTTAAGTGTCCATGGCAATATATGCAATGGTGATGATTGATCGTTGTTTTCCGCCCTTAAGCCACGTTAAGCTTTTTCACGTTAAGCATTTTAGAATGTCCCGCATAGGGCATATACCCTGACTTGACGTTTAATAGCGCTCAATGTAGCTCACGTTCAGAATGATGAATTCAAAATGTTGCTATCGAACAACAGTACTTTATTGACGTGAAAAATTATCTTTTAAATTCACACACATCATATGTGAAATGCACAGTATTCGAACGGGACCAAAAAATTATTATTATCTCTCCATTGAAGTGGATGCGGGTCACTTAGGTTCCCTATTATGAATACGCCCGGGTTGGATGGTATTCACTGTTTGTAGAAAGGGCTCTTGAGCCATGGGTCACCATGGGGTGATTTTTTGTTTTGGCTTGCTCTGTGTTCAGCACTTCAAACCATGCATAGCACGTATTTAATTCATCAGATAGCAGTATAATAGGTGGGTCATTCCGTGTCAAATCAGATAAGGTTGTTGCTGCACCGTCTCAGATTTTGTTCAAACCTTGTGTATATCATCAATGGGTCCTAAAACCAAGGCCTGTGAAATATTTCTGTGCAAATCATCTGTCTTCATATCTTTTGTAGACCTTGAAATTCTTTAATTTTTACAGCTTGAAAAACACATGGCATGTCTGGGCATTATCTTGACAAATATGTTCCCTAGCCTCCCCAAATTTCCTAGGGTGGAAGATCAACTCATAATAAGCATGTTTAAACAATTTAAAGTCTGTACTAAATGTCTCTTGACTCTGGAAAGGGCCCTAGATTTTGGAAAAACGTGCATTAAGTGTGATATTTAGGGTATTAAAAAACTGTTTATCTTTTCCACTTGGTATCAGTCACTATTTCCTCTTCAAATACGGCAGTTAATTAATGTTTTCCCACAATTTGAAGTCTCCACAATAAATAGCCATGACAATAATAACAATAAAACAAGGCATGTTTGTATTTTGTGTCATTTTCATGTTACTGAAATGCTATGTGGGGTAGGTAGTAGGATCATGAAAATCTATGTGAAAATAGAAAAGTATATGGACATGTAGTGTGTAAAGTTCTAATATTGTACCAAGCCCCGTTCACAGAATAAATGCATGTAGTTACAGGTGTTTTGCTAACACCAGAATAAACATTTACAATAAAAAAGCACTTTACACACTACATGTCCATATACTTTTCTATTTCCACATAGATTTTCATGATCCTACTACCTACACCACTTAGCTTTTCAGCTGCATGAAAATGACACAAAAATACAAACTTGCCTTGTTTTATCCTTATTATTGTCAAATTCATTTGTTTAGGAGACTTCACATTTTGGGACAACATTAACAAAGGATTATATTTCTATAGAAAAGACTCATTGATGGCAGGTGTGTCCCAATAAAAAAGTTTTGAGAAACTAGGGACTTCTATACAATCAATTAGACTGTGATACAAACTTTTAATCATTGAATGTCACTGAGAACATGCTTGTCTTCCATTCTGAAAAGTTTGGTCGGGCTAGGTATAATACTTTTTAAGATATGAATGTCCAAACATGGCCTCCAAGATAAGGCCTTTCAGACAATGTAAAAAACGAAGGGCAGAAAGCTTGTGTAAACAACAGAATTGAACAAAAATATTTTACAGGTTTTAGTTATGGAACCTAAACATTGTGTAGACAAACTTTGAAGAAAATCGGAGTCGGTGCTGCAACCATTTTCCTGGATTTTGTCTGATTTGACACGGAATGACCCAGGTGCTATATTAGGAGAATTCTTGGAGGCTGGGCTGATCAATGTGTTTTATAAAGAGGGTGATATTGCTGTTTGTATTGGTCTTTCCTGTGCCATCCGGCAGCCTGGATGGTTTGATCACAACCCCTCACTCTCACTTACCGCAGCTCCTCCCTAAGTAATAATGTGGTAACAGCTGTGATGACCTGACATGTTATAAGATGCATATGAGAGGTTTACTTTATTTTTTATTTTTGTTGTTGTTATTCATTAAAAATAATACAAGCATGGGACATGGTGTAGTCCTAGACTGAAGTATTCAAGGTTATTTGAATAATACACTTATTCATTTGTGCATTTGGATGCCATAAGTGTTTCCCAACCTTTTTTCCTTGAAGGCCCCCTTGCTTGTGTCTAAGACAAGCCAGGGCCCCCTACTTGAATTCCTATTGTATGTATTTCTATAAATAATACTTATATTCGAAGTGAATTATACTAAAACAAAGGAATGATTAATTATTATAGACCAGATAAAAAAAATAAAAAAAAACATCTGGTCTTCATTGCCAATCACCGTCAGCCCAGCCTCCAGGAATTCTCCTATTTTACCAGGCCGCTACTGCTACCTGTTGAACTGAATACATATGCATGGTAGAGCTGTCAATCTTCCTCTATTATCCCATTCGAATTTCATTCATTATTATTTTTCTAAATTCGAATTATATTCGAATATTTAATGGTCAATTTTGACTTATTAATATTTACTATTTTTCTATCTACTCACACTGTAAAAACGGGCTTAGCCTATGCCATTGCCACTATGACATCGTAGTTGACTTGTGTTACGTGATAGCTGTCTTGCTAAGTAAATTATAGCCCTTTTCTGACTGAGAAACATTACATTCACGTTACAGAAATGATTTAATATTTACTATTTTTCTATCTACTCACACTGTAAAAACGGGCTTAGCCTATGCCACTGCCACTATGACATCGTAGTTGACTTGTTTTACGTAATAGCTGTCTTGCTAAGTAAATTATAGCCCTTTTCTGACTGAGAAACATTACATTCACGTTACAGAAATAACGGGCTCAGGGGGATTTCGCCGTGTTAAAGGTAGACGTGTTTTGGTCCCAGGTTGTCTGAAGCCGACTGCTGAACGACTGCTGCCATTTCAGTTAGCTCGCTGGCTAGTTAGCTAGCATTAGGCAAACATTCCAAAAAGACGTGCTGGCCTTCATAGATGTATATCTATGCTGGCCTTACTGTCAGACGGTTTTGGTAACATAGCAACAATAAACACTTGACCGAAGCGCTGAGAAAAGGAGGAGGGAGCTCTCAGCAGCACCTAAAGCTGTCGTTTGCTAAATATAGTCAACACTTAAACAAATTTATTATAATAATAATAAAAAAACACATTCGAATTATAATTTTAACATTCGAATAGTATTAATTTGTTACACATTCGAATTATATCCGAATACTGAAATTCGTTCCAACAGCCCTAATTCATTCTATCACTAAATTCATCATAACTTTGGAATAGTACAGGAATTCATCTTCATTTTTTTTACTCAAATAGCACACATAATTGTGAATATTTCACACACTCTACATTTTTGTCTATCTTGTACACAAATGTACTGAAAATGTATTTTTGTATCAGATAAATTATTTTTTCGATGTTATGACATATTTGGAGAGGATTTCATAGACTACTCATTACTTTTTCAAAATTACCAAATGTATATTGCTTCATTTAACCCTCTAACCGCCCGGTTTTTTTTGGATTTTTGCATAAAAAATTCAAAAGGCCATGGCTTGAAAGTGGTCAGAGATAAAGTCCTACTGTAAATGTGAAAATCATTGAGTATGAACTAAAGTTTATAAAGGGAGTAAATTTACTCATCTAATTTGCATATTATGACGTCACAGGATAGCAATAGCGTCAAATTATGCACATTTCAGTAAATACTGATTGTTGAACACATTTGAGCAGTTTTACTTTGATTTTTGTAATTTCTCTGACATAACAAACAAACAGGACCACAGCCACATGTAAACCAACAATAGTAAACTATTATTATTACCACAATCCCTATGTTACTATATAATAAAGTAGCCTGGTCAAATCAGTTCCTATCGCGGATGACTTTGTAGTTCTTCAGAGCCCTATTTTTACTAGACCTGCTGTCTGTACCATGTCAATTACAGACACTATCATCATGATTATCACTGGCACCAAGCACACCATGCTTATTTGAACCCTTTGGTCAACATTGCTGCAGGTAAACATTGACGTACACACGCAAAGACCCACCTCCATTCACAGACGTATCTTGACTGTCACTGCCAATGAACGACCGATCATAATCTCCAAAAGGCAGATATTCTCCTTCAGAATCAGAGTAGGTGAATGGCAGACCCAAGACTTCATAACACACGACTTTGTTTTTTAACATTTGCCGTTTTTCTGCTTCAATTTGTGCATAGCGATCGCGCATTTCACTTCCGCGTTATAAACAGGAAATGCGTCTTTTTTTTTTGTTTCTCGCGAGTAATACAGGCATTTCCTGAAAACGTTTTTACTCGAATTTGGGCTTGAATCGAAGCTCTGGATGTCTGCCAACTAGTGGTGGAGAGTACAAAGGCGATTTGTCACCCTACTCGGATCTACCGTCTGTTTTAATCAGTAATGTTGCTTGTCGCCGTACGGCGCCTTGGGCGGTTAGAGGGTTAATAGAGCTGATCTTTTGGATTAAAGTGATATGTCTATTTAATTGGTGGTGTGTAGTATGCCTGAGAATTAGACCTTTTTGTGCAAGGCGGACATCCAGCAGCAAAAAGTGACCCACATCTGATCATGTGAGTTTACATATCCGACACTTGAAATGGCTCGCATGCGCATGGGCTAAAAGTTTCTTGGAAAACATTATTTATAGCCTACGGGGACTGCGCCAGTTAACACAGAAAACACATTTACACATTTTATTTCAACACTGGTTAACAATTTCAGTCACACAAGACCAATAATGCATGTCTACTTATTAACTAATTGGCTGCATCTGAAATCAAACACTTGTTGTTCCAGAATGGACGCGATAGAATTAAGTCTGCTCTTAGCATTCAAAACCCTGCAACGTCCTCTTGATATTACCAAAATTCTAAAACAGAGAAGGAAGAAACGGGCAATCGTATCAGAATACGCTTACGCTGCAATTATTGCTGCCACCTCAATTGAAAGGGAGATTTTGGTCCGTGAAAGGAGGTGGGAGCGAGTTGCCGCCGGCTATGGCCATGACGAATGTCACAGATTAATGATGTGTGGGACGCGTTGCACTGGAATATCCGATTTGTCTGTTTAGACTGTAGACACATGAACAAATATCGATCCATATCTGATTTAAAACCACATAGGAAATGGGCCTGTATCCGATTTGAAAAGATCGGAATTCATGTGTTTTTTACTGTTTACACTGTCGCGGCACAGATCTGATATGTGTCACAAAATTGGATTTGGGTCACTTCAAACTGGCAGTCTAAACGCGGCCTTAGTAACCATATCTACATTATCTGCTGATACATACAGCTTTGCATTTTCACGCACTGGTAATTCCTTGGAATTGAATTTCTAGTTATTCTTATTACATATTTTTCATAAGTCTGTGAAAGTTTGTTAGTAACTCTGCATAAAAAACAGATGCAAATACACGCCACATAGACGTCAGTGCACTCAGATGCCCACTATGCTTAAATTTTTTCTGACCGGCAACACTAGCTAGTTTTAACCAATGGGCAATTCCATATCAGTTGGAACAGGTCCGACACCATGGTCCTCAGTTTTTCCTGATTTTTGGTCCAAATGTTCCTCCATGTCTCATTAGAAGAAAACCAAAATTTTAGCTGGGCATCTTGTTTAGTTTCTAAGATATGGCTCTTCAAATGTGGTTAGACACGTCCTAAAAAAAGGCTGTAAATTCCTGTATTTAATGAGCACCACTTTTTTTTAAACCCCTCTCCTCTCTTAAGGCTACCATATTATTTTAAAAAGATTTGAACACTGGGGCAGTACCCTGTGTTGTTGTCCAAAATCATAAAGGAATTACAGTCCTTCCCACCATTGGAGACTTATTCATCGAAACAAACCCATATTTGTTTTGAAAGCAATGAAAAAAAAAAAACTGTTTTTGTTCTGTTATGGTCATGAATGGCTAGCACTCACAGTTTTAAAACTCTACATATATATAGTCCATGAGTAAGAGAACATGTTGACAAAAAATTGAGAATGTTAGTTTTCGTATTTCGAGGCTATGAGCCTTCAAAGTTGGCCAAAATGGCGTTTTTTCCTAAAAATGCCACTTTTATTGCCTTTTTCCAAGGACAAGATGAAATGCAAATCCAACATTTCTTTTTTTCTGCAATAGTGTGGCACTTTGTAGATCATGTGAATGTGGTAAATCCAACCTGTCCATTTTAATATCCCCACAGCACATGTCTGAAGTTAGAAAAAATGAAAAATAGTCTTGGCTGAAGGAGGTGTTGGTTTGATTTGTATGAACCTCTTAGAAGGACAATATGGGGTGTAAACCCATTTTTTTCTGTTTGAGGGATCAGAATGCCATCCTGTAAATAGGATAAAAATGTTGTATCCCATTTTTACTCTTTAGTGATCCCTTAAAATATGTCCAAAAGTTGTCAAAAATGAAAAAGGCAACTAAATTGAGGGGCTTAAATGGCCAAGTGGATCAAGTCACACAAGGCTACAAATGTAATATACAGATGGTACGGGTTGAGAATGCTCCTTTCATTCCCGCACATCGGGACTCCCGAAGCATCGGGAAAACTGCAACCGCAAGGGGGCAACATAGACCGCCCGAGTTTTCGAATGTTTACAGCCTACCTCACAGCTCTCTCACTCGACGTAGCCTATAACTCAGTCAGTCCAGCAGAGATGCCAGAGCAACGTTTTGGTCAACGGAGAGGGAGAGAAATGCTCCGCATATTCGTCTCATTTAATCATTAAAATGAAAGTGATCGGAGAAATTAATCAAACGACGTTTCAATAAACCATTGTTGAAATGAATGAAAATGGTTTTAGAAACCTATAGGCCTATCAGAAGGAAATAGCCTTCAATTCAACCTGAAATAGACTACTCGAAAGGCAACCTTAGATTAATTCATGAATTCATTACGGTTACAAGACCGCATTTCCGTGAATAGGCTATTATTGTCAACGTCAAGGCGAAGACGAAAGAGATGGACAAGATGGACATTTTGGCAACATTTACATGCTAGGAATACTTAGAAATGTGTAAGCTATTTTAAAACGGAGGCTTGTTCATTTTAACCGGTACATATCCCGAATAAAGCCTATTGAAATTCACATCCAGCTGTGGCGCAAGTGGTTGATGCATAGGTATCGTACGCCAGCGACCGGAGTTCGAAACCTAGTCGAAGAACCTCTCTGGAACCCATCAAAACAAAATGCATCGATTTATTAAAAGAAACGAAAAACTTCCTGTTTTGAGATTCTTTTTATGTTTGCGATGTCTGCTGAAAAGAAAAGTTAATATGTTAATTCGTGGTTCAGCGCGCACTCACACACATTTATACATTGACATAGTGTCGGGCTCAAGTGTCGTCCTCAGTGCCGCATATAGGCTATAATGTAGTGAACTGGTTAGACGAGTTTGGGGGAGGGGGAATGATCGCACAAGACAATAATGCTCTTCATGAAATGGATCTCACAGGCGGCTGTCGGTTTTTAAATGTAGCCTACTACACCACTTGCGAAATGGGACGTGGCACATAGCCTAATTATTAGGCTACTGGATAGCAAATCCATAGAGTTTGTTCATCCTATATCCTTAAAATGAAAGTGATGACTGGCGAAATTAATCAAACGACGTTTCAATAAACCATTGTTGAAATGAATGAAAATGGTTTTAGAAACCTATAGGCCTATCAGAAGGAAATAGCCTTCAATTCAACCTGAAATAGGCTACTCGAAAGGCAACCTTAGATTAATTCATGAATTCATTAGGCTACGGTTACAAGACATTTCCGTGAATAGGCTATTATTGTCAACGTCAAGGCGAAGACGAAAGAGATGGACAAGATGGACATTTTGGCAACATTTACATGCTAGGAATACTTAGAAATGTGTAGGCCTAAGCTATTTTAAAACGGAGGCTTGTTCATTTTAACCGGCGACGTTCAAGTACGGCGACGTTCAAGTACATATGCCGAATAAAGCCTCTTGAAATTCACATCCAGCTGTGGCGCAAGTGGTTGAAGCACAGGTATCGTACGCCAGCGACCGGGGTTCGAAACCCAGTCGAAGAATCTCTCCGGAACCCATCAAAACAAAATGCATCTATTTATTAAAAGAAATGAAAGATTTCCTGTTTTGAGATTCATTTTATGTTTGCGATGTCTGCTGAAAAGAAAAGTTAATATGTTAATTCGTGGTTCAGCGCGCACTCACACACATTTTTACATTGACATAGTGTCGGGCTCAAGTGTCGTCCTCAGTGCCGCATATAGGCTATAATGTAGTGAACTGGTTAGACGAGTGTGGGGGAGGGGGAATGATCGCACAAGACAATAATGCTCTTCATGAAATGGATCTCACAGGCGGCTGTCGGTTTTTAAATGTAGCCTACTACACCACTTGCGAAATCGGACGTGGCACATAGCCTAATTATTAGGCTACTGGATAGCAAATCCATAGACTTTGTTCATCCTATATCCTTGGCGGAGATATTAATTAGGCATATCAAATTAAAAGCACACTACGACAGGTATACTTGTGTGATCACGCAACACAAGAGAGCATTTAGCGATGGGACAGTTGTGAATGAGTGCTTAACACCCTGGAGTCTAAATACCCCCGGGGGATTTGAAAAACTGTTCCAAACACACATCTCAATCTCTGCTTTTATCATATTATAGAGACACCATTAGAAGCCTTTAATCAACTCGTTTTCAAATATATAGCCTATGTTTTAAGAGAATATGGCAATGATAATGGCACTTTCTAAAAACAATAAATTCTTAGGATTTGTCCTCTCACCTGCAGCAGGCCCATTCAAAAGCCCATCCACCTAATTTGCATTTGAAAGAGCCAATCACTAAAGTGACACATTTAGTCTAGCCTACTTTATGAGTTTTTGTTGACCCCTCTAATAAATTGCCTATAGTCCTACTACGATAATGGAGGAAGGGCTGCCTAACTGTTCCCCCTAAGAGTTTTTTCATAAGATAAAATGTTTACTCTATTTAAGTTTAGGATTTGGTAGACAAGACAACCTCGGAAAAGTTCTTCAGATAAACAATGTTTTATTGAATTAAAGGAAAGAAAATGTATCGCCAGGGTTTCGGGGCTTGCGAAGGCATTCGTTGATCTTATCGATGCAGTCCTTGCGGCCACTTCTCCCCATCGTAGGAAACTTTCTGCTTAGTGTTGACAACACAAAGGTCTTGACGTTGTGTGGCAGTGCTTGCTTGCCCTTCGATCCATCCCATTTGGTGGTTTTGCACCAGGCTCTGTAGTGCTCCTTTGTGGTGATGGCTCTGAAGAGCAGGCATCCGTATCTACCAACGTTGCCGCGACTCTGTTGGTGAATCCGAGCATGTTGTTCTGGGCCAACAGCAAGCAAGGTCACGTCTTCGTGCTGAGAAGGAACTTGAATGCTGTTGTCGAATGTGGCAGAGAGGGCCAACGGAGGCATCTCCAAGATGGACGACTCCGGTGCAGGTGTCGAGCAATGTCTGGGGATTGGTCGCTCAGGCGTTGAAGGACGTCTCGAGTCTAGTCGAGTCGACAGTTCTCCCAAACCAGCTCTCACCTCTCCAAAACCAGCGTTCATCACTTGTAGGAAGTCCAAGTGCGAACAGTCGTTTATAATAATAAAAGAAGCACCTGCATTCCACAGCAGTGCTTAAGGCTATTAACACCTGTCACTGAGCTATGGACAAGCAGTTATGCTCGAAAATTATCATAATAACAGACACACCTAATTGTATGGCTCTATGTTTGAACACATCAAATTAGCAAGCATTTCCTCCCGATAGCAGCAACGTTTGCTTTCTTTTTCTGTCGGTCCGCGGTTGCTTGGTCAATTGCGCAGCAAATTATCAGATGAAGCGGACCTAATTTCACTGTAGTGTGTGTGCATTGAGTAGTTCCTTAAAATACGGAACAAAGAGCGTCCCGTAGGCTATCTGTTCAATACAGAAGAAGACTTTTACTTATATATTTCTTATAAAGAAACGCGAAGAAAAAATACGAGAACTGACCATCTCGCCTCTCCGCGTTTCCCCCAATACCATGGCGACAAAGAGAAATAAATATGATTGGACATTTTAATGTTTGTAGCGCGCCAGTTTACCCAGTGTGTGTGCGTTGAGTAGTTCCTTAAAATATGGAACAAAGAGCGTCCCGTAGGCTACCTGTTCAATACAGAAGAAGACTTTAACTATTACTTATATATTTCTTATAACGAAACGCGAAGAAAAAATACGAGGACTGACCATCTCGTCTCTCCGCGTTTCCCCCAATACCATATGGCGACAAAGAGAAATAAATATTATTTGACATTTTAATGTTTGTAGCGCGCCAGTTTACCCAGTGTGTGTGCATTGAGTAGTTCCTTAAAATATGGAACAAAGAGCGTCCCGTAGGCTATCTGTTCAATACAGAAGAAGACTTTAACTATTACTTATATATTTCTTATAACGAAACGCGAAGAAAAAATAGGCTACGAGGACTGATCATCTCGCCTCTCCGCGTTTCCCCCAATACCATGGCGACAAAGAGAAATAAATATGATTTGACATTTTAATGTTTGTAGCGCGCCAGTTTACCCAGTGTGTGTGCATTGAGTAGTTCCTTAAAATATGGAACAAAGAGCGTCCCGTAGGCTACCTGTTCAATACAGAAGAAGACTTTAACTATTACTTATATATTTCTTATAACGAAACGCGAAGAAAAAATACGAGGACTGACCATCTCGTCTCTCCGCGTTTCCCCCAATACCATATGGCGACAAAGAGAAATAAATATGATTTGACATTTTAATGTTTGTAGCGCGCCAGTTTACCCAGTGTGTGTGCATTGAGTAGTTCCTTAAAATAGCCTACGGAACAAGAGCGTGCCGTAGGCTATCTGTTTAATACGGATTAAGACTAACTATTACTTATATATTTCTTATAACGCTGGCTGTAGGCGATTTCTATAACCATTTTCATTAATTTCAACAATGGTTCATTGAAGTGTCGTTTGAATGATTTCGCCAGTCATCACCTTCATTTTAATGATTCAATGAGATTAAGGAGTCGACTATTGACGGATATGCGGTCTTCATCATTAAATGCAGTTGAAACTTTCTGCCACCTGGTGGTTGTTTGGGTACATTGCCTTAGCCTCGAAAAAAATCGGCTTGACGCACAGCGGGATCTCTTCGGGAGTCCCGCGGGAGAAGGTGCATTCTCAACCCGTACCCACTGTAAGACAGATGAGACACTGAGGGAGAACACTGAAATGTTTAACCCTGTTACGATGGCCTTTGAACCCACTGTGTCCCTAATATCCTGTGATAACCGGAAGTTGGTTTAAAACAGGAAATAAACTTTAAAAAGGCTATATCTAGAGAACGGAAGGTCATAGAAATGAACATTCACTTCTTGCTTGATCCTCATGGTCGAATTATGTCTGATGGAGCAAATCAGATTGAGTCTACGACCTTCCGTTCAAGAGTTGTTCGCAAAAAACTATTTCCCATTGAAAGGAATGGGGAAAAAACAAAAAACTGAAAACTATGTTTATCTAAGTGGATCTCGGGTTAATTGTCCAGGGATACCATTAGAACAAATCACAATGCATGCTGCATCCATCGGTAACTCCAACAGCAACCAGGAGACAATATGCTTCATGCAGAAGAAATTTGTTTAATAAGAATGAACCTCAGTTAAGGACACAGTGGGTTGAAAGGCCATCATAGCAGGGGTTATACATTTCACAGTGTTCTCCCTCAGTATCTCTTCTGTCTTATATTTCATTTTTAGCCTTGTGTGACTTGATCCACTTGGCCATTTAAGCCCCTCAATTTAGTCGCCTTTTTTCATTTATGACAACTTTTGGACATATTCTAAGGGATCAATAAAGAGTAAAAATGGGATATAAGATTTTTATCCTGTTTACAGGATGGAATACTGATCCCTCAAACAGAAAAAAATATGGGTTTACACCCCATATTGTCCTTCTAAGAGGTTCATACAAATCAAACCAAAACCTCCTTCAGCCAAGACATTTTTTCATTTTTTCATAACTTCAGACATGTGCTGTGGGGATATTAAAATTGACAGGTTGGATCTACCACATTCACATGATCTACAAAGTGCCACACTATTGCAGAAAAAAAGAAATGTTGGATTTGCATTTCATCTTGTCCTTGGAAAAAGGCAATAAAAGTGGCATTTTTAGGAAAAAACGCCATTTTGGCCAACTTTGAAGGCTCATAGCCTCGAAATACGAAAACTAACATTCTCAATTTTTTGTCAACATGTTCTCTTACTCATGGACTATATATATGTAGAGTTTTAAAACTGAGTGCTAGCCATTCATGACCATAAGAGAACAAAAACAGGGTTTTTTTTTTCATTGCTTTCAAAAAAAATATGGGTTTGTTTCGATGAATAAGTCTCCAATGGTGGGAAGGACTGTAATTCCTTTGTGATTTTGGACAACAACACAGGGTACTGCCCCAGTGTTCAAATTTGTAGAAAATAATATGGTAGCCTTAAGAGAGGAGAGGGGTTTAAAAAAAAGTGGTGCTCATTAAATACAGGAATTTTCAGCCTTTTTTTAGGATGCGTCTATCCACATTTGAAGAGCCATATCTCAGAAACCAAACAAGATAACAAGCTAAAATTTTGGTTTTCTTCTAATGAGACATGGAGGAACATGTGCACCAAAAATCAGGAAAAACTGAGGACCATGGTGTCGGACCTGTTCCAACTGATATGGAATTGCCCCAATAGGCTCCAGGAGGTCACAGGTTTTAGGGATTTTAGATCAGCTAAGGGACACTAAGGGAAGGTGGTAGCTTAGTGGTTCAGGAGCTGGGATAGCATGCAGTAGCATGAGAAGTTGTGCGTTCAATTCCCGGCTATTTCCATCGTTACGCTGTAATTTAGTCCCTTTTGATAGAATTGACTTATGGAAGTCATCTTTGGATGAATGCTAAATAAATAAATGTAAATATGATGTGAATGTTACACACATTGTAATTCAGTCTTACCATGAGAGCAGAGTGATGTGATGAGTTTAAACAATTCTTCTTTTAAAATGATTGCTACATAGAACACCTGGCAAGGTTTAATAGAATAAAGATAGATATAATGATTCATTCATAATTCACCAAGGTCTACAGTATATTTCTTATAGCTGAATGGTTGCCCATCAATTAGTGGCGTTGCTCCATTTTACAATGGCTTTGTACGCAATTCAGTCATAATCAAAAAATAAATACATTTGAAGATGATGCCTCAAAAAGTGGTCAAGTGTTGCATAATGTTGCTTAAGCATAGTTGATTTAATTGATAAAGAATGGAATAGATGGATTAATTGGACTAATCGAATCTCTGGTTGTTCCTCTTTTTGAATACTCCACAGGAAAACGGGTCATAAAAAGAAGCTAAACACCTTCATTAATTTCCCAGAGATCCTGGATATGGGACCATTTCTGGAAAGGAAAGGTATTGTCCTGTAAAGGTGCTCACCTTTTCTCCCTCAATGCACTGAATTGTGGTGTTTTTGGCTAGAATTAGTTTGAATCGATTTCACAGCTTGACTGAAGCTTATGAAAGGTCCAAGCAGAATTCTGCCTCTTTCTGTCTAAAGCGAAACTCTCACCAAAATGCAACCTAGGGACTTTTTGTGAATGGCAAACTTTCATTTAAAAGCATAATTATAATGTAAGCTCCACTTTCAGGATTGACCATATTTCCGTTTTCGGGTCAAATGGCCTTTTGAATGGTAGTGCTAGGAGCACGACTATGATCGCATGAAAAGTAGGGGTGTCACGATTCTCCAAATCCTAGATTTAATTTCATTTTAAAGCCACGATTTGATTTGATTATTTATTTATTTTTGCCCTCCTCCTATTCTGTTTCAGGGGGCTTTTATTTTGAAAGCCATATTTGAAACCGTTCCAGCCGTGAGGTTGTAAACAAAAGAATCGTTAAGCATAGACATATGAACATAATGAAGTGAAGCAACACAGAATGATCATTTGAATGTTTGTGCACACTCTGAAGAGACCCAAGGTTAGTGTTCATGGAATAAGTACTTATCAATGTGCATTTAAAAGGGACATTGTGTAAGATTTCCAATGGTTTGTTACCAAAATCAACATTTCCCATTCATAAATATGGCCTCATTCATGTTTAATTACCACTACCACCAATTCGAAGCATTCCTATTGGCTCAGAAGTCCTCATTTAAATATTCATAGCTCAGACCCGACCCTCCATTTACACGCGCCATGTTGAAATATGGGTGAGCGCTTGTAGAGTTCTCAACGGGCCTGAAAATTACAACCCGACCCGACCCGGCCCGTGGCTTTCAAAGCCCGAGCCCGATGTAGCCCGACACATTAATATGAATTATCTACCCGAACCCGGCCCGCGGCCCGACGTCGGCGGTCGAGTTTCCCCATGTTATCCTATGGAGACGGACGGTCGTTAAGGGCACAATTATGTGCAGTGGCCAACCTAAGTAACCCACGTAAAAACCTAGTGAAACGATATTTCCACAATAGAAACATGATATAAATGGGGAAACTTAGGCTACTGTCCTTGCTATAAAAAAGGCAGAATCATCCACAGAGCATGATATTTCAGTAACCGCTTCATGCTTCACTATGATGGCAATGAATTGTTAGCTATTCACGAAGACGTATAGCCCAGCAGCAATCTACTGCCATTTTATTTTGTTCAAGGAGACGGCTTTTTAGAACTTGCGCACAGGAACTAATAAATGTTGGTGCGGTGCAACAGAACAGAACACATGCAAAGTTGCTGCAAACTCTGTCCTTCCATCTCCCAACACAACGTCACGTCTGTCCCCGCTCCATGATTGCATGCACGTTTCATGCAGCAGCCAGACTTTCTTTACGGTACAGATAGATAGATGGACTTTATTGATCCATAAGGGGAAATTCATGATGATTCGCGGTTAGTGCACATAAGCCCCTTTTCCATTCCCAAACTAGTCCGACTCTACTCTGTTCGATATGTCACTTGACTGCAGATTCGTAAAGAAACGCAAGCACCAACATCATAAGTGTATCTAAATTAGTTATGTACCAAACATGACATTTTACCGTGACTCAAGGAGCTGCAAACAGCTTGTAAGGTTGTGTGTTCAAAACCGCTAGCTAGCGAACATCACTTCCCATTACGGTGCAAACGTTAGCTAGCCAGGTCGGTTAACAGGATAAATGAAATGGTTTATTGTGTCCGAACGTGTGTTTTATTTGTATCACACATAGGGTTGGGTACCGACCCCTGTACTTTTACCGGTACCGACCGAATCACGTCGGTATTACCGGGTATTGCTTCACGTGAAATTGAACGGTGCTAAATTTCGGTACTTTCATGTGCATCAGGAGCGGAGTGCGCCATCTGACGTCATGTCTGAGTGTAAGCTAACTTTATGTTGGTCTCAAAAACTAAATTGAATAGGCTAACTTAATATGCACCATTTAAGCCTGCATGTATTGCACCAAGAGCAGGCATAAATGAATCAAAATAGTAGGCCTATCCCTGGTAAGAACTTAAAATAAAACTGAGAGTTGACGGAGTGCAATGAAATGTACCCATCTTCTGAATCGCGAGTGAGCTGGATCCATTCAAAACGGTAAAACAGGACTTTAAATAGTTCAAAGCATCTGTGACAGAAATGTTTGAATGCTATTGAAATGTATCATGGCTAGATGATAGGGGTGGCACGGTTTTTGAAAAATGCTCCGAACCGTGCAGTTCGCATGTCACGGTTCGGAGTGTGTTTTCGTCGTACGGTCCTACGGTTCAGGCTAGTTATGGCATGCGCAATTGATTCACATATGTGACGACGTGTTTCCCTTACGTGCGAGAGTAGGAGTATGGAGTTTTGAGTGCTGCGCGCAAGGTTTTAGAAATGGCAAGTGCAAGAGATCATCCCTAGCGTGGTCAAACTGATGCACCTGACCCTGCTCGGGTGGAAGCATGTTCTTCCGCAACTGTAGACTATGCGTGCAACTTTACCAAACAGTAGAAGTAAACTCATTCTCCTTGGCCCGCTCACGTGCGCGCTCAATGGACACCCGCCCTCGACATGCACATGAATCCAAATAGAACATTCACAATCGTGAACGCAATGACGCACAGAAGACGATTAGCTAAATTACTGTTAAAAACGGTTAGCATCAGACATTTGATAAAATCTCTTGCATTCAAGTTGACTGACCATCTAAATACCAATGTTTTCAACTCCAAGGCTTAAAAGGGCCTGTCCCAAGGAGAAAAAGTATTAGCTTACCTTGAAACTAAAACACATGTGGGGAAACTGAACAGTCCAACCAGTAGAGTATGATGAGCTTAGCCTGCTACTTTGTTTACAATATTTTGAGGCTTCAGGCAGACAGCTGAATTTAAGAGGTGGAGTTATAATGAATAGTAGGCTATAATCTGCATAAAGTTTGCTGTTATGAATATCAGACATGTCAGTATATAGAATGAATAAATAATTACATAATGTGTGTGTGTTTCAAATAAAGACAAGCTTTACATCTTGTTAAAAAATCATTCACACTATATGAAAGGAGAGCGATAAAAAGGCGATGCAATGAAAAATATGGGTGGACGACCTACATTTTGTGCTGGTGCACCATCCCTGCCAAATAAATGAAAAGATTGTTGAAATCATCAATGTCTTCCCTCTTGCACAACAACAAGAACTGCACCGAACCGAAAACCGTGACCCTAAACCGTGATACGAACCGAACCGTAGATTTTGTGAACCGTGCCACCCCTACTAGATGATAATGATGTGTTAACAGCATTAATAATATATAGGCTATTTGCCAAATACTCACTGTATTTGTCGTGACAACTTGCTCTAAGGATATTGACCGTAGCCTTTGCTGCGCTGCTCCAAGCAGTCAGCAGATAAATGGTCATAAAAAAATAGAAACTATGTCCTAACCGCGATGCGAGCAAACATTAACTATACAATTCGTTTAATTTCATTGCTGTCAATTGTGACGGCAAGCAACGCGAGCAGCGCAATGTTTTGAGAGAACTTTTGTTGTTGGCATAGCCTACTACGGTTTCTATTTTCTCTCTGTCGCTCGCTTTGCTCTGTTATTTTGAATGAGAAATATGACTCATTAAAACGGCATATTTAACGGATTCACTCCCCCCGATGCAATGCTATAATTTAATTATACACGTTGTAGGCCCACGCAACAGTTTACTGGTTAGCCTACACGTACAGTTAACCTGACAGACAGACTATGCGTAGCGTTTCAAGGTGGAACAATGCGCTGCATCAAGACGAGCTATAATAATTCACGATGGCATGGAATGTTTTATTAGTCAAAGGATAACCGAACGACCAAACTCGCCAGCCTACTACTCACGTTAGAAACTGACTGAAACGAAGTAATTTAAACAACAGAACTGGTAAGGAGTGGATAACAATCTACCCAGATAGCAAAATGTATTTGGCCCGGATCCGCCAGGGATTCCCAAACTGTGGAACGCATACCACCTGCTTCTAGGAGATAGCCTATGCGAGATGAAAAGGGCTATGGCGCAGAGGTGTTAAAAAACGAACTTTTAAAACATTTTGTAATTAATTAATGACTAAATGAATAACTTCTAAACCATTTGTAAACTCTATAGTAGTCTTATGTTTTCATTAAAAAGGGGCGGTTTATTAAACATGATGCCTGGCATACCGCTGACCTAGGCTACTGTTAAATTGCACAAAACAAAGATGGAAGGATTGCTTTTTTCATGAACATGGCCTAAAATAGCTAAATCATCATATAACCCAATGGACTAATTATTTGTTCTATGTTTGGGTTTGATGGAGTCTGTTTAAAAAAACTTCCACTATCCATTGTTCATGTTCATAGGCTACTTAAGAAATGAGAGGGGTTTCTATTGTGTTAAAAACATTCTCAATGTATAAATTTGATTTTGTGGAACTTGTAGTTGATACAAACAAGGTGTTACAGATTCAGTAAGGGTAAGGTATCGAAAAAAATACCGTTGAATACCGACACCGAACCTCAGGCACCGGCACCGGTACCGATATCGGTTCAAATGCGATAGGTACCCAACCCTAATCACACACAAGCAATGACGATAGAGAAGTTTCGGTTTTATGTTATTTCAGGTTAGTTTGCCACAATACACGTTTAACCACAGTCCTTAGCTACTTAGCTAGCAAACCTTAGCCTACTAGCCCTTGCCATATAACTATCTATGTAGGCCTACTGTGCTAGCTAGCTCGGTTATCAGGCAAAGTGAAATAATGTATTACGTGTCCGAAAGTGAGTTTTATTGCCATCACACACAAGCAACGACAATAGAGAAAAGTTCTGTTTTGACTAGGAGACTGGAAGTAGGGCCATTGTCTTGGTAGATTCGCGATGAGATGAGCTGTTCTAAAACCTTGCAACCACTACCTAATGAATGCTTTTCAACGGCTTGCAAATGCTGACAACGATGTGCAACGTTTAATCATAGACAGTAAAACAAAATTGCATTTAATTCACACCTCCGGAACAGTTTCGTCTCGTCCTCCCGCAATGGAAATGAAAGCAAATTATTCGGTCCATTCTGCCTTAAATTCTCTGATCTCATCGGCTATCTTTCTCTTTATTTGGGATCCATGGCATGGTCCATGCTGACACACCCGCCGGTTTGTTTACAACTAGGTTTACAGCCACCTGCCTGGCACGGCGCCTCCCTGAAACGTGTGTCGCAGGCTATCAAATCTTCGTTGACAGAAATGTTGAACTTTAATATTTATTATGCACATTTTTACAACATTGGAAAACATTAAGAATGTTTGTCCTCATACAGAAACCATATTAAAACAAACAAACAAAAATCCCCCCATTCATTTTCATAAATTTTCGAAGACGCTCCAGGGAGCCACCAGGGTGGCGCTAAAGAGCCGCAGGTTGCCGACCCTCGACCTAACCTGTGCTTTTTTCAATTTTTTTTGGAGAGGGTCACTTTCCAAATTTAGCTGAAATTGGGTGATTTGACACGGAATGATCCTATGTTGATACAAGTGTAGACAGGTGGTGCATAGACAAGACAAGAAATATTGTGCCGTGTAGACTGTAGTTTACAGTGTGTATGTTCATATCAGTTCATATCAATTACTCACTTCATTTTAGTTTGTTACCCAACAAAGCTAGGTTTGCATTTTGTACATATCCCTCTATGAGATACTGCAGTCCTTTGTCGGATTCTAAACAATATCAGGTCCTTACATCTTCAAAAGAGCGTTTGGATTGTAATTTTCAGACAGGCTTGCAGCTACCATTTCAGTTCTAGTCAACTTTGGTCAAATTTATTGGACTTTATCAGACTTATCAACCGTAACAAAGGGAGACGGGACTTACCGAAGGATCAATTCCCAGTACTATATTCTTGCATAATTCTGTTTGGACCCTGATTACTGCTGATGGCTTTATTAATTTGCCTGTCTTAAGGTAAAGTTGAAAATATAGGAGATTAGTGCTAGTTTTTGATATTCTCTAAGCTATTTTCTTAACTACATTTTCTAAACTGTTTAGAACAGTCAAACAGTTTTATGTGTCTTTTGTTCAAATGTGGATGCTATTGCACATTTTTATTCTAGAGGACAAGTGTGTTTTTGAGCTGAGTGCCGTACTTATCCATCGAGGCATCAGTGCATATTCAGGTCACTACATTGCTCATGTACAAGATGCTCTCTCCAACGACTGGTACAAGTTCAACGATGAGGAGATTGAGAAAATGGAGGGCAAGAAACTGCAGTTGGGACTTGAGGAGGACATTGGTAATACATGTTATTTTTAATATTTGACCAGTGGAAAGATCTGAGATCATGCTTATTGCCAAAACTTTGAGACATTTTGGTCAATGTATTTGTTTGTTTATTCAATTCAACTGACTCATTTTCATATTATAGCGGAAACTGTCAAAATATCCCAGACCCGGAAGCCCAAATGTGGCAGAGGAGACCACTGCTCTCGAAATGCCTACATGCTAGTGTACAAACGCCAGACAGAACAAGAGGACAGGAATGAGACCAATGTAGAGGTGCCAGGTAATTTACATGAAGGGTGATTCTCCCCCGAATCATCGATTGTGAAGATACATAGACTGCTTTTCTTATTGGGGGCCAATTGTTTTATAATGTTCTTCACTATTATTATTATTATTATTATGATCATTATCATCATTAATATTATTATTACCTCCGCCAAGGAGTTTATGTTTTCATCGGGGACCGGCGTTTGTCTGTCTGTCTGTCAGTCTGTTTGTTTGTTTGTTTGTTTGTTTGTTTGTTTGTCTGTCTGTCTGTTAGTAAGATAACTCAAAAGGTAATGGATGGATTTAGATGAAGTTTTCAGGGAAACTAAAGGATTCTTTATTAACATTGCGTGATAAGGCTGTTACATCTTCCCCCATAGACTTGAATGGAGGCTGTGATGTCATTAATGGCCTAGGCAGCTGCGCTCGTTAAGCTCCCAGAGTAGTTCCCAGGCTAATCAGCACATCTGTGAATCCAATGGTCTCAGCTTCTAAGCATACAATCTGGCTCTCCCTGAACTACACATCCTGCTGAAGTGTTTCCTGTGTGTCAAAATAAAAGTCACAGCCATATCTCATGCTTTGCGCGTTATATCTCTAGAACGGCTTGAAGAAAGGTGATAGCATAAAAGTGTTATTTTTGGTGCAAACCACAAATGTGGGGGGAACTAAGGCGCCTGGCGGAGGTCTGCGCTCTCAGAGTGCTTTTCTAGTTATTGTTATTTTTGTCATTGTGGTGTTGTTGTTATGCGTATGTTCATCGCATATTCACTTGCAAAGATCTTGCAACACTTGAAAAGTCAGAAATTGACAGAGGAAGTTGTCCATATTGGGTGGATTATAAGAAACTGCAGTTTATTTTTAAAGAGCCCATATTATGAAAAAATCACCCTTTCTGGGATTTGAAGTGTTTTGTGTGTCATTGGTGCCTCCACACGAACACATATTTGGTACTTAGTACTGGTTAAGAAATGCTATTTTGAAAGTGTTTAGCTCACCGCCCTTAGCTAATCCACTGTTTGCGATTTTGGACTCTAGCTTATGCTGGTGCTAGCTCTTTACTGCTTGATCAATGAAAAATATTGTCTCCATGGCTTATTTGGTGTATTTTCTTTCAGAAAAACATCCTTTTCGCTTAAATGTTGATTAAGACCTGTCTGGTAGATGCCTCATTATCAAATGTGAAATTCCATCTTGTTGCAGCCATATTTAGAAGAGGATATTTATCCATGCATTTGTACATGCATATTAGTGTTGATTTCAATAAAATAATGCTATCCAATTAACATTATCTGGTGTTGGTTGTGTTTTTGTCCTTAAGAATTTCTTCAGAAGCTTGTTGAAAAGGACAATCGGAAGTTTGAGGAATGGTGCAGTGAGATGGCTGAGATGCGAAAACAGAGTGTAGACAAGGGCAAAGCCAAACACGAGGAGGTGAAGGAGCTCTACAAGTTGTTGCCTGCAGAAGACGGTCGGTAAAAACATTTAATTTTCATAACACAACCTCACAGCATTCATGTCTAGGAACTGCACTATGGAGTGACGACAATACTGTTTATTATCAGAGAAGCTGACATGCTGAGTAAAGAAGTTAATTCTGCCTTAGCAGCACTGAAGTGTGACATGTTATTAGTTTTTCACAGTTTTTCCTGTCATCTCCTGTAAGATTTTTAAGAATTGTTGAACTGAACAAATACTAGTAAGAATGTCAGTGAAATCTAAAATTTTGCCATTTTAAATAATTGTGAAACGTAACACAATCTGTAACATCAGTTTATATAGTAGCATTATATCGTGGGGTAGTGTGATATTGGAAAAAGTGAATATACAGTGCCCTCCAAAAGTATTGGAACACATGCTTAAAGTTAAATATAAAATCATCTTTTGGAAATTGATATTAATGCCTTAAATGAAAAAACGAGGAAATATTCAACCTTTAAGGACATCAATTTTCTTTGTGAATGAAAAATGTATTATCCTCATAAAGTTTCATTCTCATTGAGCTCAATGCAATTCTAACCAGCTAATTAGCTAACAGCTAATAACTGACATTAAAGCATGCCAATTTCTTAGTATGATGAAGGGAATAGCAGAGAGGGTTAAAGCGGAGCGAGAGGGCCCAACGTTCGACCATTTCTGCGTTCTATTATTGCAAGGGGGTTGGGAGGGAATCCCCCTTTATGCAGACCAGAGTATGCCCTCGCTGCATTAATGTCATGGGAGACTTGTGAAATGTTATCAATAAATTGGTCATTATGGCTTTCTGGATTTGTTGACTGTATTTTGGAATATTTTGTCATAATCTGTAAGTTTTTTCCGATCATTTCAAGCCTAATATTGTAATTTTTAGTGCATGGATTTGTTAAGAAAATAACTTAATATCAGACCATGCTGCTGCTGGTTACTGTCTGGTTGCTAGCCAGCTAGCTAGCCGCCTAGCTAAGGTAACATTTTAAACGGAGCAGTGTAATTTCTTTGAAATGACAACTACCTGAATAACATTAGTGACATTAGTGACATAAAATTCACGTCACATCTAGCCTAAAGTTCGGTTTCACTTGCGCAAATAGACGAGCATGAACTTTGCGAGGTTATCCAGTTCCCACTGTCAACTCAAATTGGTGAGGGTGCTGTTACATCTGCGATCAAGTGATTTGAAACATAAGATTACAAAATATTATAACGATTAGTCTGGTCTAGTCTTCGACTTTTGAGTCATTTTCCAAGCATCTATGCCGTGCCGACTAAGGCATTCCATTCAGATGGCTACCACAAAGCAATTCTAAGGGCTCTGAAATGGGCAGCAGCAGCACTGGGTGAGAGCCGGTGTTGGAAGCGAACTGTACCATCCCCAGCTGACCTCTGTGCCTTCGAACACAAATGAAAAAAATCCCCCACCCCCCAAGAGCAGTTTCATACATCATTAGCAATCTTGATAGATTGCTAATGATCTTGATAGATTGCGGATACAACCCGATAAGGCATTGGAAATTTTGAACATTGAAACAGCTTATTAGGGCCTATAGATATCCAATGGGGCTGTTTCAGTTGATGCAAATGTTCTTTTTTGTGATTAAAATACATGTAAAATAGCTCCCTCACATCCGTCTTCCTATGTGCAGAAATGTGTTGAACTACTGACAACAAAAGATGTGCGTTTAAGCTATATTGTGTCAGCGCAACGATGCAAGACATTTTTAAAAAGTTGTCCATCCACCGTTGATCATTTTTCTGCATAAGAACATAGCCTAAACTTTCATAGGTGGATTATACGAATAGATCTCATGTTGCAGTTAAGTAGCCTATACAGATGGTACGGGTTGAGAATGCTCCTTTTTTTCCTGCAGATCGGGAATGCCGAAGGTGCGGTATTGTAATTAAAACTGTAACCGCAGGGAGGCAACATAAGACCGCCCTAATAACATGCAGGTTCGGCTCATGCCGGAAAAACACTCTGGTCAATGGAGAGGGAGAGAAATTCTTATTAGGCTTACCTTCTTTCAATGAAACAGCAGTGTCTGCTCAACTTATCACGGATATGCTTCATAGGCTAAGTCACAAAAACGAACGCAATGTTTAGGACAATTAGGTAAACGGGGATGCCTTTGCTAGCCAAAAAGTAGGCTAGTTATTTTGTACATTTCCATTACGTTAACTTTCTAAAGCATGCAGTTTAAGAAGGCTTGTGCGTGTTACATCTACATAAAAATAAATACAAATTTAAGATAGAAACCACTAAGAATGTTTTAATGTGGATATAATTTCCAGGGTTGGACTGGTATGATTGATCCTAGCCTGCGGCATCATACTGAAATGATTTAAAACATCATAGGGTAAAAGTTAGAATTCATGAAGTTCTTTTGAGAAAATTTAAAAATATCGAGATATATATCGTATATCGTGAAATGGACTAAAAATATCGAGATATTATTTTTTAGCCATATCGCCCAGCCGTCCTTTACATAAACAAAAACCAAACAGTAATTGCAGATATAGTGCCTATAGAAAGTCATCATACCCTTTTGAAATAGTTGCTTTTTTTGTCTTACAGCCTGAAATCAAAACCTATTTAAAAAAAAAAAAAAAAAAAAACTTTTTCCAGTTTTATTTACAAATGTAGCTGTACAACATCAAAATAATTAGAAAAAAGTCAACAGTTGTAATCAGGGCTCTAAATTAACTTTTTTCATCACCAGCCAACTTTGCTAGTAGATCTTTTTCCTTACTGGCCAATCAGAAATTCAACTAGCCATTTTTTTTCTGACCAAAATTAGACATGCCCATAACATTACCACTCACACACCCCGAACCTCCCAACCACCGCCAAATTTTTTTTTCGTTCTCCACAACCCATTAAATATTGACCTATTAACATATAGAATTATTTAAATGATAATAATGAGAAAGTTATTTTGTTGTAGAAAATACATTTGTTAAGAAATACGGTTAATACGATGCTGTTTAATTCATTTATAAATGGTGCACTGTCACTTTAAGATTCTTACTGGCTCCACTCAGTGCCTGCTATGCCTGCACTCTGACAGTTTACCTAACTACTGTTGTCTTTGCGTTTTTCTTTTACGTTTCTTATAAAAAGGAGATATCAGTTATCACAATGACAAGCCAGCTGGTGCTCTCTCTCCCTTTCATGCGCATTCAAAACACGTTCCCAATTCCGTTATGAGTAACGTTATTAGTAGCCTAACATAGAGCAAATTAGATTTGCTGCAGAGATTTCAAAGAGTAGCCTATCATCTCTGTGTAACATGCTGTTTTGATATTGACATTGTAAATGTAAACGTTCTATAAGAAGAGTGTAAAGCATTACTCTGTCAACCACAACATCGTTGCTGGGAAAAAAATAGCTAACCTAGTGCGTGGCCGGCCGGATTTATGATAAACTATTATTGCATGCTCGGCGGCCCGTATTGAAGTGCATTGGGGGCCGTAGTTTGGACACCCTGATGGCAGTCCCGCAGCCCACAGGTGCAAAACTGAAAGTTTGTTGCGGCCCTCGGTGGGGTGCCGACGGCACCGTCATACCGGTCTAATCAGGACACAATTTTCTTCTATCACTCACCACCAGCCAAAGTGGCTAGTAAGGGTTTTTTTATACCCGCCAAAATGAATTTTTACCCGCATTTGGCGGGTTGGCGGGTGTTAATTTAGAGCCCTGATTGTAACCCTCTGATCAGTTGTTAAGTGCTGACCCTCTTGACTTCATAAAAAAAAGAAAAAAGTCAACAGTTCTGAAAAATAATAAAGATTTTAAAACTTGAATAACAAGGTTGGAAAAGTCATCATACCCGTGACTTAATACTTTGTAGAACTTCCTTTTGCTTTCATTACAGCCGTCAATCTGTTTGAATATGTCTCTATTATAGCTTTGCACACCTAGATTGGGGATTATTGGTGAATTAATGACTAACGTCAGTTTAACATGTCAGAACTTTTGATCGGCGTTTCAAGTGCATGCCGTGAATATCAAATAAACTCGACTGACTGAATCCCTTATATTTGTTGGTAACGGTTAAAATATTCAAAGCCATGCACTGGTAATGCATGGCCCATTCGTAGAGAGCCTAGGTATTAACTTTGAAAAATGTCTGCCCCCGCGGAAGTAGCTGTGGCGCTACTGGTTGAAGCACCTGTGCCGCACTCCGGCGACCCGGGTTCATCTCCCACTCAGTGATCCTCTCCAGATCCCATCAAGAAAAGGCAGAAATCGCTCCAAAAAACATATATTAAAAAAATTAAAGATGTTCCCAGTTTTGCAAATGTTGTATGTTTGCGATGTCTGCTGAAAAGAGCTATATTTTTTCTACATTTTAAGTAGAGGTGGGCATAGATTATTTTTTTTTAATCTAGATTAATCTCACTGTAATCTTGAAATTAATCTAGATTAATTTGACGTGCACCAGCACAAAATGTAGGTGCACCCACATTTTTCATTGCATCACCTTTAACGCTAAAATGTCACCTTTTTATCGCTGTCCTTTCATATATTGTTTTTTTAACAACAAAAAGCCTAGAGGCCTATTCTACATACTGAAATTTCTGATATTCATGACAGCACACTTAAAGCAGATTGTAGCCTAATATTGATATTACAACTCTGCCTCTTTAATTCAGCTGTCTGTTTGAAGCCTCAACATGTAAATAAAGTAGCATAGTTGGCTAGTTTATCATAGTTTACTGGTTGGACTGTTCAGTTTCCCCACGAGTGTTTAGCCTACTGTAAATTTCAATGTCGGCTAATACTTTTTCTCCTTTCGAGTTTTGGAGTTGGAAAACATTGGTATTGAGATTATCAGTCAACTCATGCAAGAGTGACTTGAATGTAAGAGTTTTAATCAACTTTCTGCAGCAATGATGCTAACCGGAATTAATATTGATTTAGCTAACGTCTGCTATAAGTAAGTAAGTACTTTTTATTGTCTCTCTTACGAGAGAAATTCGTCTTGGGCAACAGGAGCATCGGCGGTACACAAGGTTTTAACATGACATACATACAACATAAAACATTAAAGCATACAGTATGGTACCCCCCCTCCCCAACACCATTATAAAAAACAACTAAGCACTATAGCATGCACCCCCCCCCCCCACACACACACACACACCCCACACACAACACAAGCACAGCTCATCAGATAATATAGTATAAAAAGAAGCTGCCAGCCACTAGCTATTGCACAAATGCCCCTTCAGTTATTGCACTATTGCCCTGCTCCATCATTGAGTAGCTTAATTGATAATGTTACTAGGGAGAACTTGAATCGATTAAGCCTACAGAATGGGAGTCGGTATCTTTTGCCCAGAGGCAACAGCTCATACTCCATATTTAGGACATGGGTTGGGTCTGTGGCTATCTTGAGGCCTAACTTCCTTACTGAGTCCTCAAAGATCTCCTTTAAGGAGGACGGGGGCTGAATCCCCATTATTTCCCCTGCCCTCTTCACAAGGTTCTGGAGTTGTGCTTTGTTTTTTACGGTCAGGTTGCAGAACCATGTTGTGATGCCATAGCGTATTATGGACTCAATGGTAGCTCTATAAAACAACAACATAATGAACCTATCCACACCATGGACCCTCAGTCTACGCTGAAAATGAAGCCGTTGACCGATGCGTGAACAAACATACTCCACATGAGAGCTCCACTGTAGCTTACAGTCCAAAGTATTTAAATTGAGTGACTTGCTCTACTGCCTGTCCTTTGATGGACACAGGCTTATGATCACCCACACCCCTGGGATCAAAGATCATCTCTTTTGTTTTTTTCGCATTTGAAATAAGGTTGTGACCCTCACACCATGACATTATGCGCTGTACCTCTGTATGATACACAGTTGTGTCTGAGTTAGTATACAGAAGGCTCAATAGTGCCGTATCATCAGAAAACTTAATGACATAATGCCCACTGCTCACACTTCTACAGCTATTGGTGTATAATGTGAAGAGAATTGGAGAACTTACACACCCCTGTGGTGCTCCCATATTGATATATTTTATGCTAGAGAGAGTAGAGTTGACCCTCAGCTGTTGCTGCCTTCCAGTGAGGAAAGCAAAGTACCATTTAATAACAAAGGGGTTCACCTCCATACGTTTGAGCTTTTTTAAAAGTATCTGGGGCAGAATCGTGTTAAAAGTAAAACCCAGAGAAGACTGGAGCACTCAGATTAAATAAACTTTTTTTATTGTGGTGCACAAATGACTAAAATGTCACCTTTTTATTGCTTTGCACAAATGACAATGAGTGCTCCAGTCTTCTCTGGGTTAGTCTTTCAGAAGTAGCCCAGCCAGCTTTGCTTATCCTGTGGTCCTGGACTGTGAGCACCGACGGGGCTAGAGCGCAAGTGACAACCCTTCTACAAGTGCTTTACCTCCTGTTTTAAAATGCCCACCATTATACGCTCAAAAATGTTCATTATTACCGAGGTCAGGGCCACAGGTCTAAAGTCATTATTATCTTTTGGACAAGGTTTTTTAGGGACTGGAATAATAATAGCTTTCTTCCAGATTTTTGGAATTGTGTAAGTGTCTATAGAAAGTTGGAAAAGAGGGCTCCAAGCTGGAGTTAATTCCTGAGAAAAAGATTTAAGGAGGGAGGCCGAGATGCCATCTGGCCCACTGGCTTTTTTTTATATGTAGCCCCCTGAAAGCCTTAGCAACCTCCTCGGGGTTGATTACAATTCTACTCAGTTCGTCACATGTTACTGATCTCAACACATTGGGCGCGGTTACATGCACATTCATACTCGAAGTAATCATTGCTCTGATTATTATCAGAACGTTGAATACTTCGGTCTACATGCAAATAAGAGAACATAAAGAAATCGAATGTTATGATCTGATTCCATGCGCTCTGACTTGTCCTCATTGGGTAGCCTAGACCTATGTTTTCTTCAGTTTTAAAGGGGAGGTTTATTATTTGGAAACTATGTAATGCTCTACGGCTAACATGAAAGCTCTGTCTTTTGTTGCAAACGCACAAACACCACGGCAACTGCTTTGGGCAACCTGTCAAACGCAACTAAGAATGGATCCGCATACAGCACAAGTGCTACCGATACTTTTAATGGCGTTGCTAAAACATTATGACTATTAGCCAGGCACTTGTTTTACTCCTACAAGAGTGCAGTGTTTTAATAATGCTTTGCCAGCAGCAATAACATAGCCTCGTCCCGTAGATTGGCACTTCTAGGGCCAGGCCCTATCATCGCACTATGATAGACAGCTCACGGCACTATGCAAAGCAAAATCACACGATGAAACATAGCCTTTTCAAAAATCACCAGACATACTACAACAGCTAGCCTACCTAACAGGGATGCCCAGACGATTAATCCTCCCATGCACAAGCTAGCTTGCATACCGTACTTAGTAAACATTTCCAAAACACCAACAAATATAACTATAACCGATATTCCACAAATTGCCACGGCGGGCTGAAGTAAAGAAACAAAAAAGTAAACCCATGAACCTACCACATATGCAAAACAGCTATTTCCAATCACGTAGTCTAACAAGCTTAGGCAGTCAGCTAACGGTAGATGTTTTGTGTGCAGACTCTCAGCAGAAATGATCTTACAATAATTCCGTTGTTTGGTCCCTGAATAGCCTATATAAAAATAAACTACATATCTACATCTGCCATTAGGCATACTGAGTCTATATTTAGTCTTCTATCATTCACTTGACTGCGACGACTACAAAAAAAACCAAACAACCGCAACTGTCACAAACGCGAAAACTTTCTTTGCTACTGCTAGCTTTTGAGGTCTTCAAACTTGACAGGCGCTGTACTGCCACTCACTGGTGGACAAATGATAGAACTGATCGCCACTAGTCCTTGAGCCAGACCCTCACATTTGACTGTCAGTACCATAAGGCAGTAAGTCTCCATAATAAGCCTATGGAGAGTTTCATTGCAGGTGAATAGGGTAAAACAATGATCTAATAGATATCCCCACAAAACTTCCTCAGCTGATAATTTAGGCTACATTTAGTCAACACCTTTTTGCATTGTAAGTTTTCGTATGCTGGGGTTGCTCACGCAGGCGTTTACACGGTTTTCAGGCCACATTTCTGTGCCATGATCACTACACTACAACCTCTCGGACGAAAGACATGTGAAATACACTACAACCTCTCGGACGAAAGACATGTGAAATATAGGCCACAACTTCATTCACAAGCAGAGCAAACAATTCAAATTAGACCTACTAGACTGTCTGCTGAGGGGAAGGTTAAATAGCCTAGGCTAACCATCTTTAGGTTAAATTGTGGAGGCTATGGTAAAGTTATATTCGGACTGGTAGTCTGCCAGAAGCAGCAGCTGGCAATGGAAGTCAATAAATAATTTCCTGAGTCTGTTTTTTAGATGTTCTACTTTTGATCTGACCACAAAAATCTGAAAAACAAAGCGTTATTTGCTTCTTCGTATCGCATTCATAAATAAAAAATGAAATAACAAGTAATTTTTTTTATTTTGGATTCTCAATTGATGATTCTCATCATCAAATGAACGAAACATACACGGACCAGAATAGAATACTCCGGTTTAAATCGGAGTATTCTGTTACATGACACATTCGTTCGGATCGAAAGAGAATAATCTAGGTCGTCTGATCGTATTTGATCAATTCTAATTTCAATCGAAGTATTCCAGTTACATGACATTTTTTAATCAGAGTAATTAAATACTCCAATTGAAATCAGAGTATTAATGTGCATGTAACCGCGACCACTGTTACACTCCTCCAAAACTCCATTAGCATCACAATATGCATCATTGCTTTCACGATTGTGAATGTTTTATTTGGATTACATGTGCATGTCGAGGGGCAGGTGTCCATTGAGCGCGCACGGGAGAGCGAGGGAGAGGGAGAGCAAGAGAAAGCGGGCCAGGGAGAGGGGGGTTGATGACAACATGTGAAAGAAAGCAGCCGAGCAGTGTCAGGTGCACCAGTGCAACCTAGACTTTTTTTCAGGCGCACTCTTAAACACTTGGTGTTCGTGCTAAAATATCAAGGTGAAAGTGATCATAGCTTGCGTGGTATAGACCCAGCTGCCAGCCCAACTTTGAGAATAGATTAACGCCGATATTTTTTTTATCGCCCGATAAGAGTTGCACGTTAACCCAGCACGTTAACGCCGATAACGGCCCACCACTAATTTTAAGTTAACTTCTATGTGAATTCGTCAGCAGTCACACACACACATTACACACACATTTTCTCACACAACTCGCACGCAGGCGAATTCGAACATTCTGAAACACACATTTGTTATCAAGATTGTGCATTCTTTCACGAGTTGCCTAAACAGCCAGCCTACTGCTCTGCCTCACAAATCAAACCACTAATACAGTAGGCCTAACCTACTAAAAGATGCAGGGGGAAAAGAGAGAAATTCTATTGAAAAATAGAATTTCAAGCAACTGTCCTAACCTTGGGTGTCTAGAAAGGCGCTATATAAATAAAATGTATTATTATTATTATTATGAATAATAATAATAATAATAAACATTGCGTTCGTTTTTGTGACTTATGAAGCATATCCGTGGTAAGTTGAGCAGACTGCTGTTTCATTGAAAGAGGGTAATAAGCATTTATCTCCCTCTCCATTGACCAAAACTTTGCCCTGGCATCTCATTTACCACAAAAACTGGGATATTGTTTCCATCATCGTACATCGGCGAGTGGCGCAACGCTAGCTTTCTCACCTGGCACTCAGTAGACCCGGGTTCAATCCCTGCCTTGAACTCATTGCTGGACTGCGTATTCGTCTTTATTTTAAAACGTTTGGTTATTCATCTGTTTATTTCAGAGAGTTTGTTATTAAAAACATTAACGAAAAATAATTGTTCGTCGACGTTGAAAACCTCGCTGCTGTACGATCACAGACAAAATATCATTAAAAGATACAACTATGGAAGATATACATCTTAGAAGATATACAACTATGAATGTACGTAGGCATACTAAGAAAGCCCAAATAAATGCATAAGAAAAGTTTGCCCGCAGATGAATGATTTTCATCTGGAAATAATTCATAAGAATCGCTTGCCAATGTCTTTTGTTAGTTGTGCGCAGATTAATGATTTGGCCGAAACTAATTTAAATAGGCTGCAACGAATTTCATCTGAAAATAATTTTTACACACGTAGGCCTATGCCTCATAGAACAACGTCACAACGTTTTCAAAACAAACTTGAATTTTACCACCGTAAATCGCCTCCATAGACTATGCCATGTAAATGAAAAATAGTTATTAAAATAAATCACATATAATACATATTGCACATATATAAACTATATGTTTTATGGTCAAATATTATTCTCATGCCCGACTGACAGGAAACTTACACGCGTATTTAGGAAAAGTCGTGAACGTAGGGTCCTGGAATTGAGTGAAAAGATTGTTTTCTTTTATTAATCACTGCGGTCAAAAGACCGCAGCCCGGCAGTTCTAGGTATATCTAGGTCAAACCAACATGGCGCTTCAAGTAATACGTCTCAGCGGTCAAATGACCGGCGCTTGGCGCTTCTTGTGTTAACAACCAAAATCTAATGAATTGTTAAATACAGTTGCATGCAGATCTGGACAGTGGAATAACATTACTTTTGACCCCCGTGGATGGATTGAAAGTTATATGAATGTGGGCGGAAAGTCAATATTTTATAACACATCATGATTGTTTCTGTGAAAATATGTTCTTATAGCTAGAATAGACTTGAGATTATGGAAATATGATGTACAATGCAAATTTTGCTTTTTTATGAAAATAGAACTAGCAGTATGTCTTCACATTTTATCATGCCCCCTTCAAAAATATTGATGGTGGAGGGAAGGTACATGAAATCTTCAACAAAGTTGACTGATTTTAATTTTATATCCATCCTGTATAAAGTGTAAATAAGATCTGATGTTTCTGATTTAATACAGTACGTATTACCCTGTAGCATGTTTACCCTTATATGAGTTTAATGAGGGTGTTCTGACTTGTAAATATGAATTGCTGATTCTATTTCATATTTGTGCCCTGTCAATTGCAGGCCATCCCTATGAGTTTGTGCCATTGGACTGGTTGAAGAAATGGCTTGATGACTCCATCACGACGAAGGCAATTGAAAATGACCAATTCCTGTGCTCTCATGGGAAACTTCATCCTGATAAGATTGGCGAGGCCAAACGGATCTCCTTCAAAGCAGCCAGCCTCCTTTTTAGCCGATATGGAGGAGGCCCCAGACTAGACAGTAAGTGAACTGTCCACTATTTTTCACTAAAACGTCTTTAGTAGTCATCTACAGTGGGTCCCATTTAGAAGTGGACATTTCACTCTAGCTTTTCGTGATTCACGCAGCTGCGTGAAATGTATTACAAATTACAACACGAGGTGGCAGTTTAAGCTCAATTTCAATTTATTTTCACTTATAGTGTGCCACAACATTACACGTATCTCATGGCGCTTTACAGAGTGGTAACCATTCAGAGAGGGCCCATGAGTAACAGGGGCAAGGAAAAACTCCCTAGAATTGGAGACACATATAGGAAGAAACCTCAGACAGATCCACGACTCAAGGGCCCAACCCATCTGCCTAGGGTCAGTTATAGTACAATAAGGTTATTTTTATTGTTCAAATAGTCCAGTGTAGGGAATAAATTGTCCATATGGGTAGTAATTGTATTAGGAAAAGTAATGGGTCGCTAGGATGTGTGGGCTAGGAATCAGGGCAAGGGTCTAGGGCAGTCATAGGAATAGGACTTTAGGTGTGATGAGGGCCAGGCTCAAGGATGGCTGGTAATGGTTTACTTCACAGGTGAGGTATGGGGGGGGGGGGGAGATATAAAGTGGGTTAGTGTTACTATAAGTCATGATGGTTGGTATTAATAAGTATATCAATGGTGATTATAAAATGTTATACTATACAGAGAAAAAGGCAGAGAGGGAGAGTTGGGAGAGAGAGGGAAGTAGAGGGAGTTGTATGACAGGACAGAAAGGAGGTAAAAGGGAGAGGGGAGAAGAGGAGTTGTACGGCGTGACACATGAAATGTCCATGACACCGCTATGCTATAGCAGAATAACTAAGGCATGGGGGAGGGTAGTCAGAACCAGCACAGGTGTAATCAGTTGCCACCATGGGACGCATGACTGGGGCACCAGTCACACAAGCCCACAGCAAAGGTGGTCCGTTCCAAGTTCCACACTATGGAAGCACTGAAAAGGTATGTTTTAAGTCTAGACTTAAGAATAGGGAGATGGTCTGCTAATCGAATTGAGGGAGGAAGTTTATTCCAGAGGAGGGGTGCGAGGTAACAAAAAGCTCTGCCTCCTACCAGAGTTTTTGAAATTCTTGGAATTACAAGAAGTCCAGTATTTTGTGATCGTAAAGGTCTAGGTCAGGGGTCGGCAATAGGCGGCCCGCAAGCAAAATTATCTGGCCCGTGAGATCTTTTGAACCAGAGAAAAAAAAACTGCATTTTTTAAAAATCGGACTGCCAGTTTCAAAAATGCTCTGTATTTTGAAATGTAATTTTCCAGAACAGAAGAATTTCAATCAATCTAAATGCTATTTTCATTTGGATACGAGTGAAGAAGCACGCGAGGTGCAGCGTTAACGCACAACATGCAAAAACAAATGTGGACAGCGCTGGTTCTGAAATTCAAAACACAAGTTGTCATTCATACAACGGACACTGTGAAAAGTAAAACATGTGCGTGTTATTTAGGCTTTTATATAACTGGTGGCACCAAAAAATTAAACTGATAACACTCAAATCGGAGCAAAAAAGAACAAAGCAAAAACGCTGAATCCACTCGACCATGGACTGGAGTGCTCGGCCCCTGAAATGACAGAGCAGACGTGCTTTTACTGTATGCCTGAATTATGCCTAGCCTACAACGAGATTCATTTAAAAAATACAGTTCAGATTTTAGACACTGGTTACCTAGTGTGAAAAGTAGCATCTCCCGCTGGTTACTATTTTCTGGATATCTGGTGAAATAGACGTCACTTTAATCCTCAGGCAGTTCTCGAGATTTTGGTGAGTCAGTCTATTCCTCTCGTGCGTTTTTATTGCATTCATAGCTGAGATTGACGACTCACACACGTAGGTGGAAGGGAACATGGTCAGAGTGTAAAGTGTGACTTTCTTGAGGTTGCTGTATTCCTCGGAGCAAAGTAGGCCCACCCAAAAGGCATTCACAGTCTCCGCACTTCTGAGCGCATCTCGCACAACTGAGGTGGTTTGGAAGTCAATAATTTCCATTTCCAGCGCAGCCTGATTCAAAGAGGGGATAATTGATTTTGCCAGGGAGGAGAAGTTGTCGGCTGGTTTTACTGCAGGGTCACATATAAAGTCAATTATATCTTTTGGGATGGAGTAGTCATCAAACCGAGAAGTGAAGTTGGCTCGTAGCCTCTTGATGAAGTCAACCATCAGCTCCGTCACTTCTCCCGCTGTCTTCTTCAGTGTGCTAAAATGTAGGAGCCTGCCGGTAGATATGTCTGCTTCAAGCATCTCAAGCTTCCTCGTAGGCCTGCACGATAAATCGTTATAAAATCGCGATCTCGATTCACCCCTGTGTGCGATTTAATTTTTCATTGATTTCGATTCACATTTAATTTAATGAGTCATTTAATTCATGCAGCACAAACGCTAATTTCTTCTGTGAGCTTTAAACTGTTAAAACGCTCCCAAGCGCTGCTCTTCCTTCCCGGCTCTCCTCTCACAAAGCTCAGGGCTTCACCCTCAGCCAATGACAAAGCGCCTTTTAGTCACGTGTTTCACTTGTGGAGAAAGCAGGGCCCTGTAACTCGAAGCACACGTTAGCTGCTCTTAGACCTTACGCATATCTTAAGCCTATCGTAAAAAGATACGCATGTAACTCAAATGATTCACAAGTCTACGTGTAACGTAACTTAAGACAAAAGTTACGACTGCTTCATACCACACGTAACGCTGTCGTAAGTGTCTGAACAACCTAGGATAACCAAGGCTACTGTCGCTTGCATTCATGCTTGCCCTCTTGCGTTCTCTTCGCCTCCGTTATTTTAGCAATTGAGCATTCGTTTCCTGCCATTTATAGTCGCGTCTTGTGTGCTCCTCACCCAGCTGTTTACGGTTTCTGTTTTCACGTCCCAAATCTTCTTTCTAGAATGTATCTTTGTGTTCGTCAGCTTGAGAACAAAATGTTTTTTGTTTTTTTTTAAATCCCTCTACCGAAGTGACAGTTATTTCATTAGGCAGCTGTAAGAGCTTCCATTCCTCAGCTGTAAGAGCAGCTTGGACGAACAGCATTTTCAAGTTGTCAGGGGGGAAACGGACGCTGATTCCCTCGTTACTACAACATTTATAGTGGTTGCTCTTTCGAGTTACAGTTTAAGTTGCTTGCATCTCACGTGTGACTTGCGACAAGTTTCAGTTACACCCGGATCGTTATGATTTACGAGTTCGTAAGCCATGCGTAACGTAAAGTTAAGTTTGATTTTTAGTTCGGAGAGTCCAGCTGTAACAGCAAATGCTGCAACATCGACGAACTAGTGCAACAGGAGATAATAAAAATGGATAGGCTATTGATGAAAGCAAGGTAGCCTACTAGTGACGAGACTCGTTCCGATAAAGGCTCTCATTCAGTGGTGTGGATGTATTTTGGATTCAAACAAAAATATATAGCCTACAAAAATGCGCTTTATAAATAAATTTGACTTGACTTTGACGAGGGCCAGTCTCGTGTGATTTGCAAGGCAGCCTAGGCCTTTCCCTCGGTGCAGCACTGCGAGGAAACACCACAAATCTTAACTAACAAAAGCCAGCAATATGATGAAGTTCTAAGCTACAAGGCAAGAGGTCCGAAGGTTGTTCAACAACGCAGACATCTATTAGGCTACGGACACCTTGCACAATGCGACGCCATACCCACATAACAGTAGCCTACATAAGCACTCCGAGATGCGCCTCCTTTATCCAGACCCGTGATCCGAATCACTCCCAAAATGTAATCGTTTTGTTCTTGGGTCATTTCAGACGTTTCCTGAAAATGTCATTTAGTTATCTTGCTAATAAACAAACAAACAAAGCCTGATGAAAACAAAACCTCCTTGGAGTAGGTATTAAGGTAATAACAGAGGTAGGCTAATTGCTTACCATCTATCAAAATAATAATTATATGGTTCCAATAAACATTAGAACGTGACAGATTTCGAAACATTATGCACACATTGGACAAATGCTACTTAGTCTGTGAGCCAGAGGGGTTGGTCGTTACCGAAAAAGTGGCAAAGGCTACCATACCTTTTCTGAAAGCCTGGAATCTCAGCTTTTCAATGATGTATGATTGCCATCTGACAAAAGTAGCTGTTTTGAGTTATGATGCATAATGTAAACTAAGGTTGAAGAAATAATGCGTATAAATCAAGCAGAACACTGAAATATTTTATTTTGTTATGTTTGATATCATTTTAAAGGGGAGACTCTGAGCTTTCATTTAAATCCTTTTGTGAACATTTTGGATAAGTACAGCCAACCCTGGAGCTCTTCAAACCTTTAATCACACACATTTTCCTGCCATTTCCCTGCCATCTTTTGTCTTTTAATCCTGTGGCACCTGGGAGCATCAGAGAAACAAAATCCAACCACTGAAATACTGGCATGACCCTAAGGATTGATTCAGAAAATGTATCATTTACCCATATTATCTGATTTGGAGGGGATGATTTTCCGTCTTATATCAGACATGGCGTTTTTTCAAAGACATAAACAGTAGTGTAGCCTACTATTACCCTTAAGGTTAATTTGTTGATATGTCGAGTTGAAAATCTGAGGTAAATATATTTGAAATAATAATTATTGATACAGATAATTTTGAAAAAGTTGTTATACAGTGCAACACACTGACATGAGGAGTGACACAGTCCCTCTTGCATGAGCAGGACAGAAACTCAAGTACTGCTTGTGGACCAATGGAGACATTGAACCAGTCTATGGAGAGCTGTAAAGTCACCATCTTGGTCCAGTCTAGACCACCCATGCTCAACTGGGGAAGGAACTTCAGGGTTGTTCTCGAGGCATCTTCTCCAGATAGCACCTTGATAGTTAGCTCTGAGACCGTGCTTCCTGAGAGAATCCGAGAATGGAGTTAACTGCCAGGATTCTACGGCTTTCTTAGCACAAAAAAGTGCATACTTCATTTCATTGATGTTGGTGATTCTGGACTTGGAGCTGTACATTTGACATGTGAACTCCTTTAAGGATGCATACAACTCAGGTGTCATTGCCCAGTCTGCCCCAACCTTCTGAAAGGTCTCACAGAAGTTTTTATTCTTCTGAAAAAGTTTTAGGGCTGACACTTGGCCTGCAAATGCACTTACAGTATTGCAGCCTGTGTATACATGTATTTTCTTGCCTGAGAACAAGGCATTCATTTTTTAATGTAAATTCCAAGAAAGTAGGGACCTGATATAAATGATATGTGGTGGATATGTATTAAGGACCTTTTTAACTATCTAAAAATGCTGAGAATGCTGAATAACAACTTTTTCAAAATGATCTGTATCAATAATTATTATCTAAAATATATTTACCTCAGACTTTCAACTCGACATATCAACAAATTAGCCAAGGGTAATAGTACACTACTGTTTATGTCTTTGAAAAAACGCCATCTCTGATACAAGACTGTAAATCACCCCCTCCAAATCAGATAATATGGGTAAATGATACATTTTCTGAATCCTTAGGGTCATGCCAGTATTTCAGTGTTTGGATTTTGTTTCTCTGATGCTCCCAGGTGCCACAGGATTAAAAGACAAAAAATGGCAGGGAAATGGTAGGGAAATGTGTGTGATTAAAGGTTTGAAGAGCTCCAGGGTTGGCTGTACTTATCCAAAATGTTCACAAAAGGATTTAAATGAAAGCTCAGAGTCTCCCCTTTAAAATGATACCAAACATAACAAAATAAAATATTCCAGTGTTCTGCTTGATTTATACACATTATTTCTTTAACCTTAGTTTACATTATGTGTCATAACTCAAAACAGCTACTCTTGTCAGATGACCATCATACATCATTGAAAAGCTGAGATTCCAGGCTTTCAGAAAAGGTATGGTAGCCTTTGCCACCTTTTCGGTAACGGTTTCCATAATTTGAGGCCCTGGCTCACGGTCTAACTCCCCTCCTGCAACTAACTGAAACTTCAGTATCTAAAGAAAAGGAGCATCAATTGGCCATTTAGCCTATCAAAAATGAATTATTTATTTTGTAGATATTGCACATTGACTGTAAATGCAGACAGTTTATAACTATCTTAATGTTTCTTGAGCCAACTCCACACACATGTAAATGAAGGCTTCAATGAAAAAAAAAAAAATTGCCCATGCAGTTATGTTTAGGCTCGTAGTGATAGGCAATGTGCTATAGATGCCCCAAAAAATCTATGTCTGGTAGGCCTACTGCCAATTAGTTTTGTTTTTGTCATGGTTCGTGTGTGCAATAAACATTGCACTTTGCGAGGAAAAAAAATTGTGGCAGAAAATCGTGATATCAATTCTAAGCTAAAAAATTATTCATATTTTTCCCTGAATCGTGCAGGCCTACTTCCTCGTGAATGACTCCAGTTTTTCAACCATGTCCACGATGGTTTTATCTCTCCCCTGTAGCTGAAGATTAAGCAGGTTTAGGTGGCCAAATATGTCAGACAAAAACGCTACATTGGACATGAACTTTTCATCTTCCAGCAGGATAAGGTGGTCAGCTGCTGCCTTGCTTTTGCTTATTCCAAGGAACGCTTTGATCTCATTAAGTACCGCACAGAAGCAATCCAGCGCTTTCCTCTTGCTTAACCAGCGCACATCATTATGAAGCAGCAAATCATCGTGTTCGGCATCTGCTGACTCAGCCACAAGTTGTCGGAAAAGCCTATGCTGGGTGCTTGATGTACCTCTGACAAAATTAATGATTTTCATCACTTTGTCCATAACATTCTTCAGCTCGCCACTCAGTCTGGCACAGAGGACACTTTGGTGAATCAAGCAGTGCAGCCCGTGCATTTGGGGGGCGAGTTCTTTCAGCCTGCTCACCAGACCTCTGTGCTTTCCCACCATAGCAGGATCCCCGTCTGTCACGATTAGATTATCCCTCTCAAATGATAATGAATGCAACTGAAACAACTCTTCCAGTTTTGCAAATATGACATCTCCGGTGGTGTGCCCTTCTAATGGAATTAGAGACAGCAGCTCTTCCTTGAAATCCTTCCCATCAAAGTATCTCACATAAAGGCACAACTGGGCTACATCTGTGTTGTCAGTGCTCTCATCAATGGCTAAGGAAAAGTAGTTTGCGTGATTGACACCGGCGATAATTGCACCCTGCACCGCATCAGACAGCGCTTCTATGCGGCGGGCAGTGGTCCTGGCAGAGAGCGACATCTGTTTCACTGACTTGATCACACCATCCATCGACTTGTTGGTATCAAGTTCCTCCAAAACTGTCACCATCATCTCTTTGAAGACCTCAGCGTCGGTGAATGGCTTGTTGTGCTTTGCGAGCACCCAGGACGCTCTTAGGGATGCACTCGTTACCTTCTGTTGGGATGTGAGGCCTCGCACCAGGATCCTGCTGCTGTGTGCAGCACCTTTGCTGTGTGAAGCACCTTTCAGGGCTTTGATTCTGTGCTTTCGTGCCTCTGTCTTCGGAGGGAACGCAACCTTGAAATTAGCATGCTTTGTTTTGTGGTGCCGTCTAATATTGTATTCTTTGCATGCAAATCAGGCATATGGGCTTTGCATTGATAAAACTAGGGAGGATGAAGGCATAGTTATCTGTCACCTCATCATTAAATATCCTGTTGTCGCTGCTAACTTTTCTCTTTTTTGATAGTGCCATTTTTTGACAGCTAACGCGTGGGAATGTTTTTGTGTGGGAATGTTTTTTGAACACACAGGCATATAATTAATAGCGCCCCCAATGGTCAGTCGACAAATTTAACCTACATCAACCTACGGGCAATTTCGAGATTTTGTGCTAGTTTGCTACCTTAGCATGTATTCTACGACCCTACTACAACAACAAAGTCCGATTGGCACATTTAGGTGTTTATTTCACAAACTTTTGTGTGCTCGCGCCTATGTATTTCTCCACATTTTCTCAAAAGTTCCCATTCTAAAGTGTCATTTACTCCTGCGACCGTGATCCAAATCATATCGTGTGTGACACCGTTGGAAAGCCCTGTTTCTCCTACATGACGCTATGCAATCCAAATATGGACATTTCCTTTGTATTAGCAACCAATCGCGAAAGTTCAAGGACAAGTCTAAAGTCCCTTTCCCACATGAGCGAGACATCCGGATGTCAAACGGATATCAAACGGGTGGCTGTATGTGGGAACGCAAAATTCGGGTATTTTCTTACCTGGAACTCACCCTACTAGCCCCCTAGTACTACTTCTAGATGTTACCCGGGTGCGCTTAGGTGGGAACGCAGCCGGCACAGTTCTGGGTAGAGATGGGGGGCGTAACGATGACGTATAGAAATGCGCCCTTGCAGCCTGCTTGCAGCGCGAGGCAGAAAGTACAAATTGCCATGGTAACGATAAACATTGCCCTACGAGTATGAACAACACAGACGAGAACACCGGAATACAGAAAACAGTGACATTTTGTTGTGTACGTACAATAAAAATTTAAACTGCAATTACGTTGTTGTGTTTGTTGCGGGACAGGCAGGATTATCCTTGCAAACGTGAATAGCTTGAAGTGTTGTCGATTAGCTTGCAACTAGCTGTTTATTACAGTGGTTAGCAATGAACAGCTAACAGTTAACGTCACTGTTATTAGTGTGCTTGCAAAAGCACACTATTGTTCTTCCTATTATTATTATTATCAAATTTATTTATCTTGCAGAACATTTTTGTCTCCCTATCTTGTCCTAGGGATTTGGAGCTAGAGACGCCGTTCCACTTCTCACGCGTGCGTCCTGATGCGAGGATGGTGGCTTGTATAAAGCTTTTCGATACGCCTTGTCGTTCTCCCGTTATTCCAGTTTTTCCGGTCGATTTTTCCCCATAGGAATGAATGGAAAAGCGACTTTTGAGCGCTGATGCCCACACATTTTTCCACCTGTAGCCCAAACCGTAAGACATAAAGTCATGAAATTTGGTATGCTGATAGAGGAGACTACCTTGATTGACACCACCAGGTTTCATGCTCGCCACTCTCACGCTCTAGCGCCACCAACTGGTCAAAGATTGAAAACACGTTCATGCCCGTAACTTTTGATCCGTATGGCCGATTTTTATAAAACTTATACCATTGGAATCCTCTGACTCATCTGATTCCAACGCACCATGTGACGTCATTTTCCGCCATGATGGATTTTCCACCATTTTGAATTTTGTCCAAAGTCAAAGTAAAGCTACCCTGGCCGCATAGTTTATCCGATCGTCATGAAACTTGGCACGCGTGATCTACAGACCAAGGTGGATCAACCACCTTGATTTCGTCTTCATACGTCCAAGCGTTCGCCTGTGATAACCAATTAAATTCAGCGAGCGAAGCCGCCAAACAGGAAGTGCGCCTATCTTGGATATGCTGTGACGTATGAAAGCCATATTTGGTGGGATGACTTGAGACCCCATTCAAAGCACCCCCAATAAATTTGGTGTTATTTGGTCTGTCGATGGCTCTATAATTAGCAAAAACGTGAGTGTTGGTGAATGTATACTATTAATCGGAATAGCTCATCTTAAATTGCTTTAGGTCATGCCAAAAGGACATTTCAGAGTGATTTAAGATACAATGTTGATATTTTTAAAAAAAAATCTATTTATTGCCATTCTTGTAAAAGGTACTGATGTGTACACCACAGCACAGCGTTGTTCCAGGTCTGACGCATACAGTTCACCGACATCATGATTTCAAACCCGATATTACTCAATCCTCGACTGACTGACAGGGATGATCCGCAGTGGTACACCAATGGTGTAATTCTAGGCTTGCCCGCATCGTTGTCTCACCTTGAGACTGAGTAATTCTTAGAGATGCCATGGTCCCGAGGGACAAGTATGGACTTACTCGCTGTTAAATACACTGTGTGTTCAGTTGTTATATATAGTAGACAATCACACGATGTTTCTCAGTGACGGTGTGTTTTGGATCATTTGTATTGACCTGAGCATTCTGGGTATTTCACTCAGAGGATCATATGACACCCCCACAAAGCAGGCGAAATACCGGAAGTAGAGTGGTGTGCGTGAGGCAACGAGGATTTTAATTAGAATGTAGTCCTATGGAAATCGCAGTTACACTTTCAACAGTAAGTGTGTTTAGACTTCGAATTTCGTCACATAATTTATATCATAGCCACCTAAGAGTTTACCAAAGATAACGTCGTTGTCCATTTCAATTTAATAAATGTTTCTGAATTTGGGGAGGTCTCCTTATGGAGGTTATGGGGTTATGTTTTCCTGTATTCCTGTAGGAAAAGGTTGTGGCTTACACTTTCATAAAGTTTGTATATTTACACTTCAAATTTCGTTACACCATTTATATCATAGCCACCCTAAGGTTTAACAAAAATAACAACGTAGTCCAATGTTATTTTAATGCATTTTTCGGAATTTGAGAGGTCTAGTTATGAGGGTAGGTTAGCTAACTGCAGTTCAAATGCTAATCGCGACTAGCATCGCTAGTTGGTTTTAACTTTACCGAGGCTGTTTATACTGAATTGCAACTGCTGTTATGAAGACAGTTTAGAGCCTGGCAGACGTGAAGGCAGTGAAAGGTAATGAAATGCATGGTCCAAGTAGCCTGGGAAGCCGTCTAGTTATGAGGGTAGGTTAGCTAACTGCAGTTCAAATGCTAACCGCGACTAGCATCGCTAGTTGGTTTTAACTTTACCGAGGCTGTTTATACTGAATTGCAACTGCTGTTATGAAGACAGTTTGGAGCCTGGCAGACGTGAAGGCAGTGAAAGGTAATTAAATGCATGGTCCAAGTAGCCTGGAAAGCCAAACTATGTTAACTGTAGCCTAAGTTTAATATGGAACGAGTACGTGTTGCTGATATCATTTCGCAACTCATCGAGCTAGCAAGTCAAGCTAGTCTACATCAGGCAGTGCATAGATAATATTATTACACTTTTTTACAGTCAATGAAGCACCAAGTGAAAGTCAATGTTTGCTTTATATCCAGTGGCAGTGGTGCTGATGTCGTTTGAATAAGTACAATCTTAGTCAGAAGATCTAAAAATATTTGCATTCATGCTAGCTGTATGGTCTATGTGCCACCTATGAATCCCCCTGTTGCAAGCTGCTGCCAAGTAGGCTGGTCATGTCTAAAGCGTGATTATTTTCAATAACTACTTCTCCTGATTGATTGTCATTGACACCGTCAGGGTATGGCTTACCAAGACAGGGAGAAAGTAAGCTGTGTATGGCAGGTGCGTGTGGTAGGCTAGGCAAGGCAGTGCTATTCCATGTAAACTGCAGTGGTGGACTGCGTGATCGCTGGTCAGGCCACCCCCAACCAGCAAAATGTGACGTGATATATATCTATATGTCTATATACTGTATCTATCTAGGATATCTGTATATATCTATGTATATATCTATAATCTGCACTTTTTACTGCTGAACAGTGTCTTGCCCGTTTCTCTTTACTCCTCTCTCATGTCAATCTCAAGGGGGCTTGTTCAGTGGTCCCCAACGTGACGCAATAGAGTACATTGAGGGGGAAAGAAGAATCATTGCAAACCTCAAATCATTGCAACATCAAATAGGCCTACAATGGATAACAGTTTAGATGAGTAGTACCTAATGCAAATTTGTTTAATAATGCAAACCTTGCAATACGGCCTTTAACATATGTGATATTTTGGATACCCATTTCATTGCAGAGGATAGGGTAATTGTGTTTGAAGGGGACGTGACTTAACATAGGCTATAATTAACTATTTTTACGACTTGATTCAAAGCAAGGTCGGGGGCATATATATTTTTTTTTACAGTTAAGAGTTTTCCGACACTCAATGTGCCGCTACCATGGCAGGATTTTTCTGCTTGGCTTTCGTTATGAAGCTTGACTTGACCTGTCATCGATGCTGCCCCGTCAGTGCAAACTACGCATATCCCTGCTAACTTAACTGGAAAGCTATACTGGACGCGTAACTGAAGCGTTCCGTTCGCGACGCGTACAATTCATTTTAGATGACTGGTCCATCTCCCACATCTGTTATAGCTACTTTAATAGTGGAAGCTAATTCAACACTTCAGTTCTGCACCGGATGTAGCTCCCCTGTACGCTCATGATTTGTAAAGCAGGCAACAATTCTGTTACCCTGAACATCTCATCTCCGGTAGCATTGTCCAGTTCTTTGCCAAATAAAATGATCTGAAATCTCATCATCCACGTATCTCACGTTAGCGATCAACTGGCAAGGCCAACTGGTCAGTGGAGTTTTTCCATTTCTTATGCAGCATCTGGCCCTAGCATCACTTTAACCATTTGCAGGCTAGAATGAGCGACTCTGTTAAATTGTGTGGCTTTTTTAAATTTAGCAAACAAATCTGAAAAACGAGCCACACGCACGATAGAAAGCATAGCATTCAGTGTCTTTGTTCTGGTGCAGCACATTCCGAGGTTCATGTGGAAGCGAATGCACTCTCTTTAAAAACATATCCATTGCGTGCACCTGCATTCTGCCGTCTGCTGTCAATACAGAACAACAAACAAACAAACTTAATGTTAACGAAGTTGTTAACATTACGCCCTGAAGTAAAGTAAACTGTAGCCTATTGTTGTTTGTGCTGCAAAGAAAACTTGAATTGATATAATTGCAATATAATTATTATGGCCAAATTTTTTTTTATGAAATGATATATCAAAGCAGGTAGAAGTAACTGTAGTCGCTTGACATTTCTGAGGATTTACATATTTCCATCAGGGCAGTGGTATAGAAATTCTTCAGTGGAGGGACCACACTAGTTAATCACGCCATCAACACCTTCTTACCTTTTCTTCTGTTATTACTATTCTTTAACTTTATGGTAGAAAGTGAGTCCAGCAAATTGAGAACCTAGGATCCTGTTTATGTTTATGAATGTGACTCCAGTATATGTTGAGACATAAGAGTGGAAAAGGGGGTTACATTTATATAATGCAAATGATTATGTTAACAATGTCATCGAATATGTTGTACAAACAAGAAGAGCGAAATGGTAAACTTTTAAGAAATCATCATCCACATCATAGTATGATGCTGTGTGGGGTTATGGACTTGACAGTTTTGCATGGAATTGCCCATGCAGTATATACATATTTAAGCAATATAGCACGAGTGGGAGTGGGTTGTTGCTAGATATTCCCACGGGTGTTGTTCGGCCGTAGCCTCCGGCCTCGAGGCTACGGCCGAACAACACCCGTGGGAATATCCAACAACAACCCACGATCACGAGTGCTATATTGCTTTTATACAACAATTCTACCACTTCTTTTTTGCGCTAATTTCCCATTATCATGTAAACGTTTAAATCGCTAAAACTGTCTTGTTTGTAGAACTAACTTCTCTCCGCCACAAATTTCTACTTCATGCAGGACAAACTGCCGTTACTAGTTCTAAATGGATGGTTGCTATGGCCAAAGGCCAGTCGTTAGTTCTAAAAGCACGTTGCTATGGCCAAAAGCCAGTCGTTAGTTCTATCTCTCCGGTTGTCAAGCAATGTAGAATCTAGCCTAATAAACGTTAGCTCGCATTGCGTCTGGTTAGGACATGCTTTTAGCTTTGAAACATCACTATTTTACTTAGCCTACATGCCATCCAACTAGCTAATATCCACCTCCGTCATATTCTATGTTCTGAGCGTCTGTATTTCAGCTTGGATGCAACGTGACAGTTCGGTTTACACTTGACAATTTGACATTGTATCGCGGAGTGATTTATTATTAGCTGTGAAAAGTCCGAGTGGATTATCGTGGGATATCTCAACTCATGGAACGTCTCTCGGCCAATCAGAAACAAAGAAACCGCTTCATAGAACCCAATTGTTGTATAATAAGATTTGACACATTGCAGTTTTTTAATGGTGGGGTTATTTATAAATCAAAGAATTGTGGGTAGATGTGGGTGAACTGTGCAACATGCAGTTTGTGGACATGAGGCAGACGTAACAGACAGATATTTGTGTTTGAGGGGGTGATGTGTATGTGTGTGTGTAAGTGTGTGTGTGTGTGTGTGTTTATGTGAAAGTCTTCGTTGCTGGTCAACTCAGCGACATGCAGTTTGTGGACAAGAGGCAGATGTAACGGACTGACGTTTCTGTTTGAAAGAGTTGTTTGTGTGTGTGTGTCTTTGTTGCCGGTGTACAGTATTTCTGAATATGAATGCTGTCTGGACAGGAAATGGCACAGCTTTTATCACATGCAACCAATCCAAAATCGATTTCATATTCAGAAACGTTAACCAGTAACAGCCTGGTTGCTTTGACATATCAAAACCAAATTTGATCCTATTACATCATTTGAACAGGTGAGTCGTCCTGTTTATTTTACCATCCATTTGAGGCTATAACACATTGCAACTTATTCAACAGTGAGTAAACTGCGGATGTTCCCGCATAACAGAATAGCTATAACATTAGGCTACTCGTATTTGTTCTAGAAACATGCCTAGTTCCTTAGGCTCCCTCCTTCCTTCAGTGGTTACGTGTTTCATGCTGGCTACACGTGAACAACTCATACTTAATTCAACACAAGGTCTACAGACCTTAGAGGTGTACATTTCATTTTCATACATCAAAGCGTTAGCCCTTGACAGCCAATCAAATTCTATGTTGAAGCGTCCAAACAGGAAGTGAGGTCAAATCTCGGAGACGCTTTGAGGTATTGAGACCATATTTGGCGGCATGATTTTGGACACCATCCAAAGTAGCCTCAGTAAATGTGTTGTAATTTGGCCACTAGGGGGCGCCGCAATTAGCAAAAATGCATTTTGGCTCATATCTCTTTACGTCTTTGGGATGACATCTACATTTTTACATTGGATGTGCTCTGGGCCATACCACTGATGAATCTAGGCAACTTGTCAGGTCAGTGTAAGAATTCGGCAATCGAGGGCAACGCCGCCAAACTCGAAGCAGCTTCGCGTCTTGGCCAAACTTTGGCGCTTTGACCTGAGGACGAGCAGTCGCGTCTCCTGCCGGGCGCTGTCGCGGCGCGTCTGAGCAAGCACACTTCGCACTTTCCCACCGGGAAATGCATTCTAGTTTAGCATTGTTGCTTTTTGTAGGAGTCGGGAAGGAGCCTCAGACCTCTGTGTGCTGTTTATATATTTTCCAGGTGTGTCATTATTTTCTATTAATTTGTTGTGTTGGATGTTTATACCAGAGAGGGTTGAATTAGAGCTTTGTTTATACTGTGGTCCTGGCGTTAGCTATTTTTTCCTCTATGCTAGCTCCCGCTGACTAGCGAGCTAACTAGCAGCTACTTCTGTTGTTTCACGATGTTTTGGATCTGATGTAAGTTCGCATCATCCAGGCAACACAGCACAACAACGCATTTATTTAGCGTCATCTCCCTCCCTCTGCAAGTGCTGACATTGCCCCACCCCTCGCGGCTCCTACTCGGGTCTAGTGTGAACACAATTACCCACATCTCACTCGGACATAAAGCTCATGTGGGAAACGTCGTGTCGTGCCTCTATCCGGGTAAATATGTCCGGGTAACTTCTAGAAGTTATGTGGGAAAGGGACTTAAGCTGAGAACGAATCTCATGCTCTCGCTGTGTTTCAAGGCTGTTATCTCAAAACAAGTTATTTGCGGTTTTGAGTAATTTTCCGGTAGATGCTTCTCAGCCTCTGTAGCACCTATGTACACCAAACTTTCCAGTTACACACTTAGCAGTATTCTGAAGACATTTACAGAGGGATTTGTTAATACATCATTCCTGGCCTGATTTATGTGACATGTTAATCAAAAAAGCATGGCAAAAATCGTTTTTTTAAGGCTATGGACAGTATATTTGGATTTCCTAGGCAATGAAAGCAGATATCCTGAAATCCTGATTTTATTGTAATCTTGTTTGTAAACAACATGAAAGAATAATTTTGCACCTGGCTTTATCATATGCTCAGATCTATCTACCGGAAATATATGCAAAATCATGCATATTTAATGAGAGAATGCCTCATTTGCATAATTAAACATACACATTTAAAAAACTTGCAGACTACTGGCACTACTACTGCTTGTTGTCTATGGGGACTATTTTCAGGTGCTGCGTACGATATTACTGCGCCTATGGTACGTTTGCAAGTTGCCTTGATTATTACGCCAGATGAGAGTGTAGTTCCATGTCAAATCAGCCTAGAAAAACACCAGGTTTCATTTTCAGTTGGTCTTATTGCACTTTCTAACTTGAGAGGAGACACATTTTAAATGGGAAAATTACCAGAAATCTCAGTCACTTTTAAACATGAAGCTAGCAGGCGAGAAGCTAATGGTCTAATCCGATTCAATGATCTATGCTAGGCTGAAGCTAAAAGTTGTATCGCCAGACTCACAGAATGGCTGGATGAACGGGAACAAGGTAAATATCAATTGTTTTGCTTGAGGGAAGGTGGAAAATGAGCGTATTTCCAAAAATGGCGGAATATCCCTTTAACGTCAGACACTTTCCGCTTTGAAGCTTTGCTGGGTATCAGTTCATCAAAAGCGTAAGCAAAAGCTATGGTGATACGGTTACAGTTCTTGAGGTAAGATTAATATTTCACGTGTATTTATTATCTTAATTTTCCTTGTTATCGTTGGCGATGATTGCCGTCACGTAGCTGCCTTGATTTCAGGGATGGAAATTAGCCACCCGCCACCCGCCACCCACCAAATGCGTGTAGTTTTGCGCGCTGGCGGGTGAAATGTGTCAACACACCCGCCACTGTGGCGGGTAAGCAACTAGCCTACTTCAACTACAAGTTGTTTATTTCATCAGAATATTAGCAGTCGCCGCAGAGATAACAACACACGCCTTGTATCAATATTCCTCAACATCGATGGACATGACGATCACAACAAACATTCTAGAACGGAGCGCCTAGAATGTTGGCTCTCACTCTTCCAGTTAACGTGGCAGCTAGATAGCCTACAACCATCGACTGTAAACATTTACAACGAGGCTACCGGTTAATACGTTTAGGTAGGAAATATATTGGATATAACAGATATACCAAACTCCGAGTCATGGTACCTAAGTTAAGCACCCAGCCAATTAACCCTTTCATGCACGCATTATGAAAAAAAGTGTCTAGATTTTTTTAGTATTGATTTTAGTACTCTATATGAGCCCAATATTGAAAATCAGTTGGAATTTTTTAAAAATATGCTTTTATATAGAAGTTATGTTATTGTCCACGTATGTGGACAGTGCGCAACAAAGGGGTAAAAAAGGATAAAATGTAATGACAGAAAATGTGGAAACTATGGCCCTCTACTTCCTCCATACTACCCACCCAGCCCTCTACTACCCCCATACTACCCACCCACCTCTCTACTACCTCCATACTACCCGCCCAACCCCTCTACTACCCCCATTATTGCTCACCGACCCTCACCCACCCCTCTACTACCCCCATATTACCCACCTCTACTACCACCACTACCCAACCACCCCTCTACTACATCCATACTACCCACCCCTCTACTACTAATCCACCCACACCTCCAGTACTCTCATACCCACCCCTCTACTACCCACCCAACCCTCTATTACCCCCATATTACCATACCACCTTGGCATTACCACATGTAATTAGGTCATTATTTATAGATATGTTTACCAAATGTTTGTTTCTTTGTAATTTAAAGCAATTAAAATCATATTTGAAAAAAAAAAAAAAAAAAAAGTCCTAGTTACAAAATCTAATTTTTGGCCATTTAACTCCTCTGTTGCGCAACGTCCACATACGTGGACAGTTGCTTTTTAGGGTCTACAAACTCCATTTTACATCCGATTTAATTTCTGAAAACATAGAGTTGTTCAACACACTCTCCTGTACAGCATAATATTTTTTTTTACATGATTTTGCCTTCTTGAGTACTAGCTTTTTACAGATATGCCTGGAGCATTCAGCATATGGCCATTACTGTCACTCATGTTGAATTGATGATGTCATCAAGCAGTCAATATTCCAAATATAAGATGATACATATTGTTAATATATTGCCAAGGACCTACTAAAACTGCCCTGAAGTGGATTGGTGTATATCAACATGATAAATAAGTAGAAAACAGAGTTAAAGTTACTGTCCACGCATGTGGACGTTGCGCATGAAAGGGTTAAACATGACCAAGGAAAAAAGTGAATGGGACAACTCACAATGCCATAGGCTACCACGGTAACCTACCTAAATCATAGAAGTTAACATTGCAAGACACTTATCTTTTCTATGATGCCAGAAATATTTTCCTTACCTTCTTAGTTTTGAACATTCACGTTATTTAATGAAAACATGTATCCTTGAACTATGCATGATTTTCCTAAAACCGAATGAAACCTAATTATGTTCATGTACATCTTAAAGTGGCAGGCACTCAATTAGACCTACACACCACCCCTGTAATATCATTAAAGACAAGTGTAATCAATATGAAGTATTCAAATTACTGAATATTTTGAGTAATCATGCATATGCTATAAATTAACTAAATATATAAAGTGTATGAATTCAAATATGAAATAGAAACAAGACAAGCCATTTTCTGAACAGGGTTGAGCAGAGATTACCACTGCTCTGAATGATCTGTATCCAGCTTAAGGCAATAAGGTTTTGCCTATATTTTTGTAATGTAATAGACACAGTCACACTTTTTAAAAACTATTTCAGCTTGTGTAGGCCTATCAGTGCTTTCTTATTGAACACAATACCGTGATAATACCGAAAACCGTGTTAATTTTGGTCACTATAACCGTGGGGTTAAATGTTCATACCGTTACATCTCTACTTGGCAGTATAATGTATGGAACGGTTGAATATATATTGGCTGGTAAAAATGTTGAGTGGCTGGTAGATTTTAAAATCTACCTGCCACAGTGGCAGGTGGACAAAAAAGTTAATTTCCATCCCTGCTTGATTTGAGAGTAAAGTCAGTAGCCTAATCCTTAATATATAGCAGCAACTTCAGCTAGCTTCACCGAAAATCAAGTTGGTTTGATATTGGATATTCGACAGAGATTCAAAATAAGGGACGGTCTTTCATTGGGTATCCGAATATCCAATATCAAACCAACTTGATCTTCGGTGCTAACATGTATGTATAGCAGGGGTCTCCTAACGTCTCCTCAGTTATCGTTTGCAATCATTGCTCTCGTAGCTGCCTTGATTTGAGAGTAAAGTTAAATGACGTTACCGGACGAACTGATACCCAGCTGCTGACATCACGTGAAAATGGCTAATAAGATGCTGGTAAGGGGCAGTGTGTGCAGAGGTGGAAAAGTCCAACCAACCAACCAGCTGATTCTAATTAGTACAACTCTTCAGCCAGGCAGAGCAGCTAATTGGTGAGATCACCTGTGTTAAGTGCACAGATAGAACCAATATGTGATTGTACTTTTACCAGAGACGGTTTGTAAAGCGAGACGATTCATGTGAGGGTAAATTCTGGTTTCATTGTGACGCAACTGCCACTCCCATTTAGGAGGCAAACGGGAGCATTTCTATGGGAGAAATAAACCTGTTATCAACGGCACCTGCTTCTGCTGATTCTACACCGTTCTAAACTGATTATCTCGTCACTGATCATGCCCTTTTAGGAGGCGGAAGTGGTGCCATTTCATTCCATTGAAAAACCCCTTTATGATTCATCTCAGTAACTATACAAACTTTGCTTTTACTCTCTGAAGCTTGACTTTTCCACCTCTGAGTGTGAGTGTTAGTGCGTGTGAGTGTGCGTGCGTGTGTGTGTGTGAGTGGATGTAAGTGGATGTAAGGAGTGTGGCTTTCTATGATGCAGTGAAATGGGGGAGTTAGGTTAAGGTGAGAATGTTGTGGAGTGCATGGAGAAGTGTGGTATATATGAAGTGCTGCAGTCAGGTGTGTGTGTGTGTGTGTGTGTGTGTGTGTGTATGGGTAGACAGAGAGAGCAGAGCAGAGAGCAGTATAATGCAGGTTCAATTTAACTGGCTGTCAATTAAACTTGATAGGGCCTTGAGCAGCTGGCTCTTGACACAGGTGCAAATCAGCTTAATCAGCATCCTCTGTGATGTCACAGCACTGCAGTGTGATAGACCTCTGAAGTTCGCCTACAAAAAAGCTTGCCATAGGCAAGATCTCCCGGATCTCCTTAAATGGGCAAAGATGGCAGCTTTGGATCCTTTTTGTAGGCGAACTTCATCGAGGTCTATGAAAAGTCAATGGGGAAAAATATTTTGCTAATATCTCAAAAAGTATCAAGTTCTAACTTAACTAATGATTTCTAAAAGGTATGTTAAAATGTTAACTATGTTAACAACAGGGATGGAAATTAGCCACCCGACACCCGCCAAATGCGTGTAGTTTTGCGCGCTGGCGGGTGAAATATGTCAACACACCCGCCACTGTGGCGGGTAAGCAACTAGGCCTACTCTTCTTCAAGTTGTTTATTTCATCAGGATATAAGCAATCGCCAGAGAGATAAGAACACGCCTTGTATCAATATCCTCAACATCGAAAGATAGCATGGACATGACCAGAGCCATCTCGACATGACGATCACAACAAACATTCTGGAACGGAGCACCTTAGAATGTTGGCTCTCATCATTGCGTAAGTGGCCATAAGAGCCTAGCCTACGCTTCCAGTTATGATGGCAGCTAGATAGCCTACAACCATTGACTGTATACATTTACAACGAGGCTACCGGTTAATACGTTTAGGTAGGAAATACATTGCATATATAACAGATATACCAAAACTCCGAGTCATGGTACCTAAGTTAAGCACGCAGCCAATTAAACATGACCAAGGAAAAAGTGAACGGAACAACTCACAATGCCATACAACAGTAACCTACCTAAATCATAGAAGTTAACATTGCAAGACACTTATCTTTTCTATGACGCCAGAAATATTTCCTTACCTTCTTAGTTTTTTTAACATTCATGTTATTTAATGAAAACATGTGTCCTCGAACTATGTGTGACTATTTTTCTAAAACCGAATGAAACCTAATCATGTTCACATACTTTTTAAAGTGACAGGCACTCAATTAGACCTACACACCACCCCTAAAATATCATTAAAGACAAGTGTAATCAATATGAAGTATTCAAAGGACTGAATATTTTGAGTAATTATGCAGATCCTAAAATGCTATAAATTGTTAGCAAAATATATAAAGTGTATGAATTCAAATATGAAGTAGAAACAAGACAAGCCATTTTCTGTGTGTGTGGAGGGTTGAGCAGAGACTAGGATTGCCACTGCTCTGAATGTAGCCTATCCCGCTTAAGGCAATAAGGTTTTGCCTATATTTTTGTAATGTAATAGACACGGTCACACTCTAAAAAAACTATTTCAGCTTGTGTAGGTCTATCAGTGCTTTCTTAACATATTGAACACAATACCACGATAATAGCCTACCAAAAAACGTGATAATTTTGGTCACTATAACAGTGGGGTTAAATTTCCATACCGTTCCATCCCTACTTGGCAGTATAATGTATGGAACGGTTGAATATTGGCTGGTAAAAATGTTGAGTTAGTTTAGATTTTCTCAATTTGAAATTGAGACTATCATATAACGCACACTCTTCAGTTTACTGTTTGACAGTGAAACATTTCTGGGGTAAGTTTTTTCAGAATTGAAACTTGTATTCAAAAGCCATAATAATGTAATGATAGAAATCTAGTCCTGATTGTGATCATCACACAAGCTGGTATGGTCCGTTTCCCCTATACCTAGATGTCCTTTAGCTGGCCCAGCGTGCACTGTCTGTAGGCAGTTAACCTGAACAGACTAAAAAGGCACATGGACCATCTTAGATTTTATATTAGGTCACCACATAAAACAATATTTCCTTAATCAAATATTAAAACATGTTTCTTTTTCGCCCTCAGTACGAACCAAATCGCCATAATTTGCCTGAGGAAACTAACGTTAGCAAGCTGGAGATAGCTAGCTAAAGATAGCACACAAGCTAACGGTAGCCAAATCAAACGACAGATAAGAATGCACATGTAGCGAGTAATCAATCAATATTTAGGTAACAGCAAACTTTTCAACCATGTCTATGTTTTAAACATTTGTCATGTATTGTACAGTGAGAAACTAAACATTACCATTAGCACGTGCTAAAAAAAGTTAGCTACAAGGAACTTACCTGCTGTTGATGGCTGGTCCTAGGTTTCGGCACGAACTTCATGTAGGGAGATACACTTCCAAGACGTCTTAGCACAGCATCTGGTGACTCCATGACTGAGTGATGCACTGAAGTTCCCCAAGCAAATTACCTAAATATTAGCCTTCTGGCAACAGACTCCCTGGGGTCGGCACTGCTGTGCAGTGTCCAGTCCACAACGCACCAGGCGGTGTTGCCCACCCTCTCCACACCTGTGAGAACCGACGGGGGGTCGTCTACTCTAAATCACCCACTGTAACAATTCACGCTTGTCTTTCTGTCCTCACTGGTTCAAACATGTAGCCACAGAGTCCCTGGCAACCTCTAAAGACTTTTCCTCCTCGTCTTCTGCCACAATTAACGTTACGTATGTCAGTCCCAGATGCGTCTTGCAATGAACTATCTGTGTGGAATGTTCACCAACCAACCCGGTGATGTCATAGCTGGCTTAAAAGCAAGATGGCGGCGAGCCAAAATAAAAGCCTTGTTACCACTGTACTGACATGTCGTTTTAAATGATGGGCAATGACTTTACGTTAATTTTTTTCTGTCCAAATCAATTCCATTAACTTTACTTTGATTCAAACCCATACAAATGAAACTGTTTCTTGTCCACTTTAATTGTTAAAAATCATTAGCCAAGTAAGCTTATCACCTTGGTTAGCATTATTAGCATTGTTAGCATGGTTAGCATTGTTAGCAAAACTACTAGCAAACATGAGCTACGTTTGCTAAGCAATCTGATTAGCATATTAGCATTATCAACATAACTGCTAGCAAGCATTCGCAAAACACACAATTAGCTGCAAGGACGGGCTTTGATGAGCGCTGTATCCTGAAGTGACAGCTTCGTAAATTCCACGCAATATGGCAAAGCAGCGTTCGCTGCATAGAAAAACTCAGTATTAGCGCTGTATCCAGACTGGTGGCCTTTAGCTTCATCAAACTTTGCAAACTCAGTGTGATGTTGTTACAAATACATGCGAGTACATTTGACCGGCATAAAATCGGCATGTCTCAGACTGACCGGCCGGTTGCCGGTCATGGCCGATCACGTGAAAATCGTCCGATTCCGGTCACCAGCCAATCGATTGGTGCATCTCTACCACTACCAGTAAATTTGGTTTTAAATGTTTGTTTATTCATTGTATTCTTTTGGTTTTGTCAAACATACTGGTTTCGTTAAGCCATGTGACATTGCTCATTGACCAAGACTTCTCAGTGACCTATGACCTTTTTTGGCAGAATCGTCCCTGTGTAGAGAGTGTGTCACGCAGCGTTGCCAAGTTCTGCGGTTGAAGAATCAGCTCACAGACGACTACAAGGAGATGTCCAACCTCATCAAAGCACCACCACCAAGGTAACATAAGTGTGGTATCATTGAAGATGAGATGATGAATGAGTTGAATGTAGTGGCACTGAATATTTATTATGACCGCCGCTAGCTAGCATAGCCGTGACCATCACATAGCTAGTGTAGCAGTCATAGGTTTAGTCAGTTTTCTTCTTCTGGACTTTTTTTTAACTTCAATTAATTTGTGTCAGCGGTTCCCGGGACACTGAAAGACCAGGCAGCATGAAACCTGGATGACTTGGATCCATTGTTTTTCATTTTTGGTCCATTGCCCAGTTGCCACACCAGGCCCCCCGAAAAGAGGAAAACCCGGACACAGCTTTTTGTGAATGTTTGAGAACCTTAGGCCTAGAATGACCCAATGAGGGTGTGTTAAGGGAGGTACACACATAAAGATAATCGGGCTGATTTTGCCCCGATTTCCCCCTTCCGACCAAAGACAGAAAACCTATTTTCATAAGCTCTTAACCCTTTGGGCGCCGGGTTTTATTTCGAAAAATACTAGATTTTGATATCTAAATTTCAGAATGCTCTGGCTGGAAAGTAGTTAGAGATGGAGAAAAAGTGTAAATGAGACAAATATTCAGAATGACCTAAAGTTTATGTTGAGAATAAATTTGCTCATCTAATTTGCATATTATGACGTCATATGGTGGCGGCCATATTGGATTTTGTAATTTTCAGGAAATACCTGATATTTTGAAAGAGTTGAACTTATTTCATCAAATTCAACCTCTCCATCTATTTGTTATGCTGTCCACATATGAAATGAACAGGAAAAAGTAAATTGTAAGCCAACAGTGGTAAACTAGAACTATTACTATACCACAACACTCAAACACAAAAACGGAAAAATAAGTCTTTTTTCTCTCTCTCTCTCCACCACCACCCCATCTATTGGAGGACATTTTTATTTTATTTTTTCTTCTCTTCACTATTATTATCATTATAATCATTATAATCATTATAATATGATAATAATAATAACAGTAACTGCTTTTTAGCTGCAGAGGCCTAATCAGTGGCCATCTATCCACATAAACATTTGTAGTATAGAGAGTGTGCAACATGTAATTGCAAAGCAAAGCACAGAGACAACAAGAGCAATATTGAGGTGCCCTCAGAACTATTGCCAAACTGCAAAACTCATGTAAACAGTAAAACAGGTCAATGATTGGGCGCACCTTGAACAGCCTATCATAACCTGGCTGGCCCCTCTCGACAGAGTCATCATTATAGGCAAAGTGGAAAAAAAACAGAATGATTTCAAATTTGTTCCTACACATCACTTACACTTACACATACACATCAAGCCTCTCCCACGCCCACCTCTCCTATTCATGGGTTTCATCAGGTCCCTTTCCACAGGTGTAGTAATCAAGCACCATGCAGTCTGCATTGATAATCAATGCTTGATTTTATACACCTGTGGAAAGGGACCTGATGAAACCCATGAATTGACACCGCGACCGCGAGTGGCTCTGCCTCTGCCTCCGCTTACATTTAGCAACGGGTTGAAAGACTCTGGGAGCAGAGATGAACTCGTGTGTGTGTTGTGCTTTGGTAAACACTGCCGGGCACTGTGACCGGCGTGGTAAAACGAGTGAACACTAACGCTGGTCTCTGCGCTATTCTCACCACTCCTGCCACGTCTAACACATCCATGAATACTCTCATCTATGTTGGGCAAAAAGTCGTGTGTGTGTTTGTGCGTCTATGTCTGTCTTTGTGCTTGTGCATTTGCCTCGCGTTGCCTAGCATCTCCACGTTGCGCAACGTGGCTTTCAGGCTTGCTAAACGACCGACCGTCATCTCCCAAAGTCAGATATTCTCCTTCAGAATCAGAATCGGCGAAACACTTCACCCACGTCTCCCCCTGTCATCACCACTAGAGCTGGGAGCGGAGATGAACTTGTGTGTGTTGTGCTTCGTAAACACTGCCGAGCATGGAGGCACTGTGGCCGGCGTGGTAAAACGAGTGAACACTAACGCGGGTCCCTGCGCTATTCTCACCACTCCTGCCACGTCTAACACATCCATGAATACTCTCATCTATGTTGGGCAAAGGGTCGTGTGCGTGTGTGTGTGTGTCTGTGTTTGTGCTTGTGCATTTTCCTTGCTTGGCCAAGCATCTCCACGCTGCGTCTTTAGATACTAGGCAAAGACGCAACGGGGCTATCAGGCTCGCTAAACGACCGACCGTCATCTCCCAAAGTCAAATATTCTCCTTCAGAATCAGCGAAACACTTTGCCCACATCTCCCATGTGATCAGCACTAGAGCTGGGAGCAGAGATGAACTCGTGTGTGCTGTGCTTAGTAAACACTGCCGCGCATGGAGGCACTGTGGCCGGAATGGAAGCTTAGAACGAGTGAACACTAACACTGGTCCCTGCGCTATTCTCACCACTCCTGCACGTCTAACACATCCATGAATACTCTCATCTATGTTGGGCAAAGGGTCGTGTGTGTATGTGTGTGTCTGCGTTTGTGTTTGAGCATTTTCCTCGCTTTGCCCAGCATCTCCACAGGTTGTCTTTGCCTAGTAAATTACAAGTGGCTACATCAGGCTTGCTAAACGACCGACCGTCATCTCCCAAAGTCAGATTTTCTCCTTCAGAATCAGAATCAGCGAAAAGGAGACCTATCACGTCAGTACATGTAAACTTTTTGCTTGTCATCTCGTTTAAAATCGTGCTAAATCCAGTAATACCGCTTCAGCTAACTAGCTCCGTGGCTAACTATCTCCGGTTTCTCATCCACAAGTTTGAGTGGGATTTTCTCGAACATTTTGCATTGAAACATGACGTCATTGTGCTCTCGGGTCGAAGTATGGGATGTCTGCCAACTAGTGGTGGGGAGTATATATGAGATTTAGCACTCTACTTGGAGAAAACCGCTGTTTTATTCAGTAATGTGTGATGTCGCAATGTGGCGACTTTGGCGCCGAAAGGGTTAAGATTATCTTGTAGTGTGTGGTGTGTTAAAGGGGACATATTATACCTCTTTTTAAACTAGTTTAGAATTGGTCTCTCCCAAATTGAGCCTTTCTGGGCTGGCCACGCCTCCGGCTGCATGTATTGATTACGCTGCTCGTTTCACAGGTGAAAATGACTACAAACAGAGCCGGCATCCAACCACATATGTTAGACCCTGGTGCTAGGGTTGGTCTATGCAAATTCCCTTAGTATTACATCAGAATAAGGGAGCAATCCAAATGGCTCACAGCAGCATACTATTCTTGACACCAAAGTATTTCTACTGATCTACAGAAAACGGATGGATGGGTTTTTTTCACGCTTGGAGTGTTTATAAGAACAGTAGAGGCCTAAATATGAACACAAAGGCCCGCAAAAAGTGAGTTTTGCATAATATGTCCCCTTTAAGAGTCAGAATTCTCCCGACAATTGCCTCGGAAAACGCTCGGCACGACAATTGTAAATATTAAACATGTTCAATATTTGCGACTGGATATCCTGTAGTGTGTGGGGTGTTCCGAGGGCAGCTGAGCACGCACAATGTGTAGCAGCTGGTATGCATGTGTTTACACTCGCTCTTCTTCACTTCTTCTTGTAGTTAGTTCAATGATTATTTTTGGTGTGACTGCCCCCACGGGGTCCATGTAACGCTTATCAGTTCAATTTTTAAACACAAACAGACATTTGGAAAAGCAGAATTTTTCATTTGTTCCCACCTTGACAAATTAGAAATTGGTTTTCCAATTTTCTGAGGATCAGACATTTTTGAAATTATGAAACAGTGTCTGGGCTTTAATTATTCTATAGCTTACTGCAATGATACTCTCTCCCTCGTTCCACCTAGTTAGCAACGATTGGTTGGCTATAATCCTGGGTGTGTGTCTGGATGTTTACTAGGCGGGTATTCCAAAAGGCTTGGGGCAGACACGCCAATGCTGGATAACTACGAGAATAGGTGAAATATATGCTTGTATATGTAATTATACGAAATGTGGGTTATAGCCTAGCCTACTTACGGGCAAGTATGAGAATGTGGGTTATTGCGGGCAAGTGTTACTAATGGACAATTTATCCCCTACACTGGACTATTTGAACTTTCTGATACTACTAATGACTTTACTCTACTGTAACTGACCCTAGGCAGATGGGTTGGGCCCTTGAGTCGTGGATCTGTCTGAGGTTTCTTCCTATATGTATATCCAATTCTAGGGAGTTTTTCCTTGCCCTTGTTACTCATGGGCTCTCTTTGAATGTTTAACACTCTGTAAAGTGCCATGCAAAGTGTAATGGCATTACACTGTAACATTACACTAAAGTGTAATGTTTTGGTGCTCTATAAGTGAAATAAATTAAATAAATTAAATTAAATTAAGTGCAAAACGTCTTACAGAAGAATTTGGGGAAGGGACAAATCAACTTGTCGCGTCTGCGGCAGCCTCAAGTGGTCCTGTATATGCAGTGGATAGGTGCTTTCTGCTTTCATACTGGACAGCACTCCAACAATTTGCCCCGTCTTTTTTGCAGTTCGGTCCGAGGTTTTTGGAGGTGGCACATTAGCAGACGAGGTTGAGAATGGGCCAATATGTCCACCACCTCAGGAGATTTAAAATCTGACTGATCAAAAGCAGCAATAGCAGAGACAACACACTATGACAATCTTTAAATCCATAAAGCTTGCAGTTATTTAACGTTGACTGTTGCACGGAATGCCTGCCTGCTTGTCCTGCCTTCTGGTCCCCCATGTAGGAACAGGCACAACAGGCCGGCATATTTTCGTTTTTAGACACACGATACGGCAAAAAAACGTCTCCTCCCACGAACTCTGCGTCTTTCAATGTGAAAAGGGCTTATAGTTTAGGCTACAGAGCTTATTCTCGTAGTTATCCAGCGTCGGCATTGCCCCCAGTCTTCTGGAATGCCCGTCTAGTAAACATCCAGACACACCCATGATAATTACCAACTAAGCAATCGTGGTGGAACAAGATGGAACGAGGGAGAGAGTATCATTGTAGTAGACTTGAATAATTGGAGCGCAAATGCAATTTTTGGAATTTTCTACATTTCTGATCCTCAGGATTAAAAAAGCAAATTGGAAAAACAGTTTAAAGATCCAATTTTTTAATTTGGCGGGAAAAAATGAAAAATTGGATGCTGGAATCCATTTTTCTATTTTTCCAAATGTCCGTTTGTGTTTCGAAAATTGAACTGATAAGCATTCAGTCAGAGTACTATGTCAGATCACGCTTGATCACGCGAGATTTCTGGCTTGAGGGACAAGATTCTAGTGCGTCGGAAGACAAATCTTTGTCTGTGGTGTGCTGTATTTGGAATATCGGAGCACACCACGCACAACACGATCAAAGCTGATTTTTTATCTTCATGTGTGGGGTCTCTCACAGATGAGAAATCGGTTGAGATTTATGGTGTTTCTCAAAGTCAAGAGCGCATCCTTGATAGAATGCTTTCTTTCAAGTCGGGTGCTAGAGAGACGAGGCTACACACCTTCCCAGTACCGTCCCCAGCCGTCAAGATCACATGCATCGTATTTAGCCTACATTAACACGCACTGCTTCTTTGAATCTACTTTCCATCTCCATCTCCCTCTCCCTCTTACTTTTAAATCACACCGTCAGAAAATGTCTAATTGTCCATACGCAAAGGATTGTGGGTTATTTCTTCACGCCGAGGATCCATCGATGCATCCTCCAAAATTCTCAGAAATTCTCAGAACGAAGGACTCAGTACTTGCTAGAATTTGAAAGCATCCTTGACTTTGGAACAGTGCTTGACGAGATTTGATGATGTAACGTCCTTGAAAAAGTGGCTTGGAAGGACCAATCCTTGACTTTGAGAAACACCCTTTGTGTGTACCTTCTTTAGTCTCCGGGGGCCATGTCAACATCCCATATCCATTCATTTGAGATGTAGCACCACCTCGTTAAAAATGAAAAGGCAAAAACGATGTGTTGTAATCACAGGTATCTTTGGTTCAAAACTGCATGCAATTTGAAGTGTAGGATCCTGGTGTGTGGAATTCCTTTCATGTGGGGCTGTGTCAGCTACACACGTGCACACAAAAATAAGCACACACTATGCATACACTCATTTACATACACAAAAGTTGCAAGAGTAGCAGCTGGAATAGAACGAGGCAAATTGACGAGCGTAATTTATTTTTGCAGAGAGAATGTACAGGACATCTAGTTGCTCATACGTTTATAGCATAATAGTGAATATATTCCTCTACAGATGGTACGGGTTGAGAATGCTCCTTTCTTTCCCGCACATCGGGACTCCCGAAGCATCGGGAAAACTGCAACCGCAAGGGGGCAACATAGACCGCCCTAATAATATGAAGGTTCGGCTCATGGAAAAACCCGAGGACACCGCGCTGGTGACAAGCGGAGAAAAGAGACATGACGCTCGGCATGTTAGATTGCAGTTGCAGAGTTTTCGAATGTTTACAGCCTACCTCACAGCTCTCTCACTCGACGTAGCCTATAACTCAGTCAGTCCAGCAGAGATGCCAGAGCAACGTTTTGGTCAATGGAGGGGGAGAGAAATGCTCCGCATATCCGTCTCATTTAATCATTAAAATGAAAGTGATGACTGGCGAAATTAATCAAACGACGTTTCAATAAACCATTGTTGAAATGAATGAAAATGGTTTTAGAAAATCGCCTATAGGCCTATCAGAAGGAAATAGCCTTCAATTCAACCTGAAATACTCGAAAGGCAACCTTAGATTAATTCATGAATTCATTACGGTTAGCCTACAAGACCGCATTTCCGTGTATAGGCTATTTTAAAACGGAGGCATGTTCATTTTAACCGGCGACGCTGGGTAGCCTACATGTACCCAGCACTTGTTATCACAGATTTTGTCCCCACCACTTTTGACGACTGAAAATAAAATGTATTTAACAGAAATCTCTTTAATACATGCCTATGCTTGTCACTTTACTTATAACCGTAGGCTACATGCATGGAGAAGATCGCGCATTTTGTAACATTGTAACAATGGATGGTCAGATATGTGATAGGGCAGTGAGGGTGATTCATTGTAACCATCGACTAGGAGGCCTAGCTCCGCAATATAAGTTTCTAGCAACGTATGTATCGTATGCATGTTCATGTTGATTCAGAGATAGGCATAGACTACCATAGGCTGCTGGGCGTCAAGCTATATGACAGCATTTTATCATGTGGTGAATTAATAAACTTTTGATCGGCGTCTCAAGTCCATCGCGCGAATAAAGCATAACGGTGTAAACAATCGAGCTGTGGCGCAACTGGTTGGAGCATGTGCAAGGTACGTCCGCGCTCGGGGTTCGAAACCCACTCGAAGAACCTCTCCGGAACTCATCAAGAGAAAAGTTGTCGTTTTATTAAAAAATGAAAGATTTTCTGTTTTGTGATTTTTTTTATGTTTGCGATGTCTGCTGAAAAGTAATAGCCTATGTGAATTCGTGGTTCAGCGCACACTCACGCACATTTTTACATTGACATAGTGTCGGGCTCAGGTGTCTGTCGAGAGAGAAGAGGGAGAGGCAGTCGTCCTCAGTGCCACATAGGCTATAGGTAGGCTATAATGTAGTGAACTGGTTAGACGAGTGTGGGGGAGGGGGCATGATCGCACAAGACAATTGCTCTTCATGAAATGGATCTACGGCTGTCGATTTTTAAATGTAGCCTAGGCCTACTACACCACTTGCGAAATTGGACGTGGCACATAGCCTAATTATTAGGCTACTGGATTTAATATAGCAAATCCATGGACTTTGTTCATCCTATATATACAATAAGTATAAAATCCGACAATCCAAAACGATAACGAGATCTACCAGAAACGAAAAACAAGTTTGTTGAGTAGCCTAGTCCTTCCAACAATCTCAGCTTTTGCGTTTGATAGATAAAAGGCATCCTGTCCTGCTGTATTCCAATGAGAAAAAAAAAACATCCAAGGTATAGGGTCACGGTAATGCAGAATGCATGAATCTCGCTCTCTCTCTTTCTCTCTCTCTCTCTCTCTCTCTCTCTATATATATATATATAGACCTGGCTTTTTACCAAATGGCGAACCTCGAAAATTATTTAGGATATAGAGCCGTGTCCATTACGCACTACAGTTATTTTTTAGGCTATTGTTTTATTTGAGTGTTTTTGTCTACCATGGCAAACATAGTTGAAACGTTCGCTCTAAACTTATGTATTGTTTTAAAGGGATATTCCGCCATTTTTGGAAATACGCTCATTTTCCACCTCCCCTCGAGCAAAACAATCGATATTTACCTTGTTCCCGTTCATCCAGCCATTCTGTGAGTCTGGCGATACAACTTTTAGCTTCAGCCTAGCATAGATCACTGAATCGGATTAGACCATTAGCTTCTTGCCTGCTAGCTTCATGTTTAAAAGTGACTACGATTTCTGGTAATTTTCCCATTTAAAACGTGTCTCCTCTCAAGTTAGAAAGTGCAATAAGACCAACTGAAAATGAAACCTGGCGTTTTTCTAGGCTGATTTGACATGGAACTACACTCTCATCTGGCGTAATAATCAAGGCAACTTGCAAACGTACTATAGGCGCAGTGATATCGTACGCAGCATTTGAAAATAGTCCCCATAGACAACAAGCAGTAGTAGTGCCAGTAGCTGCAAGTTGCCTTGATTATTACGCCAGATGAGAGTGTAGTTCCATGTCAAATCAGCCTAGAAAAACGCCAGGTTTCATTTTCAGTTGGTCTTATTGCACTTTCTAACTTGAGAGGAGACACGTTTTAAATGGGAAAATTACCAGAAATCTTAGTCACTTTTAAACATGAAGCTAGCAGGCGAGAAGCTAATGGTCTAATCCGATTCAATGATCTATGCTAGGCTGAAGCTAAAAGTTGTATCGCCAGACTCACAGAATGGCTGGATGAACGGGAGCAAGGTAAATATCGATTGTTTTGCTCGAGGGAAGGTGGACAATGAGCGTATTTCCACAAATGGCGGAATATCCCTTTAAGAGAATATGCCAATGATAATGGCACTTTGTAAAAACAACAAATTCTTAGGATTTGTCCTCTCACCTGCAGCAGGCCCATTCAAAAGCCCATCCACCTCATTTGCATTTGAAAGAGCCAATCACTAAAGTGACACATTTAGTCTGGAAAAAGTAGCAGGCTAGCCTACTTTATGAGTTTTTTTGACCCCTCTAATAAATTGCCTATAGGCCTACTACGATATGGAGGAAGGGCTGCCTAACTGTTCCCCCTAAGAGTTTTGTCATAAGATAAAATGTTTACGCTATTTAAGTTTAGGATTTGGTAGACAAGACAACCTCGGAAAAGTTCTTCAGATAAAATTTTTTTTATTGAATTAAAGGAAAGAAAATGTATCACCGGGGTTTCGGGGCTTGCATAGGCATTCGTTTATCTTATCGATGCAGTCCTTGCGGCCACTTCTCCCCATCGTAGGAAACTTTCTGTTTAGAGTTGACAACACAAAGGCCTTCACGTTGTGTGGCAGTGCTTGCTTGCCCTTCGATCCATCCCAGTTGGTGGTTTTGCACCTGTCCCTGAGTTATAGTCTATATCATGGGTCTTCAACCGGGGGTCAAGGCGTTCTGCGTGAATTCATTAATCCAACGTTCTCCGCGATGTCATACCATCAAAATGAAACGATAACGATAATCTTGTGTGTTTGTGTTTCCTTGTGTAAGACAAGTTATATTTACACAAGATGCAGAGGCTCTCTGTCTGTATCATGTTGAGCAAATGAAGCTTTGCCTGAATTTAACTGAATTTATACCACTAGAGAGGGTTAAAGCGGAGCTTCTCACACTTGAATATTAATTCGCCAATGTGAATGTAACGGTAAACACAGCAACGTTGTATCTAAGACAGCGGCAATATAAACGAAAATGATAGTAGCAGTGGTATAAACGGGATAATCAACTCCGCGCCGTGCGTTTATAGGAAAATAATGCACTGGAATAATGCCTGCGGCGTCGGGACCTTATTAACACTTAAAACGTGCATTATTTTCCTATAAACGCACGGTGCGTCGTTGATTATCCCTTACATATCCACCTTAGTTGACCCTTGTGACATTCATTCTATTATAGGGCGAGTTTATGCAACACTATGTAAAGAATTATCAGAAACGAGTTGTATAAAGAAGTTACCCCCCTGTTAATAATAACTTATTTTTAGAATGTGTGCGTTCGTGTGTGTGCGTGCGCGTACGTGCATGCATGTAGGCACTAATGACTGACGGTTCAAATGATGGGCATGATTTGAGGTGTGCCAGGTGTGGGCGTCCGTGCTCAGTCTCTCTCACAGCCAAGGGGTCCTTGGGCTGAAAAAGGTTGAAGACCCCTGGTCTATATGAGTGAGCGCTTATGCTCTAACCGCATAATAAAAGAAGCACCTGCATTCCACAGCAGTGCTTATGGCAAGGCTATTAACACCTGTCACTGAGCTATGGACAAGCAGTTATGCTCGAAAATTATCATAATAACAGACACACCTAATTGTATGGCTCTATGTTTAAACACATCAAATTAGCAAGCATTTCCTCCCGATAGCAGCAACGTTTGCTTTCTTTTTCTGTCGGTCGGTCCGCGGTTGCTTGGTCAATTGCGCAGCAAATTATCAGATCACCGGACCTAATTTCACTCCATGTCTCGCGGACCAGCAGCAGTCTCCACGTCTCGCGGCCCATAGTTTGAGAAACGCTGCATTAAAGTGTCATTTGGTTGTAGGCTATATGTTTAGCGATTTCTTTGTGTGTTTTTCATTGTAGTGTGTGTGCATTGAGTAGTTCCTTAAAATACGGAACAAAGAGCGTCCCGTAGCCTATCTGTTCAATACGGACGAAGACTAACTATTGCCTATATATTTCTTATAACGAAACGCGAAGAAAAAATACAAGGACTGACTGTCTCGTTTCTCCGCGTTTCCCCCAATACCATGGCGACAAAGAGAAATAAATATGATTTGACATTTAACCTGATTGCTGACAAATTTGCCACACAATTCGGGAGAAGCAGCGGACAGGAGCGCCACCACAAGCAAGCACTTCCAGCCCAAATTAACATGGCAACGTTGCCTATGACTAAAGTGTCTAAGTAGGCTAGTCCTACTAATATTACATTTGATTGGTAACATGTTTGTAGCGCGCCAGTTTACCCATCCCCTACATCAAAACAGCTTAGAATCAATCAAAGAATCAGCTGTGTCGGCGTTAGGCTGTAGGCGATTTTCTATAACCATTTTCATTCATTTCAACAATGGTTCATTGAAACGTCGTTTGAATAATTTCGCCAGTCATCACCTTCATTGTAATGATTAAATGAGATTAAGGAGTCGACTATTGACGGATATGCGGTCTTCATCATTTTGAAATGCGGGATGAAACTTTCTGCCACCTGGTGGTTGTTTGGGTACATTGCCTTAGCCTCGAAAAAAATCGGCTTGACGGCCTGCGGGATCTCTTCGGGAGTCCCGCGGGAGAAGGTGCATTCTCAACCCGTACCCACTGTATGTACATTTTGTACATTTTGTGAAGCATGATATATAACGAAAGGAAGGAAAGGAGATTGCTGTGCTTGTGTTTCCACAATGTCCCTGCTTCTTGAATTTCACCTTGGGGATCAATAAAGTATCTATCTATCTATCTATCTATCTATCTATCTATCTATCTAAAACAATTGAGAGGAATCACTGATATTACATAACATATGTTGAAATGATGTTTTCCAAGAGGGGTTCCAAAGTTCTGGAGGGTGGTGCTATGTAACTTGCAGAGTAAAATAATGCAACCCAATCCTGCTACTGTTTCCCAGTGATAAAGGGTTTTGGGTGGGCAAACTGTCTCTACGCATCTGGAAGCAGCTGGCATTTGAGCAGATGGAAGAGGATGAGGAGCATACTAAGCATGGTGACCACAAAACCAATGGAGATCGTTCCAACATCATGTTGAGCAAAGGTACGTCTTGGGAGTTTTTTTTAAATCTTTTTGGGGATTCAGCCAGGGGGTACCCCTGCCAATAATTAAAGGGAAACTATGCAGGATTTTGCTTTTACTTTTCATTTTCGCTCGTTTTATGCTTGCATATTTCTCTGCAGAGTTTCCTCTACAGCTTTAGCGTGTATATTTTACAAAACTCCTCAATCGGTCAGTCTGCCTTTTCATGAGCATGATAGAGACTTCACATGAGACTTCCTAGACCATGGGTGCGTCCCGAGGGCTCCTGAAATTGCAAGCGTGGTTCTACCGCTACACACCACTAGGGCGGCCGAAAAAAACACCATTCGACCGGTAATGACTCATTTAATCATATAACAGTATGAAACGAATTGATTAACTGAAAAATGTTGCATAGTGTACCTTTAACTACCTAAATGTATGTATATCCAATCAACACAACCAAGTTACACAAAAGTTTCTTTTGCATTTCAGTTCAGTTTAATTGGTATATTGTCCTCTAGGGGCCAAAATCACAATATTTGCAACAAACAAGAACAAAACACTGATTAAAATAAAACGTGGTGCATTTCTAAGCAGGCAAAAGGGATAATTATATGTGTGGCGGAATAACATTGGCAGACTCTGCGCAGTAATATCATCACTCCAAAGTGAAACTGAGTGCAATAGTGAGGATATTACTGCGCCACACAATATAGTTATCCCTCTTACCTGCTTACAAATGCACCACGTTTTATTTTGTCTCACCATACTTGGTCGTATTACTACTCGTGTAACTGTATTTTAATAGGGAAAACATGGAGGTGTTTGGTCGCTTCTAACTTCATCTCTGTTTGGATCCTAATGAATGCATTGGGCTAGCTTAATGCTATCAAAATTGCGCCGCGCGCCAGAGCCAGTGAGTGCACGCATTGAAACGTGAGAGGTATGTATCAACTCGTCTTAGTTAAGGGAATAACGTAGTTTAATATGAAAAAACAGTGAAGTGTTCCTTTAAAATTCCAAAATGAAAGACTGTACAAGTGCAAAGTAATGCATTCTAAGTCAGAGGTAGCATTCAATACAACCTTGAAGCCTTGAAAACACTGGGAGTGTTGTCAAATTAAAGGAGACAAGATCCAAACTGTCATCAATAAAATGACAAGTTAAGTAGGCTTATTTTAACCCTCTGGCGCATAGCGGTGACTACAGTGGACAGCTGTTTAAAAAGTCATTTTCTTCTAAATGCAATAGATTCTATGGTGGAGTTGCATATCAGTCGTTAGACTGCTCTCTGCTGCCCCCAACCATTGAGGTGTATTCAGTGGTTGGGTGTTGTAACTACAAGTGATCCTCCTCTGAATCAAAGATGGCCGACAGATAGCCACACTTGTTGACCACTGCTAGAATATCCTGTCAATCCCTCTATAACAGGACAACTCCAGAGGTAAAAAAAAAAATATGATGATATGCAGGAATATCTAAGGAACAATATTTGTAAGAAAATTAAAAAAAAAAAAAATTCAACTAAGTTGTAAATTGCGATTAACCATGTGTCCAATAAAGTGGACGTCATACATCCTAGGTATATTTCTAACACAAGTCATGTGGTTGATTCATCTCTTATAATGACTATTTTGGTTGCAATTCAGTGCATTTTGGGTATATTTATGTTAGTTTTTTACATTGTATGCATAATATTAATATTGTATGCATAATTATGATTTTATGCATATTAGTTGTAGTTTGTGTTTGTAAAAATTAGCATTTTATTATAATTTTTATCATATTTTTAGACCACAAGTGCAGCAAAGAATAGGGAAGACCCCTCTGACTCCTGTGATGATCAGAATAGTGACACAAGTGATAATGAGTGGCTGCCAGAGAACAATAGAGGCATGGGATATGACTATTATGAAGGAGATGCAGAGAGTCAGGGTGCAAATAGTTGATGGGATAAGATTGATGAACTAATGGTTAATGACCATAAAATGAGGTTAATTTGAGAAAAACTCAGTTTGTTTAATTTTTACATTAGGTTTACACTTTTATGCTTGAGCGCTGAGGTGCATGTAGTCCACTGTAGTGGACATGTTCGTAACTTCCTGACAAAATAATATTTTTGGAAAAAAAAAAATATATTTTCATGTCCTAAATAGAGTATAAACGTTTTTTTTTTATTATTGTCTCAGGCTTTCATAATTCATGCATCTGAAGTCTTTGGGACTTCAGAGACCTGCTTTAGTAATGTAAGATACAGTATAATTACAATAGCTAATTGCTTTTGCATGGTTGCATGATAAATACGTCTGAAAACAACAGCAATGGAGACAAAATGTACATGCTTTTTAATGAAATTCCATTTGAATCTCTGGATGTAAGGATTCAGGAAACACAATACCAACTTTTGTCTATGTATTACGGCCGAGCAGATAGGCGTCTCAGTCGACAGCGCCGCAGGTTTTACAGAAGCAGAGATCTTCAAATGAAAGACTAAGGCTACAATCTTTTGACCATATTAAGATTTGACTGAACTATACTCTGCTCCGCTTCAAGAATCCACGTTGTTCCATTAAATGTCGTTAAATAAGAATAGAATAGAATAGAATATATACTTTTTTGATCCCGTGAGGGAAATTCAGTTCTCTGCATTTAACCCAATTTTAACCGAATTAGTGAACACACAGCACACAGTGAACACACAGTGAGGTGAATCACACAACCCAGAGCAGTGAGCTGCCTGCCCAACCAGCGGCGCTCGGGGAGCAGTGAGGGGTTAGGTGCCTTGCTCAAGGGCACTTCAGCCGTAGTGGACTGGTCGGGGATCGAACCGGCAACCCTCCGGTTATAAGCCCGATGCGCTAACCAGTACACCACGGCTGCCCGTTTATAATTTATAATTAAACAGCCTTCCAACAGGTTGAAGCGGAACTTGCCACCAACGTTATCGTTTAGTTTCAGCAAACACGCACATGCATGCATTCAATGAACGCTCATACCAACACTTAATTGTGTTGTTCTATGTTTTTAATCACATCGAATTAGCAAGTATTTCCTCCTGATTGCTGAAACGTTTGTTTTCTTTTTCTGTCGGGCTGCGGTTGATCAATTGCGCAGCAAATTATCAGGTGAAGCACCGAGCCTAATTTCACTCCACGCCTCACGGACAAGCAGTCTGCGGACCGGTGCAGCTCTGCGGCCCATAGTTAGTTAAACGCTGCAGAGGAACGAGTGTGTGCTGCCTTGCACTTTTGAAAGTCTGAGGAGTCACTCACGTTGCCGCCAACCTTGTTTTGATTTTGACGACGTATCTATTTGCGTATTTTGAACCAACGTATTTTTTGCGTCTAACTAATCGATTAAGTCGATGCGTTGTCCCAACCCTAATTGCAATGCATCAAAATTCTACTGCACACAACAAGGCAAATTTGTTATCAGACATGAGGCAATACAAGCAGTCAGATATTGAACAAAAGATCGTATGGGCTGTTATGTGGGGGGGAACCTAGAGATTGTATGAAATAACATTTCAAACCTTGGGGTATTGTATTGTATCCTGATATAAAAAGAGAAAATACTGAAATTCTGATGTCATCATTCTTAAAATCATGAGCTCACGTTATGCATATTATAGCCTACTATTCATATTACAACTCCACCTCCTTGAGGCGAGACACTACTGATGAATAGGGTAACATTTTTAAATAATAGATATCACCATGAAACTTCCTCAGTTGATTACTTACATATGTATGAGGAAAAAAAATATTATGTTTAATTATGCAAATGAGGTATTATCTCATTAAATATGCACGATTTTGCATATATTTTTGGTAGATAGATCTGGACATATGATAAAGCCAGGTGATTTTTTTCTTTTTCATTTCGTTTACACACAAGATTTACAGAGACAAATTTACAGAGGGATTTCAGGATATCTTCTTTCATTACAAAGGAAATCAAACTACACTATAGCTATAGTCTATAGCCTTAAAAAAGCCTTAAAACAATTTTGCCATGTTTTTTTGACTGAAATGTCACATAAATCAGGCCAAGAATGATTTATTAACAAATCCCTCTGTGAATGTCTTCGGAATACCTCGGAAGTGTGTTACTGGAAAGTTTGGTGTACATAGGTGCTAGACAGGCTGAAAAGTATCTACCGGAAAATGACTCATTTTGAGAAAACGGCCTTTAAAGATTTGAATTGGGGAAATAAATACATTTCTATTGGAAACAATTGCTCAAAAGCGTAATAAATGCTCAGGCCCTTAGTAATAATAATATCTAGAACATGTCAAGCTCCTGAAAATTGATCATTTTATAACATGGCATACACATAAGGCCAACAACTGCATTGACTCAATGTATTAACACGGCCGTACAATGCACAACGTTTCTGACAAAACACACAGAGTTGTATCATGACACAGAACAAGACCAGTAGATACAGACAACTTTCTAGTCCATTCCAGCACCATAAGTAGGCCCCTCAGAGTTCTCTTGCTGATGCCTATCAACCTTCTTTGCTGTGCTCACCAATTTACGTGTGCGTCTGGCACTCTCAGACTGAACAGCATTGGCTTTCGACACCCTGAGCAGGTCTGCCTGCTTGATGCTTTTCACTGTTATAACTGTGCTCTCCAGCCACAGGTTTGCCATTACACTGAGCATGGCTGAGGCACCCTCATTAAAAGAGCAGATGGCCATGTTTGCTGCTGCCTCGACCCTGCTCACAGAATTGAGGCACTCATTCACATTTTGAGTGCCACCATGCTGCATTCTTTTTAAAAGACTGTCACTGGACATGTGATGGTAGATGGGGAGAAGTTTCTCACCCACCTCTCGTGTGAGGTAAGTGGTGGCATGTCGTGTGTGGCTTTCGGGGGTGTCACCTTTATCCTCTGCCCTCCGATACCAACACCATGAGACGTTGCACCTAGTGTGCAATGGAGTTTCATCAGTGGACATGGAGTGGAGAAGGCCTGCCCAAATTTCGGCTTTCATGGAATCTATTGACCCCTGATTATTCAAAATGGCCCCCCAGTAATAATTTTGCAACGTTTTGCATTTTTTTGCTGTCAGCTTCCCCAAACCCTTGCCTCCCAATTTCCTCTCAGCGCTGAATTTCCTGAGCGCTGTACCCATTCGTTTGTGCGTATGATTGATACACTCAAGCTTTTCAATCTCATGCCCAGGGTATGGGTTCAGTGATGGGACCTCCCTAAAAGCAGAGCTATCACCATCTGACAGCATCTCAGTGTACCGCAACTGGTGGCGACCAACTGACCTGGCCCACATTCTCTTTGCTGCCTCCTGCTCCATTGCCTTATTTGACCCTGAGAAATTCATGGCACAGTCGGTATGCAATTCTCTCCAGGTGTCAAATTCCTCAACAGTGATTTTCCCCTCATTCTTAGCACTGTGCTTAATGACACATGCATGACAGTAAGAGGATAAGACCTCAAAGTCAGTCTGTGGCATTGTCATTTTATGTTTAGGGGGAAATGTGTGTAGCATATAGCCTGGCTAACGCCTCCCACTTCTCAAATGAGACGTGGTCTGGCAACCAGACATTCATTTTCTCGTATTTGAAAAAATGCCCAGATCCGTTCATTGGGCGCCACGGATGTCAGTCAAATGCGTCTCTGCATAGCTCATCATGGTCTTGCTTTCTCCCCTGTTCTGTGATTGGCCACCAACATCAGGCGAAAATGGGGGAGTTAGTTTCCAGACTGCCTTAGCAGCGTGAAAGAAATCACTGCGCAAGGCAGTATGGGAAACCCAGGCTATGTAGCATAGCCTACTTGCGTGAATTGATAATAATTTCTCATTCATTGTTGACGTAGAGGCTCAGGCAGCTCCGTGACCTGATGAACATGCCGCTAAAAAGCACAAACGACTGCACAAGTGCAGCCGTGAGGACAGGGAGCTGTCTTCTTGTATCCATATCAACTAAGCCAGTGTTTCTCAATCTATGAGAAGAATACCATCAGGCCGCCAGCCGACCCTCTGCCTTCTTCGAGAGACACACCATGCGGCCGCGGCCATACCCGCACAAATTCTTCTCGGTCATATTGCTGCGAGAGATTTTCACACAGAAATAACAGGCATATCATATGAAACTGCATAACCTGACCTTTCTAATGGCGCTAGCCGTTCGTTTCTACGATGAACGGTTCGCGAGATAATTAGCGTTGAAAGTTACAGTTACATACAAAAATGAATGTCACATTCAGTTCTGCGTCATACCCATTCTTCTCTGTGAAATATCTCATGATGTCAGAACTGCCCTATGGCAAACTGCATATCAAAATAAACAGGAGATCCTACTGATTCCAATGGCATATAGAATGTATTTGTATAATTAGCGGTACACAAGAAATCCTTTTTTGAAATCACATCCAATTTCTGCATTTTTTCATACTTTCCCATTTCCCCCACTTGAAAATAATTTATTTTTCATATCAGACGTTGTATTCAGACCCCTGTTTGTCATATAGCCATGGCAGATGCTTGATATGCCATTTCAGGACCCAAAATAGCAATAGAAAGAAATGTTATGCTGGTGTAGGCCTACTAGTAACTGCTAATAGTAATAATAATGATAATAATAATGATAAATGATCGATCTGTCTATCTATCTATCTATCTATATTTCCAAAGTAACCTTCCCAAAACTGAATGTATGTGAGATTCAACACATTCTTCCTGTGACTGCGTATTGTTTTGAATTGCCATGAATTGAATTCCACTTCCTGTCATTCCAATTCAAATTAAAATTCAACTTCCTGTGGGGTGAGGCCAATTCTAATATTCGGAATTGTGCACAAGCCTGCTATCTATAAAGGCGTACATGGTGGCGGGCGGTGGAAGTTGGGGGGGATGGGCGGGTGTTCAGAGGGTGTGCAGACGCCTATGCAGGGCCTTGGAACACCAAGGCCTAACATCACAGGGCCCCAGAGCAGAGAAGTTTGAGAAACCCTGATAAGCTACTTTGCAAGTAGACTATTTTCAAACTGTCTGACAGAGAGAGGAAGAATAGAACACTGATGTCAAATTTGCAACAAATTATTCCGACTCCATAAGGAATGCCAGATCAGCGTTATTAATAACGTTGTAGTTGTGGCTACTGGTGTGGCATTCAATTGGAAACTCTGGGGCCATTTTCATCATTATTTAAGGCACAGAGATCCGGCCATCCCCAAGACATTCACGGCTATAGCCTCGAATGCCCAGATCTAACGACGTCACTGTTCCTGTGGTCAAATACTCTCCTTCTCACCACAGCAGCAACTATAGGCCTTGGTTGTGAAGGCGACCGACTTCCTCCTGCAACATGGCTGCATGCAGGTTATGAAAGTGGTATCTTCGCGAACTCGTAGATTCATTAATTTGACATGCACCCACGCGCTACGTTTTGACCGCCGCATGTTTCTTTTTTTGCCGCCTCAAGTTTGTCGGGTCTCTTGCTGCCATACGTCATGCTGTCTTTTTTTTTACAGCTGACCAATCACAGGATTACCGAGGCCTGTGGTTTCCCATAGTGTCCGAGCATGATGGGGAATTGTGTGACATGACTTCACAACTCTGCCATAACATACGAAAAGCAATAGCCAACCCCAATTTTTTTCCTCTGCGATATTTTGTATCCACATGTTTGTAAGGACAGCATTTAAATATTAACAATTCTGCATGGAAGATTGGACAAATATTCCCCAATGTAGGTGTGCAAAGCTAATAGAGACATATCCAAACAGATTGATGGCTGAAATGACAGCAAAAGGAAGCTCCACAAAGTATTTAATCAGGGTTATGATTACTTTTCCAACCCTGTTATTCTAGTTTTAAATGTTTAATTAATTTTCAGAACTGTTGTTCTTTTTTCATTATGTTGATGTTGTACAGCTAAATTTGTAAATAAAACTGGAAAAATATTTTTTTCTAAATGGGTTTTGATTTCAGGCTGTAAGACAAAAACAGTAACTATTTCAAAGGGGTATGATGACTTTCATTGCACTGTACATTGAACACTCTAGTCAGTCCACTCTTTGTAGCTATAACAGCTTCAGCTCTTCTGGGAAGGCTTTCAACAAGGTTTAGGAGTGTGTTTATGGGAATTTTTGACAGAAGTGCATTTGTGAGCTCACACGCTGATGTTGGATGAGACTGGCTCTCAGTATGCAATCTCAAATTCATGGCTCTAATTCATCTCAAAGGTGTTCTGTTGGGTTGAGGTCAGGACTCTGTGAAGGCCAGTCAAGTCTATCCACAACAAACTCTGTCATCCATGCCTTTATGGACCTTGGTTTGTACACTGGTGCACAGCCATATTGGGAGCTGAGCTTGGCCTCTTAGTTCCAGTGAAAGGAACTCTGAATGCTTCAGCATTAACCAAGAGATTTTGGACAATTCCATGCTCCCAACTTTGTGGGAACAGTTTGGGGATGGCCACTTCCTGTTCCAACATGACTGTGTACCAGTGCATCAAGCAAGGTCCATACAGACATGGACGACAGAGTTTGGTGTGGATGAACTTGACTGGCCTAACCAGAGTTCTGACCTCAACCCAACAGAACACCTTTGGGATGAACTAAAGTGGAGACTCCAACTCGTCCAACATCAGTGAGTGACTTCACAAATGCACTTCTGAAAGAATGGTCAACAATGCCCATAATTACACTCCTAAACCTTGTAGAAAGCCTTCCCAGAAGATTTGAAGCTGTTATAGCTGCAAAGGATGGACCAATGTCACATTAAACCCTATGGATTAAGAATAGGATGTGACTGAAGTTCATATGGGGGTCAAGGCAGGTGACCCAATACTTTTGGCAATGTAGTGTATTAATAAATAGACTTGATGGCATTTGTGAAATTGACTTAATCAAATTTGTTTATGAGATGGAAACGTGTTTTCATTTGATGTAATTTACTATACAGTTCTCCAAACTCTTTTTCCCCCCACAATCAAAGTCAGGCTTGTGTTCTCCGTGGCATTGATCTCGAAGTTTATGAGAAAGTCCATGCTCCACTTTTTTGCAACAGCTTCATGAGATTTTACTGCCATACAATTGCATCTGAGTATCAAACCAAAGTGGCAATACTTTCTATATTATTAAAGAAAACGGTAAAATACTCTGTTCATCCATTCTAAGTATTCTTTGACGTAGTGTCTGTGTTTTACAATACAGGTGCAAAGACGACAGACAGAGAAGACATGGATACTGAGGGCATGAAGACCATCAATGAAGACATCCTCTGTCCTCATGGTAGATGTCTGCACACACTTAGTTGAAAATGCAGAAAATTAACTTAGGCCCTCACTCTGCTCCCTGTCTTTTCACCCTGTTCACCAGGGAGCCTCAGTATCCTATCGAGTGAGAGAAGACTGGTGTCTGTGGAGGTGTGGGACAAACTGAAGCTGTACTTCCCCAAAGCACCGGAGTTCACCTATCAGCAAGAACCCTGTCAGCATTGTCTGGTAATTATGATATAATGACTTGCAAAAAATGTTAAGTAAGAAATCAATCTGTGAAAAGATATCTTGAGCATGAATGGTCTGATATGTAAGGGATAATGGAGACCACATCCGAGTAGTAATTAATGTGGTTGATGAGGAGTAATGTGGCTATGACACAAACCACACCTCAGAGTGTGTGGGCTTCTGCTACGAGGACGGTGTGAAGCCCGTTAATCCACTTATACCACAGCTGTAATACCTGGCAATAATAATGGCAATTTACTGATTTGATTGCTAAAACTGTCTTGTTTGAGGAACTACTTGTCTTCCTATTCATTCTCAACTTCAGCAACTGCCATAAACTGCCATTACTAGTTCTAAAGGGATGGTTGATTACGGTATTAATGTCATTAACACTAGAAGCGCCAAGTGCCGGTCATTTGACCGCTGAGACGTATTATTGAAGTGCCGTGTTGGTTTGACCTAGATATACCTATAACTGCCGTCGCGGTCTTTTTTTTTAAAAAAACATCTTTTCACTCGATTAAATTCCAGGACCCTACGTTCACGACTCTTCCTAAATATGCGTCTTTTATCACCCAGTATTTTTACATGATCAAAAGCACACCGGTACAAGCTAGTTTAGAGCTATTTTGCTCTTACTTATGTGACAATTCCAGGCTGCTCTTCTCTTTTCTCACAGCAGATGTCGCAAGGGCTCACTCCTATAAGTTTCCTCTCAGTCAGGCATGAGAATGATATTTTACCATAAGCATATAGTTTATATATGTGCAATATGTGTTTATATATGTGATTTATTTTAATACGTATTTTTCATTTACATGGCATAGTCCATGGAGGCGATTTACAGTGGTAAAATGCAAGTCTGTTTTGAAAACGTTGAGACGTTGTTCTATTAGGCAGGCCTACGCGTGTAAAAATTATTTTCAACTTAAATTCGTCGTAGCTTATTTAAATTACTTTAGGCCAAATCATTCATCTGCGCACAAGTAGCAAAGGACATTGGCAAGCGATTCTCATGAATTATTTCCTGATGAAACTCGTCGAATTTAAATTAGTTTCGGCCAAATCATTCATCATTCATCTGCGGGCAAACTGTTCTTATGCATTTATTTGGGCTTAGCCTACTTAGTATGCCTACGTACATTCATAGTGTTATATTTTCTAAGTTGTATATCTTCTATAGTTGTAGGCTATCTTTTAAAGCTCACTAATGTATAAGCATTTTCTTACATATTTGCTGGACTGACTGAGTTACGTTGCGTCAGAAACCTATTTCCTGTGAATCAAAAAATATAGTGTCAAGTGGCGCAACGTTAGTTCTCTCATCTAACACTTAGTCGGCCCGGGTTCAATTCTTGGCACGAGCGAGATTTTGTAGCTTACATTGACTGAATTCAATGACCGTTTTTCAACGTCGACAAACAATTATTTTTTTGTTAATGGTTTTTAATAACAAACTATATGAAATGAACCGATGAATCACAATACTGTTTGCCATTAACGAAAAATAATTGTTCGTCGTCGTTGAAAAACGCTCAATAAATTCAGTCAATGTAAGCTACAAGCGGGGGTCGAATGAACATTCTAAAACGCGCATATGCGATGAAACATGATTGCGCATTCTTCCACGAGTTGCCTAAACAGCCAGCCTACAGCCTAGTATAGGCCAATGCAGGGGACAGATAGATGGGGTGGGGGTGGGGAGGCAGTTAATTGTCCTCAATGCCTCGGTGATGTCTGTAGCCTAGACGAGTGTATGGGGGAGGAGGGATGATCGGTTTCAAATAGGATGCAATGGATAGTGTGTTATGTATAGACCCCGAAGCCATTTGCTTTGAGAACGGCTGGCTGATGAAGTTGTTGGCTGGCTAGCTGGCTCAGCCAAAACCTTAATGCAGCCGCCACAGTTTTCATGACTGATAATGGCTGTAGTTGCCACTTCATGTCTACAGATGTGTATATTGTATTAGATATCAACACACAATGTTATTGTATTGTTTTGGACAACGTTCTGCAGTCTGCACGTTTCACTTCAATGTAGACTGCATGCATTCATTGCGTTGTGAACAGCGCAGCAATCTCTGGAAAGGAAACGGTGGAAGTCGCAGCAGTAGGCTAGCCTAATATCCTATCACGTTCAATGCTGTAAATCCATCTGTTCCAGAATATTTGGTTCATATCATCAATCTTTGGTTTTGGTGTTTGTGCAACCGGGCCCTGACGATTTAACAAAAGTCTGAGTAGCCCTACGTAGGAATTAGGAAAGTAGCCTATGTAAGGTGAGATCAAAATCAGGCTACTTTGTTTGCTTCTTTTCCCCATGTCATTTTCATTGGTCGTCAACTCACTGTGAGTCCTGTGTATCGTAGCAACGAGCACAATACTGATGTGGTGTGTCCAGTGGGAAAATCTCATTGTTTATTTTTTCGCGTGTCACTATGATATAATTATTTTTAGATGCAAAAAGTCTAACTGGCTTAGTCAAAGTTTGTCAGATGGCGGCTCAATTTGGCTCAGAAAATGATTGGCTGGCGAAATTATTTTTCGTTAATGGTAGGCCTAAATCGATATGAGATTCTGTAGCCTATTTCGCTCCTGCCAAGATGTGAACCCGGGTGTTCGGCGTTGCAGACAGGGGTGTTAACGCTGCGCCACTTGACATTTTCCATAGACTATGTTAGGATAGGTGTTTGACTTGACGTAACTCAGTCAGTCCAGCAAATATGTAAGAAAATGCTTATACATTAGTCTGAGCTTTAAAAGATAGCCTACAAATAGAAGATAAGATATACAACTATGAATGTACGTAGGCCTACGTACATAAATAGGCTACGACGAAAATATGTTTTACACATGTAGGCCTGTCGCAACGTTTTCAAAACAAACTCGCATTTTACCACTGTAAATCGCCTCCATAGACTATGCCATGTAAATGAAAAATATTAAAATAAAGCACATATGTAATACATATTGCACATATATAAACTATATGTTTTATGGTAAAATATTATTCTCATGCCCGACTGACAGGAAACCCTTGCGACATCTGCTGTGAGAAAAGAGAATAGCAGCCTGGACAAACATGGCCGAACGCGAGGCAGTTCTAGGTATATCTAGGTCAAACCTACACGGCGCTTCTAGTAATACGCGTCAGCGGTCAAATGACCGGCGCTTGGCGCTTCTAGTGTTAAGGCTAGTTGCAGCTTATCGTGCTGTTAGCCTCCCCGGGTAACGTTCGTAAACTAAACCTTAAAGGAGCAGGAGCTACACAAATACATAAACGGAACTAATCAAAGAACAGACTTGACCTCTTGACCTATAATGGCAAAATTATCAACCATACTATACAAACCAATTAACCATACTATATTAAATGCAATAATGTAGGAGTCACGTGGGATCGCGAAACGAGATGGACGTGTAAAGGGAGCTGCTCCATAAAACCCCCCGAAATAAATCGATAGACTCTACAATTTCGTAAAGTACATGCATTGAATGCGGGAGTAGGCTACCACTACGAGTTTAATGAGGGATAGTTTGGTGAAGTAAAAATAAATGATTATGAGTGCAACATCGAAAACACGTACTGCTAAGCAGGGTGCTAGCCATAATAGCACTCATGGCTCCGCCAAAGACTCTGTTCTGCCCGCGGAGTTGCCTGCGGATACAGTCAAGGCACCCCCTGGATTTGCCGAATTGCAAGCAGCACTTCAAAAAGCAATGGAGGAGATGGCCCGAATCAGTGGTACTTTGTCAACCTTGCAGGCAGATGTGACAAGTGTCAAGACTAGTCAAGGTAAAATGAAGACTGATGTGGCATCTATTTTTCAGCGATTGAGCGAGGCTGAGGGCCGGGTTTCTGAATTGGAAGACGAAAGAGAAAGTTGGAAGCAGTTAGCTCAAACAAGTGCTAAAGAATGCTCTGTACTACGTGAAATGGTAACTGACATGGCTAATAGGGAAAGGCGCCTCAATGTGCGAATCTTTGGGCTGAAAGAAACGAAAGAAAGTCAGATAAAGCTGCGTGAGCGTGTGAGGAACTTTTTCTCTGATGCCCTGGGAGTGGATTTATCCGACTCTGAGCTTCAAATGGTACACCGAGCCTCTTCCGAATTACCAGCACCGAATATGCCGCCTCGCCCGGTCATCGCTCGATTTCAGAGTTTTTTGGAGAAAGAACGCGTCATGGCAGCAGTGAAGGCAAAGGCTCGCGTTGGTGAGGGGATCCATTGGAACGAATCCAACATTTCTGTCTTTCCTGACATGACTAAGGAGGTCTCTGATAAAAGAAAGCAGTTTACCGAAGTCAGAAAGAAATTGCATAAGTTGAATGTCCGTTTCACGTTGGCATTCCCTGCAGTCCTTCGTTTTACATGGAAGGGAGAAAAGGTGAGCTTTACAGACCCCCGAGGAGCATTGGAGCTGTTGAGTGAAGCGGGAGCGCGATCACCTGTGGGCGACGCTGAGTAGGACCAGGAAGAATGCTGGTGTGAAGGTCACTTTTGGATTATGTTTTCTATTGGAGCTGGGCTGCATGATAACGAAGATGGAGGAGCATTTTAATTTGTTTTGGTTTGGACCTACTTTGAGCCTTGGATTTTTATTTGGAGTTCATTCTTTGGATTGAAGCAGGCAAACGGGTAGCCTACATGGTGCACAAGACAGTTGGCTATATAAGAAAATGCTGTGAGTAGGCTAGCCTATTTGATAGGCTTACATGGGTCCAATGGGGTTTTCATTTAGTTTGTATAATTCATTTCATTTTATGCTCCTGTTTATATGGTTATAATAACAGCATGGGATAGCCTGTCAATAGAAATGTTTATAAAAAAAATTAAGTAGGCTACTAAGAGTGGTGGTATTTGCAAATGTGTAATTCAGTGGTAACAAGTATTAAGTAAGGGGGGTGGGGTGGAGTTTGGAGGCATCTGGTTGTTGCGCCTTACGGACCATGTGTGGGTGGGGATATTTCTTCTTTTTTGATGAAAGAAGTTTTTGGGGACTTGGGTGGGGGGTCTCAGGGGTTGCTCTGAGTGTTCATGATTTTTTTTTGTGTGTGTTTATTAGGATTAGGTGTTTTGTAGCTTGCACAGCGAAGGTTGTAGATGGGTGTTCTCCTCTTCTAAGGGCACACATTCAAATGATAGAAGCATTACCTAATGGCTAAGTTGATCAGATGCATAACGTGGAATATAAATGGTTCCCAGAATCCTATAAAAAGAAAGAAGTGGTTAAGCTATCTGAAGTCCCATCAAGCAGATATCGCTTTGATTCAGGAGACTCATATGGAAGGTAAAGAGGCGGATAAGCTTAAACGTGATTGGGTAGGGCAGGTATTTCATAGCTCATATAGCAGTAAGAAGAATGGAGTGGCAATACTGGTGCACAAAAAATTAAACTTAGTCATGGTTAATCAGAAGAAAGATGATGAGGGTAGGATGATTTGTATTCATGCTGCCATTGATGGAGTGAAAATTAATATTTGTAATCTGTATGCTCCAAACAAAGATGATAGTGACTTTTTTCATATAGTTAATAAGAGTATTGGGGAACTTGAAGAGGCTCAGATGGTGATGGCAGGTGACTTCAATCAAGTACAAGATGCCCATTTAGACCGAACTACATATCATAAATCTGTGCCAAGAGATAGATTAGCTATACAACTAATGATGAAAGACCATGGTCTGATAGATATATGGAGGGTGGTCAATCCTAGAGAAAAAGAATATACTTTTTTTTCACACATGCATAAATCATACTCAAGGATAGACTATTTTCTAGTTTCAAGAAACATGACTGATGTTGGAGCTGATTGTAAGATTGGAGCCATAGCTTTGTCTGACCATGCACCAGTAGAGTTGATTGTGGAGTTTAAATCAAGTAAGCCAACTGGAAGCAGATGGAGACTAAATACGTCCGTTCTTCAGGACCCCACATGTAAGGCATCTATGGACATTCCCCTTAAGATGTTTTTTGATCAGAATGTTGGGTCAACAGAGAAGCTTTCAAGTGTATGGGAAGCTTCAAAAGCATTTATAAGGGGCTATTTCATTTCACAGTCCAGTTATTTTAAAAGAGTGGCTTATTTGAAGATTAAGGATTTAGAATCTCAGATAAAAATTAAGGAAACCATGTTGTCACAATGTTATAGTGAGCATGGGTTTAGAGAAATATGTAACCTGAAATATCAGCTCAATGAGATTTACAATAAGAAAGCAGAATACGCCCTTTTCAGGTTGAAGTCCAGTTTTTATGAGAGTGGCGAGAAAGCTGGTAAACTGTTGGCCTCACAATTGAAGAGAAAGGATGCTAGTCTCTTGATCCCAGCCATTAATAATGACAGAGGGGAGGTGGTAACAGACAATACAGAAATTAATGGTATATTCAAGAATTTCTACGACAATTTATACAGATCAGAAATGCCTGTTGATAAGGATAGGTATGCAGAATTTTTTTCAAATATAGAGATCCCTGTTGTGTCTCAGAGGCAAGTAGATATGATGGATGCGCCTATAGTTGAATCAGAGGTTAGAGCCGCAATTCTGTCAATGAAATCTGGAAAGTCACCGGGTCTTGATGGCTTTCCAGCTGAATATTATAAGATCAACATTGATTTGTTGGCACCCATTTTAACAATGGTTTACACAGAAGCATTGGAGGAGGGGCTACTCCCTCCTACCTTCAATGATGCAGTAATTACTGTATTACTCAAAAAAGATAAGGACCCATATGAACCAAGTAGTTATAGGCCAATTAGCTTGGAGAACGTTGATTGTAAGATTCTGTCTAAGATACTGGCAATGAGACTGGAGAAAGTCTTACCAACAGTCATCAATGACGACCAGGTTGGATTCATTAAAGGTAGATCTTCTGCAGACAACCTTAGGCGACTATTGCATATTATGTGGGAAAACCGTGAGAAAAATGTTCCTGTTGCTGCTTTTTCTCTTGATGCGATGAAGGCATTTGATAGGGTAGAGTGGGGTTATTTGATACATACACTAGAGGCCTTTGGCTTTGGAGAAGAATTTATCAAATGGGTAAAGGTTCTGTATTCAGCACCGCGGGCAGCTGTTCTTACAAATGGCACCATGTCCCCTTTCTTTAATTTAGAAAGAGGCACAAGGCAGGGGGACCCATTATCCCCGTTATTATTTACCTTATTTTTGGAACCATTGGCAGTTGCTATAAGAGATGATCCAAGAGTTAAGGGAGTGATGGCAGGGGGTCAAATGCATAAGATGTTTCTATATGCGGACGACATATTATTGATGTTGGCGGAGCCAGCCTCCTCCATTCCAGGGGTTATGGATATTATTGAGAGCTTCTCAAGAATTTCAGGTTACAAAGTTAATTGGCAGAAATCAGAAGTAATGCCTATTTCTAGTAGTTGCTCAAATGCTGATATTGGGGCATTTCCATTCACTTGGATACCATCAGGAATGAAATATTTGGGCATAAGGTTAACCACAGATTTCCAAGCATTGATACAAATGAATATGAATCCAGTCCTTCAGAATATTAAGACCAACTTTGATAAGTGGAAAATGATAAATTTATCTCTATGGGGTAAAATAAATACAGTTAAAATGATGGTTTCCTCAAAGATTAATTATATTTCCATGATGATTCCTCTGTCTATTCCTGATTCACTGATCAAGCAGTACAATAATATAGTCAGAGAGTATTTGTGGGATGGGAAGAAGCCCAGGATCGGTTTGAATAAGCTGTTTACTTCAAGGGAGAGGGGAGGACTGGCTTTGCCAAATATAGAGCTGTATAATATCTCTTTTGAGGTGTTCAGATTGTGTAATCATTGGACGCAGAGCGAGTCAACATTGGGGTGGGTGGAAATAGAGAGGTCTCTGGCCTTTCCATTTAGATATATAGATGCTTTGTCTCAAAAACTACCAAATGCCCAACTAGTTAATCCTATATTTCAGCACTCAAGGAATGTCTGGACCAAAGTCCACAAAATGCTTGGTTTGTCTCATTACAAGCAGAGTTACTCCTCTGTTTGGGAAAACCCTGCAGTTAAGATTGGGAAGAGACCGGTTTTCTGGAAAGCATGGTGTGATAAGGGTATTGCCACAATTCCTGATCTTTTTGAGGAGGGGGTGTTCAATTCATTTCAAGGGCTTAAAGAAAAATATAATATAAATGATAAAGGGGATTTTTGGAAATATCTTCAGTTACGCAGTTGTGTGTTATCTATGGGTTATAATACAGGACGAGGTGAAGGTGTCCTGCAGAGTTTCTTGAAGCTCCCTAAGATGGTGCAGTCATACTCTGTTTTTTATAAAATGGCTGCTAATACTCTTTATGGTAAAAGTGAGAATCTGAGGTTATTATGGGAAAAAGATTTAGGTCTGGAGTTGGAACAAGAGGTTTGGGATAATATTGTGCATAACATGGGTTGGCCAGTGAGAGATATTAAGACAAAATTTATACATTACAAAATAATTCATAAATACTACTGGACACCTGTTAGACTTAAGAGACTTGGTTTAATTAAAAGCGACGAAAGCTGGAAATGTAAGAACTCTGTGGGTACTTTTCTACATCTCATGTGGGACTGTCCGTTGATCGCTCCTTTCTGGGCTCAAGTGATTGGAGCTATGGAAGAGTGGCTGGAGCAGCCCTTGCCAAGTTCACCTCCGCTCTGCCTGCTTGGTGATCAAACAGTGCTAACAACTGGACTCACAAAGGCACAGTTTGGGCTAGCTCTTGCAGGCTTTCTTAATGCAGCTAAGGTAATTCTACGGAAATGGAAAAGTACAAGTACACCTTTATACAAGGACTGGATTGAGCTCATGACAAGTACAGCCTCTTACGAACTTATGCTCGCTAAAGTGAGAGACTCAGTGTCAAAGTTCTCTGCTATGTGGAGTAGTTTCCTGACATTTATTAAAGATGGAGATCAGTAGAAAATAAGGGGTAATAAGAATTGACCTTAAACAGTGTGTATTATGGTGTGTGTTGGGGGAGAGGGGGAGAGAGGGAACCTGCTGTGCGGCTATGTTGTGTATGGTTTGTTTGTTTTTGTTTTGGTGTTGTGTGATAATGTAGTGCTACTTGCTACAGTGTATTATGGTATTGGCTTAAATACCCAGTGTAACTGTCATTTTGCACTATGTTTTAAAATAAAAAACTGTGAATTATAAAAAAAAAATGCAATAATGTATTAATTACTTGTTACTAATAATGTATTTATTATTTGATATATTCATTACTTTTAATAATGTATTATTTCTACTAAGTAGAGCGAGGCAATAAAGCCTGGGTTGCAACTATATGAAAAATACATGTGAAGTAGAAATGAATTACTATAATTATTACGATAATTGTTCTTTTCATAAACTGTTGCTATTCTTTTCTGCTACCTGTTTTACACAGAGACTGGAGCGAGAGGACCGACAAAATGAGGAGTTGAACAAAATGATGGCCATTGAGCAGAAGACTGCTCTACTCAACCTATTCCAGGAGAAAAATAGACCGACTCTGCAGAAATGGCCTGAAGTACAGCAACATTATCCACATTAGTGTGATTGATTCGAAGTGCCACTTGTTTCTGTCGGTTGCTGCATGTACAGTACTGTGTCCCTTAGTCTCCCTTAGTCTTTTGCTTTAGCAGTGCCTGTAGGACCATACATTCTCTGGACACTATATTAAAGACACCTGTTCGACTGCTTATTAATGCAAAATATATTGTTGCAGTGTAACAATTGCATTGAGTGCTTATTTCGCTCATGATATGTCATGATATGTGACCATTCAAAGCGAAATCAGTCGTTTTGCGCACAACGTTATTTTGAGAAAATCAACAATAACAAACTTCCGGGTTAAAATGTTGAATTTCACGTTTTCGCATAATTCGACTGAATACAGTCTACAGTGTCATATCGTGAACGCATTTCACGGAAAAACAGTTTTGACTGTTAAACCCGGCGAAGATTCAACACATTTGCTGTCATTCCCGTTGTGCACGCACCGCTTAAAAAGGTGATTTCTCCTCTTCTGGCATATCGTGACAGGAGAACCATGTCAACTTTGGATGCGGTTATCTTAGCGATAGTTTTTGTAACACCCTCGATATACATACCGTTGGAAAGCTAAGTTTGTGGCTGTTCACGTGAGCATAATAACTTAATTTAGTAAATTTTACCGAAACGACTGGTTCCGCTTTACAGGGTCACATATGTAAAACGTAGCAGACAACATACGATATGTTGAAGGGATTTTCCACCATTTGGGGAATTGAGCTAATTTTCCACCTCCCCTCGAGCGAAACATCATCGATCATTGAATCGGATTAGACCATTAGCATCTCGCCTGCTAGCATCACGCTTGAAAGTGACTAAGATTTCCAGTAATTTTTCCATTTAAAACTTGTCTCTTCTCGAGTTAGAAAGTGCAATAAGGCAATATGAAAATGAAACCTGGTGATTTTCTAGGCTGATTTGACATGGAACTACACTCACATTCTGGCTTAATAATCAAGGAATGCTGCAAACATATTATGGGTGCAGTGATATCACGTACTACTACTGCTTGTTGCCTATGGGGGCTATTTTCAGGTGCTGGGTGATATCACTCCGTCCATGGTACATTTGCAACTTTCCTTGATTATTACGCCAGATGAGAGTGCAGTTCCATGTCAAATCAACATAGAAAAATGCCAGGTTTCATTTTCAGTTTGTCTTCATGAACTTCTGAACCTGCGGATTACCATTGCAACAACACATCATCAGTAGGGTAAAACTAACCTGACTCACGACGGTCTAACCCCAGCTCACGTTCCCTATTAGTGGGTGAACAATCCAAAACTTATCTTGAGAAGACACGTTTTAAATGGAAAAATGACCAGAAATGCTAGCAGCCGAGATGCTAATGGTCTCATCCGATTCAATGATCTATGGTAGCCTGAAGCTAAAAGTTGTTCGTTAAAAAATCGCCAGACTCACAGAATGGCTGGATGAACAGGGAAAAGGTAAATATCAATTGTTTTGCTCGAGGGGAGGTGGAAAATGATCTTAATTCCCCAAATGGTGGAATATCCCTTTAAAAGAAGTCAAACTCTTCTTATATTAACTCAAATTATTTTTCGAAAGTTTCTTTATACTGAAATGAATACCAACTAGATTTTTTTTATCTTGATGTAAGATGATAACACTTGGTTAGATTTTATTAGATAACGTTTTTGCAGTCCAAATAACGTTTTTTTGCATTAAGAATCAACATTCAAGAAATGTAGTTATAGTTACCACAGTTAACTGGTCAAGCCATTATGAAACATCACCCATTTCTATGTGGTAGTCTCTTGATATGTTTTTTATTAGTGGTGACTTATTGGCAGTATTTAGAGTAAAACTTTCTTCATTTATGTTTGCTTTTATTGTAGGAAGAGGATGTTTTATACATTGTTCCACCATTCTTTGTGGCTGAATGGAGGAAGTTTATCAGGTGAGGGGATATTACCAGCTCCTGACACTTGCAACATAAAAATGTATACATTTTTAAGAGTGATAGAGAAAAGCTAGGCAAAGTTTTCATTCTTTTGACCTGACTGTATTTGTGTTTTCTGTGTATTATTATTGCTGTTATTATTATTATTGTTGTTATTATTATTATCATTATTATTATTATTATTATTGTTGTTGTACCAGGAGGCCTGCCAAAAGCACACCTGTGTCAAGTGTGAGCAATAGCATCCTGCTTTGCCCTCATGGTGGCTTCATGTTCACCTACGAGTCGATGCTAATAGGAGATGCTGAGCAGTAAGTGTTTTACATGCTGTTTAGCAAATGAAGTTCAATTATTATGCCGCTCTTCAAAATGCTGCAGAATTTTCCATTAACATGAACATAACTTATCAGTGTTTGAAGATCTGATAGTTCTGTGTATAAGTGAAATTATTAATCTTATATCAAGATGAAAAAAAAAAAATGTTAGTGTTTTCAGTATAAGCAACTTATCTAGTGCTTTCTTGTGAAATCATTTGGCTTAATTTAAGAAAGGTTTGACTTACACTATATTGCCAAATGTATTTGCTCACCTGCCTTGACTCACATATGAACTTTGGTCACATCCTATTCTTAATCCATAGGGTTTAATATGACGTTGGTCCACCTTTTGCAGCTATAATAGCTTCAACTCTTCGGGAAGGTGTGTTCATGGGAATTTTTGACCATTCTTTCAGATGCGCATTTGTGAGGTCACACACTGATGTTGGATGAGGTGACTGGCTCATCCACACCAAACTCTGTCATTCATGTCTTTATGGACCTTGCTTTATGCACTGGTGCACAGTCGTGTTGGAACAGGGAGGGGCCATCCCCAAAGTGTTCCCACAAAGTTGGGAGCATGGAATTGTCCAACATTCAGAGTACCTTTCACTGGAACTAAGGCACCAAGCCCAGCCCATGATGACTGTTGGTATGATGCTCTTTTTTTGGAATGCTGTGTTGGCTTTATAGGCCAGTCAATCTAGCGTTTGACCCATAACTAATTGCAATAGTAATCATTCCAAGTTTTTTGTGATCCCTAGGTATATATAATTAACATATAAAAAATCTACCCATTTATATTTAGTGGAACATACTTTTTTTCAATGTCAAAGGTAGCAATTTCCAATGCATTTTGCCATTGGGATTTACTACTGGTGAAATGGGTAAAATTTTAAACTATAGATATCAAATTGAAACTTTCACAGTTGTTTACTCACATTAAGGCAAAGATTTTTTGTATTGCAAGTTTTCTGAAATGTGATGTTTAGATATGCAAATGAGACCAGTTTTACTTAAATATGCAATAATTTGCATATATTTCTAGAAAACTAAATCTGAACAATAGGTACAGTCAGCTTCAAAATAATTGCTACATTTTGCTTCTATATTGGATACCAAAAGCCTATGCAAAGGGAATATTAGATATTACTTCATATCACCTCAGAAATGAGGAAATCAAGTCAAGTCAAAATTAATGCGTTTCAATGGAAGTCCATTATAGAACAAATGATTGTCAATGATATGGTATGATGGAAGTATCTCAGTGCATGCCAACTCACTTGATATGTTGTCTAAAGGTCAATATCTTCCTTATGTGACTTGGCATGTGACTTGAGATACTTCCATCATACCATATCATTGACAATCATTTGTTCTATAATGTACTTCCATTGAAACGCATTGATTTTGACTTGACTTGATTTCCTCATTTCTGAGGTGATATGAAGTAATATCTAATATTCCCTTTGCATAGGCTTTTGGTATCCAATATAGAAGCAAAATGCAGCAATCATTTTGAAGTTGACTGTACCTATTGTTCAGATTTTGTTTTCTAGAAATATATGCAAATTATTGCATATTTAAGTAAAACTGGTCTCATTTGCATATCTAAACATCACATTTCAGAAAACTTGCAATACAAAAAATCTTTGCCTTAATGTGAGTAAACAACTGTGAAAGTTTCAATTTGATATCTATAGTTTAAAATTTTACCCAATTGACCTGTAGTAAATCCCAATGGCAAAATGCATTGGAAATTGCTACCTTTGACCTTGAATAAAAGTATTTTCCACTAAATATAAATGGGTAGATTTTTAATATGTGATGCAGGAGGGTTTAAGGATCAATAAAACGTATGAACCATTACTATTGCAATTAGTTTACGTTTTGGCCCTTTTTTGAGCTAGATTGACTGGCCTATTAAGCAAGATGTAACGACACCCATGTCTTTCAAAAAGTCAGACTTTTGACTCATCAGTCCACAGAATCCCAAAAGTCTTAACTCACTCCTTGACTGGAGTCATGTTGGAACAGGAAGTGGCCATTCCCAAACTGTTTCCACAAAGTTGGGACTATGGAATTGTCCAAAATCTCTTGGTTAATGCTGAAACATTCAGAGTTCCTTTCACTGGAACTAAGGGGCCAAGCCCAGTTTGTGGATGGCCGCTTCCTGTTCCAACATGACTGTACACCAGTGCACAAAGCAAGGTCCATAAAGACATGGATGGCAGAGTTTGGTGTGGATGAACTTGACTGGCCTGCACAGAGTCCTGACTTAAACCCAATAGAACACTTTTGGGATGAATGAGTGGAGACTGAGAGCCAGTTGCCTTGTCCAACATCAGTGTGCGACCTCATGAATGCACATCTGAAAGAATGGTCAAAAATTCCCCTAAACACACTCCTAAACCTTGTGGAAAGTCTTCCCAGAAGAGCTGAAGCTGTTAAAGCTGCAAAAGGTGGACTGACGTTATATTAAGCCCTATGGATTAAGAATGGGATGTGAGACAAGGCAAGTGTGCAAATACTTTTGGCAATATAGTGTGTTTTAAGACATCTCTTCCTGAAAACAAGCAAAATGTGTCTGCCAGTGTGTTAAGTAAATTTGTCCTAAAAACAAGCAAATTTGTTTGCCAGTGCGTTGAGTAAATTTGTCTTGATAAGACTCCTTAAAACAAGTCAAAGCTTTCTTCAATTAAGTCAAATGATATTTGGAGAGAGCGCTAGGTAAGTCGTTTTATACTAAAAGCAAAACCAATAGATTTTTTTATCTTAATATAAGATTACTTGGTTTTGCAGTGTTCAAAACCAGTGTACACCCCAAACCGTGATTTTTATGTACCTTTACACCCCAGGTGCCAGTAATTGTGGCATGTGTGTTTGTTAACACTAGAAGCGCCAAGCGCCGGTCATTTGACCGCTGAGACGTATTACTTGAAGCACCATGTTGGTTTGACCTAGATATACCTAGAACTGTCTTTTGACTGCAGTGATTAAAAATATATATATTTTTTTTCACTCGATTAAATTCCAGGACCCTACGTTCACGACTTTTCCTAAATACGCGTGTTTTATCACCCAGTATTTTTACATTATCAAAAGCACACCGGTACAAGCTAGTTTAGAGCTATTTTGCTCTTCCTTATGTGACAACAGTCGCACGTTCGGCCAGGTTTTTTCAGGCTGCTATTCTCTTTTCTCACAGCAGATGTCGCAAGGGTTTCCTGTCAGTCGGGCATGAGAATGATATTTTACCATAAAACATATAGTTTATATATGTGCAATATGTATTATATATGTGATTTATTTTAATAACTATTTTTCATTTACATGGCATAGTCTATGGGGGCGATTTACAGTGGTAAAATGCAAGTTTGTTTTGAAAACAATGCGACGTTGTTCTAGGCATGGGCCTACGTGTGTAAAACATATTTTCAGCTGAAAATTCGTCGTAGCCTATTTAAATTAGTTTCGACCAAATCATTCATCTGCGTGCAGCTAACAAAGGACATTGGCAAGCAATTGATATGAATTATTTCCAGAAGAAACTCGTCGAATTTAAATTAGCTTCGGCCAAATCATTCATCTCTGCAACTATGGACTTGGGCAAAGTAAATAAGCAGTCCAACAGATCGTCACAAACTCGCGATCGGGTAGGCACCATTGCCAGGGCAAAGTTTTGGTCAATGGAGAGGAAGATAAATGCTTATTACCCTCTTTCAATGAAACAGCAGTCTGCTCAACTTACCACGGATACGCTTCATGTCACAAAAACGAACGCAATGTTTAGGACAGTTTGCCATTTTGACAAAATGACAGTTTGTCATTTTTGACACCCCATTTTAGAGCAATTATTGGGGCCAAGCAGCGAAGCTGCGAAGGCACCCATTGTGTTTCTTAGTACTTTTATTATTATTATATACAAACTATTATTATTATTCCTCTGTCATTGAAGTCTATGGCAGCCCTTAGAACCAACTGGTCAAAAGTTGTGAAATTTGGCTCATTGATTGGGGACAGTCCAATGATTCATGTCACCAAGTTTCATGTCGGCACCTCATACGCTCTAGCTCCGCCAATAGGTCAAAGTTGGACGTGCGTTCACACACGTAACTTTTGACCCCTTGGGCCAATTTTCAAAAGTCAGGTATCATTGGAATCCTTGGACCAGCCTGAGTTCAACGGACCCGCCGTGATGGATTTTCCGCCATTTTGGATTTCAAAAACACTTAAAAGCCTTCTCCTCCTACAGATTTTGTCCGATCAACACCAAATTTCACACACATAATCTCAATCCATCCTGTATTCTGGAATGATTTTTTTTCTTCGGAACTATAATCGTTCGCCTGTAACAGCCAATCGAATTTCACGGCAAAGCCGCCTAACAGGATGAGGGCTCATATTTCAGCATCAAATCCAAACTTGGTACATGGACTTAAGACCCCATCAGGAGGAGGCTCAAGAAATTTGGTGACCTTTGACCTCTAGGGGGCGCTGCAATTAGCAAAAAGGCCTTTTGGCTTGTAGCTGTTGATGTGTATGGAATTACAACTTGCTAGTGATGTCTGGTTATATCTTGGGAGGTCCCAAGTTGACCCAACTCAACTTGTGACGTCAGCGTAATTAATTCGGCTGCCATTTTGAATTTAATTAAAACCGCTGAAACATTTTCACAGGTTGTAAAATTTGTCCAATCTTCACGAAAATTCACACAGATGATCTTCAGCCCGAGTCTAACTAAGGCCTTGCTTCGCAACGATATCTTAAACCCTTCGCCCGCAACAGCAAATTGAAATTGGCGGTGAAGCTGCCGAACCGGAAGTGACGTAACGGTATTGAGTTGCCATGGCAACTCTGGCCTTCTGACCTGACTGCTTGGCCCCCACATTGCTGCTTATTATTATTAGCCTATTATTATTGTTCAGTCTCCATCGGATTCGGAGAGGCAAGATGCTTAAACACGGTACAGACGGCCGATGATTGGCGCAGCACTTTAGGCCTACATAACACACTATCCATTGCAAACATAGCCTATTTGAAACCTTCGCACATGGAGGCATTCAATAGAAGACCCATTAGCATAGGATCATTCCCCCTCCCCCATACACTCGTCTAACCAACTGCCTAATCACATATGTGGCATTGAGGACTACTACCTCCCCCCAACCCCCCTCTCTCTTCACCCTGCATCTTTTAGTAGGCTAGGCCTAGTTGTTTGAGTTGTGAGACAGAGCAGGCTGGCTGTTTGGGCAACTCGTGGAAGAATACGTAATCATGTTTGACCGCATATGCGTTTCAGAATGTTCGAATTTGCCTGCGTGCGTGTAGTTGTGTGAAAAGAATAGCCTAGAACAAAATATATACTTTCATGATGCCTTGCTGTAGGAAACTTCAGCCATGGACTGGTCGGGGATCGAACCGGTATCCCCCCGACTCCAAGCCCGAAGCCCTAACCAGTAGGCCACGGCTCCCTAAATGAATGAAAATTGTTTTAGAAAGTAGCCGCGGTAGCCTGTAAAATGCGGCATAAAATCCTGGCTGCTATGTTATTGAAACCAGACAAGGTTAGGCGTCTTTGTTCCAGGTCTGTGATCATTCTTGGCTGCACGAACATAGGCTACCTATTAAATGAATACAAGTGAATTTGGGGAGTGAATAAGAACTAGCCACCCATTCATTTTAGAGCTTAGATTAGGCAATCTGCCAAACCCAAACTGCGGCCGGTGTTACGGATCTCGAGATCCAACAACACCGGTGTTGGGTCGAAATTGTTCATCCCCCCCCTCGGTTCCGTTGGGTCAGGCTCCTAATCACAGAACGCATGCCTCCGTTTTAAAATAGGCCTAGCCTATAAATAACATTTCTAAGTAGCATACAAAATGTAAAAACGAAATATAAAACATAAAATACTATGAACAAGTTGAAAGTCAAGTTTGCTTAAAGTTTGTTCAAGAACTCTTCCAGAGTTTTTACCTCAAACAACACAAATCAACACACATACATGAACAGATGACTCAAACGTTCTGTAGCCTATGTCATAATGAAACAACCACAGACTATCAACACGGTCTGACACGAATGACACATGGCTTAGTGCAAACTGAATTTATGACCAAACGATTTGATTCGTGCACGAAGCACCATCTAGCTATCATTATGTGTAAGTAACAGCGTCCCAGTCTGAGGAGTCAGCGGTCTTTTGACCGCCTCAGCCGCGCTTTAAGTAGTTCACACCAGCACGGCGCTTCTAGTAGGACGTCAAAGCGGTCTAATAACCGGGGCGCGGCGCTTCTAGGTATAAGTGGATCAGAACGCCATGGCTCTTCTAGTGTTAAAAGTACAGTATGTATTTCTTTGAGATGTTAATGGTGGATTTTCCTATTCTCAATCTCAATTGGGAGTCAATTCCGTTGTAGTACGACAAATGATGTCAAATGATGACATTTTGTGGTGTTGAGGCATCTACAGTACTGTGGGTTGAAAATCCTGTATAGCATCTTTGTTTTCTTGTTTTCATGCCTAAATCTAAGCAGTAGCAAAATGTTTAGCTGTTCTTGTCTAGATGACTTGTCTTGAATTTCCTCTTGGGGATCAGTAAGGTGTCTATCTATCCATCTATCTATCTATCTTGTCTCATATTAGTTTGATTTATTCCTACACAGTATAGCTCTCCTCTGGCCGAACGAGTGGGAGGTGATCAGGACCCATTTCCTTGTGGACCAGCCTATTTCTATAAGCAGGATAAAGCCAGAACATGGTATCAACACTGTTGAATTTCGCACACGACCAGGTATTAAATTCACTTTTTATTATTGTAATAAACGATTAACCATGTGAAATTTCAGTATTGACTATTGTATGCTGCTGTTGAATGTATAGTCAACCATTGACCAATTCCAAACCCTGCCTCCCATTATCAGTCCCATAGTTACTGTTGCTACGTTGTACAAGTTTGGTCATAAAGTGTGGCATGAGTGCAACAGTGTGTGCTGGATCATTTCTGGGCGTCAAGTAATATTGCTTCAAGAAATCGACAGGAAGGCCTTCAGTATGCAATTCATGATGATGTCCACTTTTATCAACGAGGCGAAACAGCACAAATTGAGGGCAAATCATTCCGGTGTTACGGATATTATCGGGGTGTGTAGCCCTTTTTCCATTAAAAAGTTAATTCGCTTCAAAACGATGCGCATCAAAAGTTAGTGCGAATCAAAAGTTAGTGCGACAAATGTGATGGAAAATGGCTTATATCGCTCTAACCTCGGTTTTGTCGCGATAAGTTAATTCGCTCGCCAGAGGTGGATTAAGGACAGTTAAATCGATATAAATGTGATGGAAAAGGTTTGTAGCGATATAAGTTACTGTGACGCCTGCTTAGAATGTTCACAAAGTCGGCGCTAAAATCTGAGTTCTGTCTCGCGCATACAAAGACGTTCACCTCACAATGGTGTACCACTCGCTACCTTTGATCAGAGCCATATAAAGACTCTTTAAAGACACTCTGCCTTTGATTAATTTGCAATAAGTGTTCCATTCGCTTAGGGATGTAACGATTACCGGTGTGACGGTAAACCATGATAAAAATGTTGACGATAACAATTACCGTGTTCATTTCGAATATCATTATTATCACGGTTGATACTACGGTGTGGTAACCGCGTGTTTAATTCCTCCCAGCTTCATCCGAGCCTGCTTTTGACACAAGCTGAAGGCAACTATGAAACAAAACTTACCTTACTAATTCTGTTGTCTGATTGATGGATTTAACCATGATTCGGATAAGGCTACACCTGCTTTTAAAGGGCGCAACATTTTCACCCCAAAACGTGCGCTGCATCATGTAGCCACTCTGCGTCTTTTTATGTAGGCCTACACGTTCACATTAAATCTAGGCTATTCCACTAACATTATCAGGAGAATGCCGTGAAGTTTTATGTTGAGCGCTGGGTGTCACTCATTGGATATAACAGATATACCAAACTCCAAATCATAAGTTAAGCTATAAGCAGCCAACATTTCCAACCAAGGAAAAAGTGAGCACAATGCCACGGTAACCTACCAATAGTTCATTTAGGCCTACTGTAGTGTTTAGTTCAATTTCCGAAAAAAGCTACACAGCATATTGGCAAACCTTTACATCTTGAGAGTTCCATCATAACTATCCAGTTAGCTCACGCGTCATGTCTATCATTAATGTACAGTAGCCTAGTGCGCACCAAAATCATAGAAGTTAACATTGCAAGACACTTATCTTTTCTATGATCCCAGCAATATTTTCTTTGACCTGTTAATTTTTTGAACATTCATTTTATTCAATGAAAACGGATATCCTTGAACTACAGTATGCGTGACTACTTTACTAAAACCGAATGAAGGTTAATATAATTAGCCTACAGTACTTCACTTATCTCTTAAAGTGACAGGCTCTCAATTAGACCTACACAACATTAAAGTCATTAAAGACAAGTAATAGTTTAAAAATCAATATGAAGTATTCAAATTACTGAATATTTTTAGCTATAAGTAATTATGCAGATCCTAACATATTCTAAACTAGCCTATTAGCAAAATATATAAAGTTTATGAATTCAAAATATGCAATAGAAACAAGACAAGCCATTTTCTGTGTTGAGCAGAGACTAGGATTGCCACTGCTGTGAATGATCGGTATCCTGCTGAAGGCAATAAGGGTTTGCCTATATTTTTAATGTAATAAACACTGTCACACTTTTTTAAACTAAAATATTTCAGCTTGTCTACACCCATCAGCGCTTTCTTAACATATTGTACACACAATTTTTAAAACCGTGATAATACCGAAAACCGTGATAATTTTGGTCACTATAACCGTGGGGTTAAATTTTCATACCGTTACATCCCTACATTCGCTACAACTGTTGATGGAAAACCATCTAGCGCTGTAGAAATATGCGTATTAACAGGGCTCTGGTGACATCATTTTGATTCGCTAGAATTGTTCTTTTGAATGGAAAACCGTCTTGGCGCTTCTTATATCGCTAAAAGATGATTCGCTTTAAGAGTTAATGCGCTTGAAATTCTGATGGAAAAAGGACTTGTGTCAACTGGGGATAAACCATTAGCACGTCATCACAAGCAGGTAGTTTACCTTATTTACTGCAGATGTATTACGTATTTTGAGGCTTAACACTAGAAGCGCCGTGCCGTTCTGACCCACTTATACCTAGAAGCCCCGGTCATTTGACCGCTTTGACGACCTAAAAAATTATAATGAAAATAATAAAAGCATGTGATAATTAATAGTAAATAAATGAGGGTAAAGTGCTGAGTAACAATGCAAATAGCATTATTAAAAAAGTTTAGCTTCATTTAAAATTGATATTGCCTTGGGAAAGAAGCTATTCCTAAACCTGCTAGTCCTTGTTTTTAGACATCTATAACGTCTCCCTGAGGGCAAGAGTTCAAACAGTGAGTGACCAGGGTGAGAACAGTCCTGTGTGATTTTTGTGGCTTTTGAGCGCAGTCTTGAGTTGGCAGTTTCCTCTAGTGAGGGTAGAGAACAACCAATGATCTTCTGTGCTGTGTTGATCACTCTCTGTATACGCTTTTTGTCTGCTGCAGAGCATCCAGCATACCATACAGACACACAGTACACCAGGATGCTCTCTATGGAGGAGCGGTAGAAGAGCACCATCAGCTTCTCAGACAAGTTGTTTTTTTTAAGAAGTCTGAGAAAATGCAGGCGCTGTTGTGCCTTCTTTACCACTGCTGTGGTGTTGTCTGTCCATGTGAGTCGGTCCGAGGTCAGGGTTCCCAGGAATTTGAAGTTGTGTACCCTCTCTACAGGGTCCCCATTGATGAGGAGAGGGAGGGGGTCGGCGCTGCACTTTCTGAAGTCTATAACTAGTTCTTTGGTTTTCCCAGTGTTGAGAGACAAGTTGTTTTCAGTGCACCATGTGACTAGTCTTTGGACCTCAGATCTGTAGGCCGCCTCATCTCCTCCTGTAATGAGTCCAACCAGTGTGGTGTCGTCGGCGAGCTTTATGATGGTGTTGCTGGGGTAGGAGGGCTTACAGTCATAGGTGTACAATGAGTACAGCAGAGGACTCAACACACAGCCCTGAGGGGAGCCGGTGCTGAGAGTGAGGGTGGAGGATTTGTGGGGGCCGAGCTTCACACATTGGGGTCTGTTGATTAAGAAGTCCATAATCCAGCGGCAGATATGAGAGAAGAGGCCAAGGTCAGACAGCTTCCTGATGAGGAATGTAGAAATAAGTAAATAAAATAGGCCTGTAGGTGAAAATCTATTTATTTTATAGACTTTGCAATAATACAGACCTGCAAACTTGTCGCTTTTCAGCGATCGCCGTTTTCTTGGTCAATTGGGTCATTCACGTGAATCGCGCAGAACCGGAGAGTTTTTATATTTGGGGGGGGGGGGGGGGGGGTGAAAGCTGCAGGCTGCCCTTAATCTGTATGCAATGCAGGCTTGAATTGCGAAACATTATTGGCTAATTCTTGTAATGGACACTTCTCTGGGCCAATTGGAGTCTTAGCACTTGCTTCAGAATCTTGAACACAGCGCTAAGTTGACGTTTGGATAAGGCGCCTGGCTACCACGCGAGTCATTTTTGTCAGGGACGATACTGCGTTCGGTTCACAAATATGAACGTAGAGGTAAAACCGGCCCCTTCTAATTAAGTGCATTTATATAATATTGGGAGCACTCAGACTCTGCGCAGTAACATCCTCACTCCAAAGTGAAACTGAAAGTGCAAGAGTGAAGATATTACTGCGCCACACAATATAGTGTATATACAGTGTCCTGGCTCAATTCCCAACCTGACTCATTCAACCTGCCCCCCTAATCATCCCCCCAGTGTAATTGGCCTCACTCTCCACCTCAAGCTGGTGTGTGCAGAGTGTTCTGGTGCATAATGGCTGCTGTGCATCACCCAGGTGGGTGCTACACATTGGTTGTGGTTAGTGTGGTTCCCCTGTCACTATGAAGTGCTGAGTATCTTGAAAAGTGCTGTACTGTGTTGTTGTTGTTAATACTTTTCAGATTTGTGTCAGGAATGCCGAGAAGGCTTCATGTTCCAACAGCAGAGAGACATGAGAGAGTACACTCAGGCTACAGTCTATGTGCGCAAAGTCATCAACAACAAAAGGGTAAGAATCCCATCACTGCTAGAGAGATGCAATACCATTGTCACAAAGGCCTGTCTTTATGCTGTAGTATTTCTAGTAGGAAGAATAGTATTTTGTCATTTTCTCCCCTCCCCCCCTCCCCCCCAGGCATTGAAGGATGATGCCCCATCCCTTAATATAAGCGGTTCGGAAGCAGAAGAAGATACGGAAGCCAAAGTTGATGGAGAGAAAGACCCAGATTTTAGCCAGGTGAGAGTTGCTCACTTAATTTTTGTCCATCATTATAAACAGTGTATTTACAGGACAACTTCCCATATTATCCACTTCATCCCCCCTGATCTCTTTCCACCCCTACCATCAAACCCAAGTTGGAAAATGGTGCCAAGCGGAAAAAGATTGACAGCAGTGGTGTGGGTTCTGCGGTGCATCCAGTAGCTAGGGCACCCACAGACAAAGGCATCCGCAGGAGCACGCGTCATCACAAGCTTCGAGGAGAGAAAGCCCTCATTGTCTCTGCCAACCAAACACTCAAGGAGCTCAAAATACAGGTGAGAGAAATACATTATTCTGCAGTCTTTTCTAAATATGAATGTGTTTTTTTGTGGGATCCAGTAACTGGTGCTACCTCTTGATTTTTCAGAGATCTCCGATTCACAAATACTTTCAGTACAAAACAAAATCATAATAATTTGAAACAATTTTTATTTTATCTGACAATAGACCACGAGTCCAGACCATTTGTAATTAGATAGTTAGATAGATGCATACAAACACATATGCATACATACACTATATTGCCAAAAGTACTTGGTCACCTTTCTTGACTCACGTATGAACTTCAATGACATCCCATTCTTAATCCATAGGGTTTAATATGATGTCGGTCCACCCTTTGCAACTATAACAGCTTCAACTCTTCTGGGAAAGCTTTCCACAAGGTTTAGGAGTGTGTTTATGGGAATTTTTGACCATTCTTCCAGAAGCGCATTTGTGAGGTTGCACACTGATGTTGGACGAGGAGACTGGCTCTCAGTCTCTGCTCTAATTCATCCCAAAGGTGTTCCGTTGGGTTGATGTCAGGACTTTGTGTAGGCCAGTCAAGTTCATCCACACCAATCTCTGTCGTCCATGTCTTTATGGACCTTGCTTTGCGCACTGATGCACAGTCATGTTGGAACAGGAAGGGGTCCATTAGTTCCAGTGAAAGGAACTCTTGAATTCTTCAGAATTAACCAAGAGATTAACAACTCCATGCTCCCAACTTTGTAGGAACAGTTTGGGGATGGCACCCAGTTCAACTCCTATATGACAATGTGCTTCTAGAAAGTGGTGTGAGCAGAGGTTGAGATTGAAAGAACTGTTGAAATAAAAAGTCCATCAAGGGAGTTTGTAATTGAGTTGGCATAGAATTACTGTTTGAAATTGTTAATTTGTGTCTTTCTTGCAGTCTGACACCTACATTTCTTCTTTTTCAGATCATGCATGCCTTTTCTGTTGCTCCATTTGACCAAAACCTGTCCATAGATGGCCGCAGCCTTACTGATGACTCTGCTACTCTGGGTAGCCTAGGGGTGATACCAGACAGCATCATCTGCCTGAAGGTATACAGCTCAGATAAAGTATCACAGGCAACATTCGCAAAAGCCCTAGAATTAGTATGAATCGAATGAAATACATACATTGTGACCTCTTGTGATTTTAGCTTGTACATCTATACCCACTTTACTCATTTATGTCATAATTTAAGTGGCACTGCAAGATGTTTGCTGATGATCTGTATTTGGAGGCTGCGCCCAACAGCAGCATTACTCCAGAAGTAGAAGTGAAAAGAGACTTTGCAAACTCATAGTAAAAGTTAGATGAATAGACTGAATTAAGGAAAAACAGAACATTTTGATAGTAAATTAAGAAATAAAAAATCTTAACATTTTTTTTTTTTTCATGGGACATGGTTGGATTGTAGGATTCTCAATGGTCATTCAGTATGTAAAGTGTGAGCACAGACAGACACATTTATTCTTAGCTCATGCTTATTAGTGCATTTGTATTCTTTTTCTGCCATATGTTCATCGAATTCATCTGTATTGTACTTAAAATTGAAATAATCAATTAACAGTATACATTTTTCTACTGATCCAATGCACTAAACTTGTTGAGTTGGTATTTTTGGATATCATAGAAATGTCATATGGCTAGTCCCAGAAGTTCTGGTAATTTGTTTCTCCAGTTTCATCATACAGATGGTACGGGTTGAGAATGCTCCTTTCTTTCCCGCACATCGGGACTCCCGAAGCATCGGGAAAACTGCAACCCCAAGGGAGCAACATAGACCGCCCTAATAATATGAAGGTTCGGCTCATGGAAAAACCCGAGGACACCGCGCTGGTGACAAGCGGAGAAAAGAGACATGACGCTCGGCATGTTAGATTGCAGTTGCAGAGTTTTCGAATGTTTACAGCCTACCTCACAGCTCTCTCACTCGACGTAGCCTATAACTCAGTCAGTCCAGCAGAGATGCCAGAGCAACGTTTTGGTCAATGGAGAGGGAGAGAAATGCTCCGCATATCCGTCTCATTTAATCATTAAAATTAAAGTGATGACTGGCGAAATTAATCAAACGACGTTTCAATAAACCATTGTTGAAATGAATGAAAATGGTTTTAGAAACATATAGGCCTATCAGAAGGAAATAGCCTTCAATTCAACCTGAAATACTCGAAAGGCAACCTTAGATTAATTCATGAATTCATTACGGTTACAAGACCGCATTTCCGTGAATAGGCTATTATTGTCAACGTCAAGGCGAAGACGAAAGAGATGGACAAGATGGACATTTTGGCAACATTTACATGCTAGGAATACTTAGAAATGTGTAGGCTATTTTAAAACGGAGGCATGTTCATTTTAACGGCGACGCTGGGTAGCCAGCACTTGTTATCACAGATTTTGTCCCCACCACTTTTGACGACTGAAAATCAAATGTATTTAACAGAAATCTCTTTAATAGCCTACATGCCTATGCTTGTCACTTTACTTATAACCGTAGGCTACATGCATGGAGAAGATCGCGCATTTTGTAACATTGTAACAATGGATGGTCAGATATGCGATAGGGCAGTGAGGGTAATTCATTGTAACCATCGACTAGCAGGCCTAGCTCCGCAAAATAAGTTTCTAGCAACGTATGTATCGTATGCATGTTCATGTTGATTCAGAGATAGGCATAGACTACCATAGGCTGCTGGGCGTCAAGCTATATGACAGCATGTTATCATGTGGTGAATTAATAACTAACGTGAGTTTAACATGTCAGAACTTTTGATCGGCGTTTCAAGTACATATGCCGAATAAAGCCTCTTAAAGTTCACATCCATCTGTGGCGCAAGTGGTTGAAGCATAGGAGTCGTGCGCCAGCGACCGGGGTTCGAAACCCAGTCGAGGCACCTCTCCGGAAATCATCAAAACAAAATGCATCGATTTATTAAAAAAAATGAAAGACTTTCTGTTTTGAGATTCATTTTATGTTTGCGATGTCTGCTGAAAAGAAAAGTTAATATGTTAATTCGTGGTTCAGCGCGCACTCACACACATTTTTACATTGACATAGTGTCGGGCTCAAGTGTCGTCCTCAGTGCCGCATATAGGCTATAATGTAGTGAACTGGTTAGACGAGTGTGGGGGAGGGGGAATGATCGCACAAGACAATTGCTCTTCATGAAATGAATCTCACAGGCGGCTACACCACTTGCGAAATCGGACGTGGCACATAGCCTAATTATTAGGCTACTGGATAGCAAATCCATAGACTTTGTTATATCCTTGGCGGAGATAATAATTAGGCCTATCAAATTAAAAGCACACTACGACAGGTATACTTGTGTGATCACGCAACACAAGAGAGCATTTAGCGATGGGACAGTTGTGAATGAGTGCTTAACACCCTGGAGTCTAAATATCCCCGGGGGATTTGAAAAACTGTTCCAAACACACATCTCAATCTCTGCTTTTATCATATTATAGAAACACCATTAGAAGCCTTTAATCAACTCGTTTTCAAATATATAACCTATGTTTTAAGAGAATATGGCAATGATAATGGCACTTTCTAAAAACAATAAATTCTTAGGATTTGTCCTCTCACCTGCAGCAGGCCCATTCAAAAGCCCATCCACCTAATTTGCATTTGAAAGAGCCAATCACTAAAGTGACACATTTAGTCTAGCCTAGGCTACTTTATGAGTTTTTTTGACCCCTCTAATAAATTGCCTATAGTCCTACTACGATAATGGAGGAAGGGCTGCCTAACTGTTCCCCCTAAGAGTTTTTTCATAAGATAAAATGTTTACTCTATTTAAGTTTAGGATTTGGTAGACAAGACAACCTCGGAAAAGTTCTTCAGATAAACAATGTTTTATTGAATTAAAGGAAAGAAAATGTATCGTCAGGGTTTCGGGGCTTGCGAAGGCATTCGTTGATCTTATCGATGCAGTCCTTGCGGCCACTTCTCCCCATCGTAGGAAACTTTCTGCTTAGTGTTGACAACACAAAGGTCTTGACGTTGTGTGGCAGTGCTTGCTTGCCCTTCGATCCATCCCAGTTGGTGGTTTTGCACCAGGCTCTGTAGTGCTCCTTTGTGGTGATGGCTCTGAAGAGCAGGCATCCGTATCTACCAACGTTGCCGCGACTCTGTTGGTGAATTCGAGCATGTTGTTCTGGGCCAACAGCAAGCAAAGTCACGTCATCGTGCTGAGAAGGAACTTGAATGCTGTTGTCGAATGTGGCAGAGAATACAGAAGAAGACTTTAACTATTACTTATATATTCTTATGACGAAACGCGAAGAAAAAATACGAGGACTGACCATCTCGCCTCTCCGCGTTTCCCCCAATAGGCCTACCATGGCGACAAAGAAATAAATATGATTTGACATTTTAATGTTTGTAGCGCGCCAGTTTACCCAGTGTGTGTGCATTGAGTAGTTCCTTAAAATACGGAACAAAGAGCGTCCGTAGGCTATCTGTTCAATACAGAAGAAGACTTTGACTATTACTTATATATTTCTTATAACGAAACGCGAAGAAAAAATACGAGGACTGACCATCTCGCCTCTCCGCGTTTCCCCCAATATCATGGCGACAAAGAGAAATACATATGATTTGACATTTTAATGTTTGTAGCGCGCCAGTTTACCCAGTGTGTGTGCATTGAGTAGTTCCTTAAAATACGGAACAAGAGCGTCCCGTAGGCTATCTGTTTAATACAGAAGAAGACTTTAACTATTACTTATATATTTCTTATAACGAAACGCGAAGAAAAAATACGAGGACTGACCATCTCGCCTCTCCGCGTTTCCCCCAATATCATGGCGACAAAGAGAAATAAATATGATTTGACATTTTAATGTTTGTAGCGCGCCAGTTTACCCAGTGTGTGTGCATTGAGTAGTTCCTTAAAATAGCCTACGGAACAAAGAGCGTCCCGTAGGCTATCTGTTTAATACGGAAGAAGACTTTAACTATTACTTATATATTTCTTATAACGCTGGCTGTAGGCGATTTCTATAACCATTTTCATTCATTTCAACAATGGTTCATTGAAGTGTCGTTTGAATAATTTCGCCAGTCATCACCTTCATTTTAATGATTCAATGAGATTAAGGAGTCGACTATTGACGGATATGCGGTCTTCATCATTAAATGCAGTTGAAACTTTCTGCCACCTGGTGGTTGTTTGGGTACATTGCCTTAGCCTCGAAAAAAATCGTCTTGACGCACTGCGGGATCTCTTCGGGAGTCCCGCGGGAGAAGGTGCATTCTCAACCCGTACCCACTGTATAATGCATGCATAAATGAATGAACAACTTAATTTGCTGTCTGTATGTTACATTCGAGAACAGCTGTTTGAACAACTACTTGTTACTTGTTGTTTAATTTCCACAGTTCGATCGTAATGAAATCTCTCTTTCCAGGCTGATGAACCCTTAGCAGATTATTCAGCGATAGATGATGTTTACCAAGGTAAGATTAGAACTCCAGTGATATTACAGAAAATGTTTTATACTTCGATTTGTATAACTCAGTCTGACAAATGGGTTGCTTTACAGTGTGTTTGCCTGAGGAGGGATTTAAAGGTAAGATTATGCATTTCATAAATGTATCATGTTTTAGTTGAAAATGAGACTGTTCTTGCCAAATGTAAATTCTGTCATTATTTACTCATCCTTATACCAATAGAAAAATAGCAGCAATAGCAGTGAACATCAATGTCTTTTGTCCCAGGGATGTGCCCAAACATTTGGAAGAGATACCTAGGGTCTTTATAAAGTCTTAATGTCAAATTAAGTCCTTAAAAGTATTGAATCTAGTTTTTACGAAGCCTTGAATTTCATTCACAAGGTCTTATTTTTTCCTTTTGTAGAATGAATGGGTATCATAGCGTCAATTCATTTCTGTAGAGACCATGATGTTGTAGATCCCAAGGCAAAAATATGTGTCTCTTCAGAAAATAAGCATTTCACTCGTTCATGTGATTTGCTGTGTGCCATTTGTGTGATGAGTAGGCTACTCCACGAGAAATTTGACTGATTGAACCTGGACTAAAGATTTTACTGGGGCACAGTAAACTGAATTATTTGGCTATATGACGGATGGGATATTGTTAGGCTGTAGCCGTAATGTTAGCCAACCCTACTGCCTAGGCTACTTCAGAACTTATGGGCTGCTGCAGGCTTGTGTTCAGTTTTGTAATAGCCTGACAAGTAATGTAGCCTACACATCCTGAATAATTAGAGGCTAAGCCAGGATTTGATGCACTCAACTTAGTCACGACTTTCAGAAAACAATTTCAACAATGACATTGGCTATTGTTGTTAGGGTGTCCATATGTCCGGATTTCGGGAAGACAGTCCTGTTTTCGAGCCCTTTGTCCGGACTTCTCTTGTGCGTCCTCATTTTTGCCCCTTTTTTTTTACCCGAAATGAGGACAAAAGGGCAAAAATGAGTACACACGAGAGAGGTCCGGACAAAGGGCTTGAAAACCGGACTGTCCTCCCGGAATCAGGACACATGGTCACCCTAGTTGTTGTGCTTTGGTCACGACAATGAGGGTGTATGTTGGTATTTCCACAATCTGTCTGACCATGGATAAACAGCAAAGATATAGCTGCAAACAGTGATAAGTGGGCCAAGCAGTGCCATGAGCTACCTTCCAGTTTGGTGATTTCAACACAAATATTGTTTGGCTTTGATGTGCAAACAATTTCAAAAGTTAAAAATCCAATTTCTAGGGTTTGTGAGATTTGGCCTCTGTGAGGTTCTTTGCCCAATTTTGTGATGACATAATGTGTGACCTGTGTTAACCACAGTGTGTCCAATTCAGAAGTGGCCATTTCACTCAGGCTTTCTGTGATTTCACGCAGCTGCGTGAAATGTATTACAACTTATCGCCATGAGGTGGCAGTTTAAGTCCGTTGTAGCGCTGCGGCAGTCTGATTTGATACTGTACTGTAAGTTACAAAACGATACTCGTTGAAGTCATACAGTAGACTAGGCTAAATCATAGCACTTTTGTTTTTATCAAGTTGGAGCCAGAGATGATGGCCTTTGGTGAACAGTTTAGGTCTAAAACCAAATTTGGCCAAATCTCGTACTTTTTTCCCTTATTTTCTAATCTGGAAAATATTTAGTTTCTTTTTCATTCGGTCCGCGGTTCCATATTAGCCTACTGTTCAATTGTGTCGTAAATTATCAGTTTCATAGCCAGAGAAAGCGTGCTCTGGGAACATAACACGGTTGCCTGTCCAGTGTATTCATGGGTCTGTCTACAAGGAAAATGACAAGTGTCTTGTTGCAGTTTGGGGATGGGGGAATGCGGTCTTCACTGACCAACTGACTGGGTAAAGTGCTTTAGATTCAGCAAGTCCGGGTTTGACAAATTATTATAGGCCTGGCTGTTGCCCCCAGCAGGCTACTTGTTGTCGGACGCCTATCTCAGGGCAATTTCAGAGTGTACGACATCACCAACTGGAAGCAGCAAGGAACGACACAAATGCGACTGTCCAGGGGCAGTAGCTCAAACCACCAAACTTTGCGTCCTTGCTTGCGATTGAGAGTTTGAACTACCTTTTCAAGCAACACCAAATCCAAGAACGACAGAGCGATCTACCTAGGTTGCAACACAAATGATGTGTTAACACTAGAAGCGCCAAGCGCCGGTCATTTGACCGCTGACGCGTATTACTAGAAGCGCCGTGTAGGTTTGACCTAGATATACCTAGAACTGCCGGGCTGCGGTCTTTTGACCGCAGTGATTACAAAAAAAATAAAAAATCTTTTCACTCGATTAAATTCCAGGACCCTACGTTCACGACTTTTCCTAAATACGCGTGTTTTATCACCCATCATTTTTACATGATCAAAAGCACACCGCACAAGCTAGTTTAGAGCTATTTTGCGCTCACTTATGTGACAACTAGGGCCGGGACTTTAGCGCGTTAATTACGATTAATTAATTACACAAACATTAATGCGTTAAAAAAATTGACGCATTTTAATCGTATGCCTATTTATTTTTGCACCGCGGAACGTTTCTCACTGGATGAGTTTCAGACGGACCGATTATACTGGAGCACCAAGTAACGCGCATGAGTTCGGTTCAGACAAAACAAACCACGGTGGCACAGTGAACATGAACAAAGAAGCTGATGTGACCGCGTTGGTTGGCCCCGTGGATGGGAAATGTTGTTACAAAAAACGAACGGATGGAAGCGTAGATAAGAGCATGGTTGTGTGCAACCTATGCAACAAGGACGTATCACCGCAGGTATCACCTCAGTGCAAAACATAAAGCAGCTAGCTGCTAGCGTGGACAAACTCCAGACACTTGAGGGAAACCTCTGAGCTTTATTTATTAAACAAATAGCAACCGAGTTGCTGTTACAGCCACAACTCACGCTTATAACAGTAATCCACCGCAACTAATTCCATGTCCAACTTTCATAGACCTAAAAGAAACTTCACACTCAGAACCGCATAAAAGCACACACGCACACACGTAAACTCCGCCCCCCAGTTCCCCTTAAAGGGACACAACAATTTCATGAGCTCAACTCAAGGTAACAGGTGACACAATAAACAGGATATCACAGTATTATAGTTTACAGAAGGTCTACCTATCTATAGGCTACATGAATTTCTGAAAATGTACTATTTCTAAATATGGTATTGCTACACTTTATGGCAAAAATTGCACTGGTCTGTTTGACTTATTAATAAACAATATTTTTGTTGCTTAAGCTTAGGCCTATGTATTCAGTCATTATCCAATAGTAGGCTATACTAAAAATCCATGTGAAAAAAAAATACTTCTCACTGTTCTCAGGTCATATATTTATATACAATTAAAATGCGATTAATTTCGATTAATTAATTACAAAGCCTCTAATTAATTAGATTAATTTTTTTAATCGAGTCCCAGCCCTAGTGACAACACTATGTTCTCTCACTTTCGGCCATGTTTGTCCAGGCTGCTATTCTCTTTTCTCACAGCAGATGTCGCAAGGGTTTCCTGTCAGTCGGGCATGAGAATAATATTTCACCATAAAACATGTAGTTTATATGTGTGCAATATGCATTATATATGTGATTTATTTTAATAACTATTTTGCATTTACATGGCATAGTCTATGGAGGCGATTTACAGTGGTAAAATGCAAGTTTTGAAAACGTTGCGACGTTGTTCTATTAGGCAGGCGTACGTGTGTACGTGTTTGTCGTAGCCTATTTATCTACGTAGGGCGCGTATGCCTATGTACATTCATAGTTGTATATCTTATCTTCTATTTGTAGGCTATCTTTTAAAGCTCAGACTAATGTATAAGCATTTTCTTCCATATTTGCTGGACTAACTGAGTTGCGTCGCTTCAAATACCTATTTCCAATTGCTAGAAGTACAAAACGTTAAGTGGCGCAACGTTAACTCGCCCGACCAAGACGCAGGAGACCCAGGTTCACAACTTGGCAAGAGCGAAATAATGTAGCTTATATTGACTGAATTCACTGACCGTTTTTCAACGTCGACGAATAATTATTTTTTGTTAATGGTTTTTAATAACAAACTATCTGAAATAAACGGATGAATCACAATACCGTTTACCATTAACGAAACATTATTTTGCCAGCCAATAATTTTCGGAGCAAAATTGAGCCGCCATCCGACAAGCCAGTTAGACTTTTTGCATCTAAAAATAATGATGTCATAGAGACACACGCGAAAAATAAACGATAGCCTGGGGGAAAGAAGCAAACAAGGTAGCCTAATTTGATCTCGCCTTACATACTTTCCTAATTCCTACGTAGGGCTGCTCAGTCTTTTGTTAAATCTTCAGGGCCCGGTTGCACAAACACCAAAACCAAAGATTGATGATATTGATATGAACCAAATCTGGAACAGACGGATTTACAGCATTGAACGCGATGGGATACTGCGACTTCCACCGTTTCCTTTCCAGAGATTGCTGCGCTGCAGTCTACATTGAAGTGAAACGTGCAGAACGTTGTCCAAAACAATACAATAACATTGTGTGTTGAGATCTAGTCGGCTACAATATAGACATCTGTTGACATGAAGTGGCAACTAAAGCCATTATCAGTCATGAAAACTTTTAGGTTTTTGCTGAGCCAGCTAGTCAGCCAACAACTTCATCAGCCAGCCGTTATTCTCAAAGCAAATGGCTTCGGGGTCTATACATAACACACTATCCATTGCAAACATAGCCTATTTGAAACCGATCATTCCCCCTCCCCCATACACTCGTCTAGGCTACTTAGGCTACAGACATCACCGCGGCATTGAGGACAATTAACTGCCTCCCCACCCCCTCTCTCTGTCCCCTGCATAGGCTGGCTCGTGGAAGAATGCGCAATTATGTTTCATCCCATATGCACGTTTCAGAATGTTCGAATTCGCCAGCGTGCGTATAGTTGTGTGAATAGAAAAGAATAGAATAGAATATAGCCTACTTTATTGATGCCTTACTCAAAATAACTTCAGCCATAAACAGGTCGGGAAACGAACCAGCAACCACTGGGTTTCAAGGCTGAAGCTTTAACCAGTGGGCTACAGCTCTGCAATACTGTTATGTGAAAATGTGTGTCTCAATTCTGAATCTCGAATTCACATAGAAGTTAGCATAAATTTTAGAAACAATAAGCCATAGCTTTTTTTCAGCAGACATCGCAAACAGCCTACACATTCGCAAAACGGAGAATATCTTTCACTCATCATTTTTTAATTGGCTACACCTCGCGCCTATGCCTGCTCAGCATAGCTCTATCTATCTCCCTCCCTCCGAGGTAGCTAGACCTAGATGCTTCTCCCTAAATGAATGAAAATTGGTGTTGGGTCGACATTTTTCATCCTTCCCCTCCCGTCGGGTCAGGCTCCTATCACAGAAGGCATGCCTCCATTTTAAAATAGCCTATAAATAACATTTCTAAGTAGCACAAAATGTAAAAACGAAATATAAAAAATGAAATGCTATGAAAAAGTTGAAAGTCAACTTTGCTTAAGGCTTGTTCAAGAACTCTTCCAGAGTTTTTACCTCAAACAACACAAATCAACACAAATAAATTAACAGATAACTAAAACGTACTGTATGTCATAATGAAACAACCACAGACTATCAACAACCCGGTCTGACACGAATGACGCATGGCTTACTGCAAACTGAATTTATGACCAAACGATTTGATTTGTGCACGAAGCGCCATCTAGCTATCATTATGTGTAAGTAACAGCCTCCCATTCTAAGGACTCGGCGGTCTTTTGACCGCCTCGCCGCGCTTTAAGTAGTTCACACCAGCACGGCGCTTCTAGTAGATCGTCAAAGCGGTCAAATGACCGGGGCGCGGCGCTTCTAGGTATAAGTGGGTCAGAACGGCACGGCGCTTCTAGTGTTAAAGGAATGTTTCGGTATTTTACACTTTAAGCCCGTGTTCTGTATTGCCTAGCATGAAAACGAGTGTTTGACACCGAAATTTTGACGATTGAGCCTGTTTGTGGAATTTGGCAGCTTTAGAATGGAGCTCTGTATGGAGCTCTGAATGAAGTTTTATTTTTGTGGAGAGAGTGCAGAACGGCGCTCATATTTTGTTCCGCTATGCGGTACATCTAGTTTATTTGAGTGTTTTTTATGGTTGTGTTCTTTTCTTTAAAAAGTAGACAATCCACGCACATCCTATTCAACCTGGGTGGCGGAACTTCAAAAAGGCCATACAAAAAAGGATAAAAAGTCCGCACACTAGTATAGCTCCCAGTGATAGTTTATTGAAGCAACGTTTCGAGCAATACGCTCTTCCTCAGGCTTAAACACAATGCATTGCTTCAATAAACTATCACTGGGAGCTATACTGGTGTGCGGACTTTTTATCCTTTTTTGTGTTCTTTTCTTTTCCTCGTTTGCCTTCATTGATAACCTTCCTCTGATTTTAATCACCTCACTTAAGTTTAAAATAGAAGTGTTTTCAATTTAACATTTAGTTTTTCCTGGTCCTTATTTCAAATAGGTTAAAAAAAAGAAAAAAAAAGACAGTAAATATCGATATCAACTGATATGAAACACTTCTATTGTGATACAGTTTTCAGCTGTATCGTCCAGCCCTAGGCTGGAGTGTTTCTTTTAAGGAAATGTCCTTTCCCATTTACACAGGCAGAGTGGATAATGACAGAATCAACAATTTGGGACAAACCATCTCTACATGTACATTTACATTATACATTTGGGTAATTCCACTTACTGAACATTAGTTATTTTTCCTTTTGTTTGTTTCAGGCACAGGACTCCTGGGACACTGAAAAAAAAAACATAATCAGATTCTGTATTCATGTTCACGTGTTGATAAAAGTTAGAATATTTTCAAGATTGCTAATGATAGGGTAACTTCTAAGATGGGAATTTTCGATTTTATGTTTTTTATTATTTGTCACCATTGTCATTGGACTTTGACTGTAATGCCAGTTCTACAGATGTGTCTTTCATTAAGTGTCTAGACAAATTTGTTTTGCTTTTGTAAGACTAAAGTTGTTTTGCAAAGACATCCAATTGTCTCTTTGAGTGATATGTGAAATGTTCCATAGCAATCCATTTCTTTCCACTTGAAGGGAAGGGTTTTGTGGAGAAATTACATGATGTCTTCTAATTATCTTCTTAAGGTGATACATATGTTCTCTCCAGTTAAGTCAGATATGTTGAAGCATCCATGAGAAGCTTATAAATAATGGAAATGACCTTTCCTTGTATGCCTAAGATTCACCAATGTATGGATGTGGGAGTTACATGCACTATGAGTGAGAACTTGAATGGTGTTAGAAAGTGTTTTTGAAACAATTTTACCTGCAATCTTGAACAGGGTGCAGAAGATGGTGTGTAGCTTTCTTTATGATATTTCTTATGAGCAATAAAATTATTCTCTTCCCTAAAAAAATCCTGTTTTTTAGCATTGTAAGTTTTCACTAACCTGGTTAACACCAGACTGCTTCTCAAATCTCGGTTAAGATTGAGATTAACCCTGTCGCCATCAGCGCAGCCATTTGTTGAGTTGAATGCACTACTCCAGGGTCTAACCTTTTCAGCCCAGGACCCCTTGAAAATCCAAGAAATCCTATCACTGGCAGATTGGGCTGGGTTTACCCAGTCTACAATTGTAGCATGACATTAGGAAAATGTGCAGTGGTCAGTCACACATACACGCACACACACACACACACACACACACTCCCATTAACATGTACCTTATCTGTAACATGTGCTTTATAGAACTAGTTTAAATTTATTCTGTTTATTTTTTATTTATATTTTTCTACCTTAAAGAGAAACTATGCAGGATTGGCGATTTCATCTCCGGTTTCGCTTTTCGTTTTCGCTCGTTTTATGCTTGCATATTTCTCTGCAGAGCTTCCCCTACAGTTTTAGCGTGTATATTTAGACATATATAGGCTATATATTTATAAATTGCAAGCGTGGTTCTTCTTAATCCTTACGCGTTTCAGATTTCCAGATGTAAACAAGGAGCGATCGCCTCCTAACAAACTGCAAGGCTGCAATAGCGGGTAGGGACACTGGGGGCGGGAGGAAATATTACTGTTTTCGATAAAACTGGTCAGTCAAGCAAAACAATTCTTAAGTGATTTTATGACTATGAAAATGTTGAATAGGGTCTCTTTATTGTGATGATGCATGGGGCAACTTTATGGGCAGTGTTTCTGAGCGACCATATAATTTCTATAGGCGTATTCACACCTGCCTTGTTTAGTTACTCAAGTAACTCAAGTTCGTCTCTTGCTTGGTTCGGACCTTTTTGACTGGTGTGAATACAATCACTCGCACTCTGGTGTGGACCAAACAAGCGGACCGAGACCCAGCTGAGGAGGTGGTCTCGGAGCGGTTCCTATCGAACCCTGGCGCGGTTCGTTTATGGTGTGAAAGCAGCCCGATCCGACCCAGTTGCAGAAATCTACCTTTTTTGGATTTGAGCTCCTGTAGTTTTCGCGCATTGTGGGAAATGTAGGATAACTCCGTGACGCACAACAGCTGTAAGCAGCAGTAGGCTAACGTTTTTTTGGCAACAATAATGATTTAGCATCTCCTACCTGTTCCGTCTTCCGTAGGCCTGCTGTTAGCATGTTGGACACACATGAGAGCTCTCCTTCTCAGCTGTTTTGCTGCACGTCTTCGTCTTTGCAAAATTACGAGCATGATATTGTTAAACTCATGTTGTATCGAACGGTCTTGACGCTCGAGCGCTTCCGCAAAGCTGTAACTGTATTAATACTATATTGCTAGGAGGATAACGAGTACAGTACGCAAAGTCTCCATAGTATTTACGTGGGCCAACTTTGACTTTGGCTTCCTATTCTTCACCCCGCCTACACGTTTACCAGCCAATGGTTGAACGACATTAGCACATGTGTTTTTGTTTATCAATTCTGGTCCGGTTGCAATTAATCACAGTGTGAAAGCGAACCGCACTAAAAACAAAAAAGAAAAAAAAAATTGGTCCGGACCAAAGTAAGTGAACTAACGGACCTTCCTGGTGTGAATACGCCCTATATGAATGAATTTGATACTTATGGGCAATGTTTTGAGATCATCCAATCAGAGTGCTACCAATGCAGTGAGGAAAAAAAGACACTTCTGTATCTTTTTACTCCCTTAAGTGTTGAAACCAAAGATGTTGAAACCAAAACTGAGCATTTTAACTCATCAAATACTTATTAAACTAACATCTATTTGCATGCTGAGGTTAGACATTTTCAGTAAACTTTTCAGTTACCATTACTCCATTGAGATTGAATGGGATTTAGTGTTTTGCTACTGCATTATATTATAGCATGCAAGTTGTCTGTTTCCTTCATTTGTTGCTCTGTGTCTCTCACCTGGTTGCCCGTTGCCGGCCACATTGCCCAAAAATCACCCCGTGTATCAGGAGCTTTACAGTTAGCCATTACATTTTAATTAAGATGGGGAAATTAAATCTGGTATAGCCTATGTAGTGAGAGGCCTGACTATGGTGAGTGGCAAAGAACTTGTCATTGTGTGTTTTGACACATGTTTTCTCAGCGATCACATGATTGCTTGATGACTCACGGGTAGCCTATGTGTTGTTTTCTAATAGAAAACATCTTTTCTACGTTCTTTTTATATTTATGTAAATTATCAGAAATGTTTAATTTTTGGGAAGAGGAAAGAAACACTTCAGATGAGATAATTTGACGGACCCTCTGCAGTACCTCTGCGGACCATGGTTGAAGATCACTGCACTACTTTGTCTCTCCTCAAAGCCCGCCCTATGCCAGATAAGCAAATGTATTTCATCCCTGGGTTTTTTTTTTTTTTTTTTTTTTTAAATTGGAAGTGGGTGTCAATAGTCTCCTTGACAGACTGACCTGCAGCACAAATTAAAAATGTGCCAACAGGTTTGTCTGGGTTCTAGGCAGGTCAATATATGGGGGAAAAAAACACCTAGCCTCTAACAACATAAAGGTATACTATGCAGGATTGGCGATTTCATCGCCGGTTTAGCTTTTCGTTCTCGCTCGTTTTATGCTTGCATATGTCTCTGCAGAGCTTCCCCTACAGCTTTAGCGTGTATTTTCTAAAAAATTCCTCAATCGGTCAGTCTGCCGTGCCTTTTCATGAGACTTTACCTGACACTTCCTGGAGTAGAGCATGGGTGCGTGCCCGAGGTCTTCTGAAGTTGCAAGTGTGGTTCTACCGCTATAGACCACTAGGACGGCCGAAAAAAACACCGTTCGACCGGTAATGACTCATTTAATCATATATAACAGTATGGAACGAATTGATTAACTGAAAAACATTGCATAGTATACCTTTAAAATCTAATGAAATCTGGAAGCACATTTTGGCTATACCTGAAGCATTATTCAGTCTAGGAAAGTGTTTTGGTGTTTCATCTGATTTATAGAGGTCACTGAATTATACAGTGGAGAGCACATGTATTTGATACCATGCTAAAGTTGCCTAAAAACAGGAATATAAAATCATCATTTGACAATTGATCTTATGCCTTAAAGAGAAACTATGCAGGATTGGCGATTTCATCCGGTTTTGGTTTCGCTTTTCGTTTTCACTCGTTTTATGCTTGCATATTTCTCTGCAGAGCTTCCCCTACAGCTTTAGCGTGTATATTTATACATATATAGGCTATATATATATATATTTTGCAAGGTTGGTTCTTTTGGTCCTTACGCGTCTCAGACTTCCAGATGTTAACAAGGAGCGATCGCCTCCTGCACAAACTGCAAACTCGCTGCCCGACCCCATGGCCAAGATGGCTGCCGAGTGACGTGACTTGCTTTAAAAAGACTTTGGTTTAAAGGGGAACTTCAGAACTATTTCAACTTAATAAACCCTTTTAGATAGCCTGGATGCCAGACCGAAGTTTAGCCCCGCCTCCATTCTTTTTCTGCAGGGAACTTCGGTCTGGCACTGCTCCGTTCAGCTGCTACTATTCGAGATACAGATCTGTTCGGAACAATCACATTGTCAGGGCGGGCTTTACGTGATGATTGACAGATGAACAGCAGTGACATTCACGGCTGCATGCGTCCTCTTCGAGTTGGGTGTGAGACCGTGTTGGCTTAGGTTGATTTTGATTGCAACAGAAACGCTATGGCTATGAATGCATAAGTTGTTCATGCAGGTTGGCCTTTCGTTCCTTAGCGGAGAAACGGAGGTTTTATCACGGATTCGCACAACTATTTCTGAACACTTAGACCAACGAGGATATGTGGGAAAACTTCAGTCTCACTTTCACCAAGTTAAAACAGCATGTTTGGGTGATGTTGTTCCCGTTTGTTTAAAATGTCTGTTTGCTCGTTGGGTTAACGACACACTTCCCCAGCTGTTCATTGCATACAGTTTGAAGGAATTATTTTTAAAAACGAAGGAGGATGTTTTCCATAGCCTATCCTGCTACATATTTCTGTCTTAGATTTCACAGACACTGACAGCCAATAACTTGTTCTGTTTGGTTTGGTCTATCCAATGAGTGCAGAGCTATCCCCCCCGCCCTGTATCGGTTGAATCACGCCCCATAATCGCAGCTGAATGGAGCAGTTTCAGACTCATATTCTGACAAGAATTGAGTATGACGTCGTCAGGCTACCTTTTAGAAATTATCCGGTGAAAATGGTGACTTTTCTTGCTCCCCCTGGCATCCCCAGGCCAAAAACCAACCTTACAACATTGGGACTTACCGTCCCCTAAGAGAAGTGAGAAACAGGAAACTAGTTTAACTGACTAATTTCACTGCATTCTTTACTTTAGTAATGATATGCATGTGAAGAATAAATCGTTTTAAATCGTGTTTTTTTACCTTTTAACATCCACATATGTTCTGCTGAATGTAGCCTATGCTAACTGTTTAGTTAACTTGTAAACAAATTCATGTGCTTTATCGTTACTTTTTTCCACAGTTAATAAGAAAAGCATGCACACTTTCTCCAGCAGAGGTGGAAATATAGCTAATCCTACCAAGGGGGGCTTAAGTTTAATAATGAACAGTGCAGGCCTATGCATGGGTAGCCAAAACTATTCATACATTCATACACCTATTCATGTGGCTGAAAAAGGAGCATCCCAAACTTTTCAATGTTAAAGCGTAAGTTTGGCGGAAATTGAAACAACTGTGTTTTTCTGAATGAAAATACATCAACTAAGCCACGGAAGAAGCATTTTTCGTTGATCACGCAGTACCGAGCTAGCACGGGCAAAAGCTCCAGCCCAAAATAGCAAACAGTGGGCTAGCATAGGGCCTGAGCCATACGCTTTCAAATTCGCATTTTTAAGCCACTAACATTACTCAAAACAGCGCCAAACCTCGTCAGCAACTTGCTCTAGGTGTCTACACATAAAACGAAGCACCAATCAGTCTGTAAACGTCGGAATAGTTTGTATACAGTTAGAATTAGTTTGAGACAGCAACCCTATCTGAAGCACAGAAACGTCACGCGAGATCTCACACGGGAGCATTGCGTGATAATCACGGAGTTTCCTTCATGAGGAGCTGGAAGGGGTAAGTGTTCATAACAATCTTCTTTTATAAACGTCGGGTTCGTGAACCAAGTTATTGGTGCTTCGTTTTATGTGTAGACACCTAGAGCAAGTTGCTGACGAGGTTTGCCGCTGTTTTGAGCAATGTTAATGGTTTAAAAATGTGACTTTGTCTACCCTTAGTCCCTTCCGACAATAGTTCCCGTGCTTCCGTGTGCGATCTCGCGTGACGTTTCTGTGCTTCAGATAGGGTTGCTGTCTCGATACAACATTACGCTCTGGTTGCCGTGTTTTCCACCTCCACCATCTCCAAGCCAGTGAGCCTACATCCCAATACTTGGGGTGACGCTCGGTCCCTCACATTCCCTTTTATTTTGCTGTCAACACCAGCACATGGCCTATACCCATTTATTTCTTTTTAACTCCAACCTAGGGTACCATGTACTGTATATATTCTGCAATATTACGGTTAAACTGAACTATTTTCTGAGTAAATAAGATGAAACTGGACTGGAAAAGAAAGTCTGGATTATTCCCACATTGTTAACAACTGCTTTCCAAGTAATTACGATCCATTTATTTTTAATTCCATCCATTCAAGTTATGATTAGGGCTGAGCAACGATTAAAATTTCGATCATTATCTACTTCAGTTCTCTTCATGATAGACTTCCAAAAATCACACATAAGGTGAGTTTGAGTGTCCTTTGAAATAGTTACTTTACTTGCTTTACCACTGGCCACTCAAGGACTTTCACCATCCTATCCTTCAAGTTTATTGTCATGTACTCATGAAATATAATTTTGAGCACAATTAATTTATTTGTTCATTGTGCTCAAGTGTCCAGAAATAAATTGGAAAGAAAATAATACTATACAAAGAGGGGTTGGGGAGCACTGCTAGGGGCAATATCGACCGATAGATCAATGGAAGCCTATGGAGAAAAAGGTGTCTCTGAGTGGAAATGGTCGGAGTACAGACCCTGTGGGCTTTGTACAAATCGTAGCGCCTTCTAAACATATGGGAATGGCCTTGTACATGTAAAATCGCACGTTTATGTTTTCTGTTGTTGTATTTGAAAGTCCTAAAGGCTTGTAGAGAACACGTTTTGAGTTGGCTAATAGTACTGACTAGTGTGGCAAGGCTAATTTCACGTCAGTTAACTATATGTTTTCGTTGTGAATTGAAGGCAAATTAATTCTGCCTTTTTCAGCCCCCTCTTTCTCTTTCCTCTTCTTGCCTTCCATATTAATCAAGCAAACACCTGCTAATCCGTTCACTATCAAAACGCTACTTTCACTAATAGGCCTACAGGCTAAGGGGCCATGCCATTAGAGGAGGGGCCGCTCATCTATCCCCCTACATTTCTGTAATAGACTTGACCTAGCAAACGTATGTGCCATTCCCAGGAGGCTTTGCTGTTCTATTTTGAATTTATTTGTGACCAAAAGAGTTAAATAACACTTTTAATAATATGAAGAATTAAATGAAGACACCCAAGGCTACCCACAAATGCACTGATGGTAGAGAACTGAAATGAATAGGCCTGTAATTAATATGTAGGGTAACCATGACTAAGGTATATATCGCAACTAAATGGTTTAAATAGTGGTTGGTTTCCAATTGTTAATAGTGATGAAGAGTGAATTCAGGGGAGTGAAGCACTTGTCAGAATATCTTATGCTACCAAATGTTCTAGCAGCCGCTCAGGCACGTCTTGGGCCTGTTCGAATGCAACATCAGGCCGGCCGGCCTGGCGGGAAATGCACCTATGAACACGTGCATTCATACAAATGTGTTTTAAATTTAAATGTGCAAAAACAAACTATACATTTGTAGGCTATACAATGTAAAGTATAGTCACAACAATGGTAAAACAAAAATAATTAAAGCTGCGAGCAGCAATGTGGGGGCCAAGCTTTGGAAATTTGGAAAGACAAACCCCCCTCCCCCCCTCCCCCCCACGACCACCATAGAGGAGGGTGTGTGTGCTTGTGTCTGGGTTTGAGAGAGAGAGAGAGAGATGAAAGCATTAATGAAAAATGAGCTGACTTCCTGTGATTATAGCGCCCCCCTAGTGGTCAAAAGACATGACATGGGAGAGTGGGTGTGTGCAAATGGAACCCCCCCCCCACGACCACCATAGAGGAGGGTGTGTGTGCTTGTGTCTGGGTTTGAGACAGAGAGAGAGTGGATGTGAAGAAAATAGCCAAAATTAATTTCTAATTTTTTTGTGTGTGTGTGTGTGTGTGTCCTTGGGATGTGTTCCTAAGTCCACTTACCAAGTTTGGTTTCGATAGGTGAAAGTGTTGTTTATTATAGCGCCCCTAGTGTTTAAACGTCACCAAATTTAGTGAAGGTCCTCCGCATGTGCTCACAAGTCCATGTACCAAGTTTGGTGTTGATACGAGAAAGTTTTGCTAATTATAGCGCCCCTAGTGGTCAGAGTGCACCAAATGTATTGTGCGTCCTCAGGGTGGGGTCCCAAGTCCATATACCAAGTTTGGTTTCGATATGTGAAAGCATTGCTGAGATATGAGCCTACTTCCTGTTACTATAGCGCCCCCACAGTTGTCAAAGGGCACCAAAGTTGTTGAGGCTTCTCTTAATTGGGTTCTGAGCCCATGTTCTAAGTTTGGTCTTGATACGTGAAAGCCTTGCAGAGATATAGGTTCACTTCCTGTGTGGCGGCTTCGCCGCCAATTTGGATTGGCTGTTACAGGCGAGCACTTCCGTCAATTGTTCCATAAAGCAATGCAATTATTAGTCATGGTCTGAAGATGGTCTGTGCAAATTTTGGTGAGAATCAGATGAAATCTCTGACCTGTGAAACTTTTTGAAAGTTTTGACCTTGGTCTATTGGTGGCGCTACAGCGTTTGTGGAAAAGTCTTGTTAATTGGTGGGTGGAGCTATATCTTTTGCGTTAATACACTGAGCAAGTTTCAGCTTGATAGGTCTAAGCATTTTAGAGTTATTTGCATTAATGTTGTTGAGAAATTGATGAATTTTGACCTGTTGGTGGCGCTAGAGGTTTGAGGTTAAGAGTCTGTAAGTTGGTGAAAGTTCTTAGAATTGTGAGTAGAATAAGTGTGCCAAATTTGACAACTTTTTACTGTACGGTTGAGTTCGACCAATCAGAGCTGTGGAATAATAATAAGAAGAAAACGTAGAATCACTATGGGTTGCCTCGCAGCTTCGCTGCTTGGCCCCCAATTAAAAAAAAATAAAACCTAATTGCACAAAATGAGACATTTTTAAAGTTGAAAAGTTGTCCTTTGGCTGATACTTTTCAGTCCTAAACTGCCTGCTTTGCAGGTCAGGCACTCAGCTTCGTATTGATCTCGACCGAGACGAAAGCATGGAAATTACGTTTCAATTCGTCAGTGAACTTGCACTTGCGTTTCGGCATGGCTGAAGATGCCGGATAGTTTTGCGCGTTGCCAGTGGTAAACAAGGAAATGTGCGCTGATGAGGTGAATAACCAATTAAATGTTTAGGCCGAGAATATCGACCAATGACGGTAGCTCTAAGGCCATCTCTACACTTCAACTCAATGCAAAGCGAACTGTAGGGGGAGGGCGTGATTAGCCTACTATGTGAATGAAAGAGAGCAATGCAAATTCGGTGAAAACACGTTAGGCTAGAATAACAAAATCCCGGACGATTCTGAAATTCCGCCCGGACACATTTTTAGATTTCAAAAAGAGGACATGTCCGGGCAAAAGAGGACGTCTGGTCACCCTATCGTTGCTGACATGACGTAACGTAAGCAGCCAGGGCAGGATAACTTCAGGAAACATGTCAATTTCTTTGCCCAATTGAATTGTTAAACATTACATTTTCTGGAGTCATGTAAAGGCAAAAGTTTCCACTTGTCAAACGATATCCGTATGATCTGTCTCCTGTTACTGTTGTCAAATGCCGTCATGTGAATGTTGGATGTCGGACAGCTTGCAGGAGTAGTGAAATGGTAACGTTCGAAGTCGCAGAACTGACGGCGTCATGAACTCATCTCCCATTTTAAACCATCAAGTTTTTTTTTATGAAACAATAATATTTCAAATATTTAAATACATCTGACAATATATTTTAATGAGTTTGGGTGTGTTTTTAATTGTTCTCATCAAAAATTGTATTTTTTCTCCACGTAAATAGTGTGATTTTTTTGTTTTCTTCACGTAGTTTAGCTACTTGTAACCATGACATATAATTTAAGGTTCAAGGTTCAAGGTAGGCCTACTTTATTGCCATTTATGTAAAAAACATATAGGAATTTGTTTCAGCAATACAAGTGTGTGTTTTCTTCAATATAGTGCAGCTAGACAAAGACAGTGATGACACAACAGACAGACAACAGTGCATAGATACTGTAGGCCTAGAGGTAGTGCTGATATGCCCATCGATTGAAATATTTATGAGTTTTGAGGACTTTATAGCCCCCATAGGTCTCCATTCATTTACGGGGGAATGTTGCCCCTTTACCAATATGGCAGCCGTATTCCACATTCGTTCTAATAGAACTCAACGGACAATGCGGTATCTACGTCACTTTTTGCCTGCTGGTCTGGTCAACTGCTCATTGAGAAGGATTTCTGAGTTCCCGAAATCTGCGGAACTGCCCCCTTTGGTCGAGAACCAATCAACTTTGAGCAGCTCCAACGGCTCTGGGTAGAGGCGTGTTCAAGGCAGAGGAAAGAGTGTTGTTATTGGTTTAAACTCGGCAATCCGCTTTCTGACATCTACCAGTAGCAAATCGAGGCTGTTGGTCAGACTAAAGTCTCGCAGAGCCTTTGAAAGTTGATGGTAATCAGGCTAGCTGGTAAGGGGCAGTGTGTGTGCTAAAGGGGGGGGGGGCGCAGTGTGCTGTGTGTCTGGGGAGTTACTGTAGGTTAAGGTGGGGTAGGAGGGCAGTCAGGTGTGTGTGTGAGTGTGAGTGAGGAGGAAGAGGGTAATAGATAATAAGTAAATAAAATAAATGAATGAAATAAAATAAACACACACCGCTCATATACATAAACACACACACACGCCCCTTAGCCGTGGCCTACTGGTTAGGGCTTGGGGCTTGTAACTGGAGGGTTGCCGGTTCAATCCCCGACCAGTCCACGGCTGAAGTGCTTTTGAGCAAGGCACCTAACCATTCACTGCTCCCTGAGCGCCGCTGGTTGGGCAGGCAGCTCACTGCTCTGGGCTAGTGATTCACCTCACTGTGTGTTCACTCGCATTTTTCCCCCTCCCCTATTCTTTCCACACAGACACACACACTCTCTTTCTCTTCCTTGATCCACCTGAAAATGAACGGCTAGAGTTGGCATGAGTCGGTCAAGCATGACAGTGTGATGTAAAGTAAAAGGTAAAGAAAAGATCATGTGTATGATGATTTTATTCAGGTTAAGTATTTTTTTGTGATTGAATTGGGGACTGACTAAGCCAGACCCAAGTTCTTATCCTCACAAAAATGCTTGGTTGGAATAGCATGTAATAACCAGAATACAGAAAAGTCAAACAATCATGACTTAGTTACATTTTGTTTACATACATAAAATACAACAAAAGGTTTTTGTGAATTCAATGATCTGAAGCAAAGATATTGATGTAAGCCTTACAGATGCATGATTTACAGTACACCATATCAACACACTGGTTATCATCTCAAATATGGACTACAAATATGGATACAATGTAATATTAAAACATGATGAGATGATGACAGTAAAAGGCAACAGAAAAAGTAGCTAAGTAATAATATCAGCTTTTTCTGTTATAGGAGTCTAAGTACACACATCCGATACACAACTCCGACTCCGATAAACGTATTTGGTCTCTGAGTCTGTTTAAGAGCTATACAGTTACAGTTGTAGTACTAATGCTGTTGTTGGTGGCAGCATTAGTCAGTGAGCTCTGAGGTGAGACTGTGGCCAGACGGTGATCCTTGTTCTGAGAGCAGCTGCAGGCACAGAGCTGGCATGATGCACAAAAGGAGTTGCAGCAGGGCAGGAGGCGGCAAACACTCACCCTCCACAAGAACCAACCGGGGGACCAGCAGCACCAGCAAAGCAGCACTATCCCCACCATCAGCCCAAGTGTCACATACAAAGCCAAAGGGGGCACAAGGAACTCTGGAGATCAAATAAACAATGAATACAACTAGGAAGGCAAGCAGTATTTGTTACAGTGTATCCATCAATACTTAAATAGACTGTCCACAATACTGTTAATGTCCTACATACTAGGAAAATGTTTTACTATTAAACAAAGGGGGCACATTTCTTGATTGGTATGACAAAAATATATGAAAAATTACATCAGTCCTCGGTAAGATTGAAGAACAACTGAAATGTTTGTATTCAATCGACAACTGGAACAATGGCTACGTTTCCATGCACACCATATTTCGGTTTCATTCGGAATAATGACAATATTCAGATTGTACAAGAGTCATGTAAACACCTTCTTCCGTGTCTAATGTCATAGCCCAAATAAGGTCATATTCCAAATAGTGAAAAACAGAATAACCACCCTTTCATGCGCAATGTCCACATCTGTGGATAGTAACTTTAGCTCTGTTTTCTATTCGTTTATAATGTTGATATACTCCAATCCACATGAGGGCAGTTTTAGTAGATCCAGTGCAATATAATTACAATATATATCATCCTATATTTGGGATATTAACTGCCTGATGACATCAATTCAACATGGGTGACAGTAATGGCCATGTGCTGAATGTTCCAGGCATATATGTAAAAAGTTTCTACTCAAGAAGGTAAAATCAGGTAAAAAAATATTGTGATGTACAGGAGAGTGTGTCGAACAACTCTATTTGTTTAGAAATGAAATTTGATGTAAAATATAGTTTGTAGACCCTAAAAACCAACTGTCCACATACAGTGCCCTCCAAAAGTATTGGAACACATGCTTAAAGTTAAATATAAAATCATCTTTTGGAAATTGATCTTAATGCCTTAAATGAAACAATGAGGAAATATTCAACCTTTAATGACATCAATTTTCTTTGTGAATGAATAATGTATTGTAAATAAATAAATGTTTTCCTTAAAATATAGGGGGTCATAAGTATTGGAACGCCCATGTTCAACTGTCATGATTTCTCGAAAACATGCGCGCACACGCAAGGGGCAGAAAGCACCATGAACAGCATTAAGCAGCTGCTCTCCGTGAAAAGATTAAAATGAATTTTAGTGCCGAAAACAGCTATTCGAAATGACGATGGTTAGAGAATGTTCAGGAATGTAAAGTAATGCATATATTTGCCAGAAACCACCAGTGTTGGTCAAGTTACTTGGAAAAAGTAATTAGTTACTGATTACTTGTCCAAGAAAGTAATCCCGTTACTTTACTGATTACTTTTCCCCAAAAGTAATTAGTTACTTTACAATTACTTTACTTAGTTACTTTTAAAAAACACACTAACTAGGCTACACAACCTGAATATGCTATAAAGCAATACACCTTTCAGCCTAATTTTATTCTTTCTGCATATTCCATCATATAAAATAGAATCAAATGCAGTGTTGTGCATAAACGAGTTCTGTGAACTATGAACTGCATGCAACACATTTGTAAATAAAGATCGTGAATTCGTTCAGATTATGTGAAATGAACAACGAGCGTCACTGCTGAGTTTCAATTAAACGTTGCGCAGTTAACCTGCATGTCACGCTCCAATCTTTCATCGATGCTGCGGATGTAACAGAGTACATGCTGCATTGTTGCAACAATACGGGCGCGCTGTCGGTGGTAAAATAAAAACATTAAGTCCTGTGACAGCGGCCGCATTCTGCGCCACCCCTCACTCAAACATACATAGATTCTGTAGCCTATAATTAACCGAAGAGTCGGACCTCCGTCTGGCAAACCTCATAGGCTACCGCAGGGGTTATGTTTGAAAGCGACTACAGAGAACGCAGATGAAACAGGCTCTATTATTTACGGACATTTTGCTCATTGTCTCGCAAAGACTCCGACGGTTAATTATGTCCACCGAAAACAAGTTTGAACGTCACAACCCCAATTTCGAATTTGAAAAGACATTTGAGTTGAAGCATCAGTCCAGAGTGAAAGCATAAGTCATCGAATGAAATGAAAGTAGAAAGAACAATAAAAGGGAAGTAAAGATAAGCAAAAGAAGTCCAAGTCCCGAACTATGGGAAAAGTTTAGGAAAACCCCAACTCATGTAGGCTGTTAAATGCAGCATGGTCATGCTCTCTCCCGCACTCTGTTGTCTCGTCTGTTGTTTACATCTCTCGCAATGCGTTGGACATTATACTGATTGTCACCAGACAGTCTCACAAAGCAATTAAAATCGCAGTTTAGTAACGCAGTAACGCAGCCTAAAGTAACGGTAATCTAATTACTGATTTTGCCATTGTAATCCCTTACTTTACTCGTTACTTGAAAAAAGTAATTGGATTACAGTAACGCGTTACTTCTAACGCGTTACTGCCCATCACTGGAAACCACCAAAATCGCCAAAAAGACGATGTTTTATAAATAATGAAAACGAACGACAAACTCTGAAATAAGCTCATAAATGAGATGTTATCATCTAAGTAAGTTAGCCAAACTGATGAATCTTTAACTGTCCAGGAGCAAATTAACAACACTGACGTCTGTCCTCAAATTCTTCTCCGTTTTCAGCCGTCTCAATCTCCTAAATCCTTGTTTTATTTAGACGTATTTCGGATTCATAACAAGGTCTTTTAGGCTCCATAACGGTAGACATATTTTATCCAACTTGTTTGTAGCTGCAGCTGTCTATGGTGGTAACTAGCATAGCTGGCAACCCGGATGGCGAAATACTACTGACTTCGTGATTTGTAGATAGTGTAGGGCGGCGCATCAAACCAAAACACAACATAACAACATCAACATCAGTTGAGGGCTGCAACTTCACTTTTAAATGAAAATATCTTGGCCGGACTACTGTTGTCAGTGATATAAGTATTTGAAATTAGCATGATTTCTAAATGGCTAGTGACATATCAGGGCCATTTTATGATTAATTGAAATACAATTCTCAAAATAATTTGCTTCCTTTTAATGTTGGATTTTTCCTCATTTTGTTTATTTGAAAAATTACAATAAATCACCAACAGATTATTTTTACGGAGCGATTATTTGCACCCGGGTGGAAATAGTGGAATGGAGGCATTTTCTTATTTGCACCCAAACCTGAAATGTGTGCTATCCAACATAGCGGGACCATCTTGGCAGGAGATGGCCAACCTAAATCCTAAATCTAACAAGTTAGGATTATTAAAACAATATTTTAGATGCTAAAGTGGTGCTAAATTTCCATAAACCTTGTTCAGTGAACGGGTAAATCCGTCCGTTTGTAAGCAAAATCAAGAAAAACTATCTTTTAGTTTGTTTACCGTTACCTAGCAACCATAACAAGTCATTCAAGGATTAGTAGTAGGCTATGCCTCACTGATACAACGAAACGTAGCGCAGTGGGTAAGTGAATGGGTTATGAATCTGGGGACCCAGGTTTGATTCCCAGTTAATGTGTTGGGGTTTTTTTTGCATGCCAAAGTACGAACGACTTCTTTTTTCTTAGATGACGTAGCCTCGCGGCAAATAAGAGTTTGTGCTTTTTGAACCTGTCAAAGACTGACTAGTTTTATTTCAGTTATGAGTACAGTTAAGTAGAAGTAAGCTTCAGTAGCCTAGTTGTGAGTAGAAAGGTTTCTTGGAGCCCCCAACCTTGTCTTCAAGGCAGCGCTGCTGGAGGCTCTGGGGTTAGGCATGGGTTAAGGTTAGGAGTAGGATTAAGTGCCTCTAAGTCAACAGTGGCAGCGCTGCCTGGAAGACAACTCAGAAAACAACTCTTTGAACTATAGCTTGCCTTTGATCAAGCTACCACATGACCACTCATTAGCCTAATATTTGTATAATCACTTCCAAGTAACCCAGACATGGCAAAACAGCTAAAAACTGTTAAAAACTAAATTAGGCCTAGCCTACTGTAGAGCTGGTAAATACACAGGCCTATTGACAGGGTACATGGATGTTAGACATCGGGTGTAAATAGTAATGTTGATTATTTGCACCCGGGTGTAATTAGTAATGTTATTAACGTATTCCACGTTAAGCCTTTTTGTAGGCAGCAATAGGCCTATGCTTATGAAAAGAGGAGGAATGCTGGTGCAACGCAGATGTCATTGACTAACGTTTCGACATTACAAACGTCTTCATCAGAGTCGTATACATAAGTTGTTCATCAGAGTTGTATAGGCTACTTCTGTCCTGGCCTGGTTGCACCAGATTGTCGCACAACAGAAGCGCGGAGAACTTTCCTTTGTAGGCCTATGCTTATGTCAGATAACGTCCATGGAGTTTGGGTCCGAGTTTTTGATAGTTTGATGTGCTTATGAAAAGTAATATGAGAGAGAAATTTGGTTATCAATGATCGTTGTTTAGGTGCATTAAACCACGTTAAGTTTTTGGTAACACTTTAAGACACACATATTCACCATTAGTTAGCTGCTTATTAACATGTCTATTAGTAGCATATTAGCCATTTGTTAGTCATTATAAGTCACTAATTAATACCTTATTTTGCAAGACCTTATTCTACCCTTACTAGACCCTTAATTAAGAATGTCCCCTATGTAAGCTCCTAATTACCCCTTATTCATAGTTATTAAATAAGTTGTTCCATATGAATTATGACCTAAATATGCATGACTCAGTATGGGGCTTGTAAGGTGGTAGTACCACAAGAACAGTTATTCACCCCTAATAATACTTATCAAAGATGGTCTATTTGAATGGAATTAGACACTAAACCACCAGTGCTAATAGTGTACAAATAACTCATAATTAAGTCTTTGTAATGCCAAATATGTTCCCTATTCTGAAGTTGGGTCATTGTTCACATCTAATTCACAATTAATTTGGCACTTATTAACCCCCATGTGTTCCCTAAACTAAAGTTGCCTCCTATTCACACTTATTAACTGTATTACAGCACGCAGTAGGCTACACAACAAGCAGACAGCCAAGTTAGCACAAATAAAAAGAATATCTCTTTCATACTGAATAGGAGATAGTGAGAAAGGCAAACCTGGATACATTTGTATGCTAACTTTCTTGGCTCCTGAGTAATCAAAAGTCTCAACCTCAAAACATTTTTTTTAAAGTATAGGGTCACATGGTAAAAAAGACATCCGTTGTGAATCAATCTATAGCTCTGCTGTTTGAGGTCACAGACTCAGAATGAGAAAATTTGATTCAACAAAGACCTATAGTTAACAGGCAGCTAACACTAACAGAGATTCACTATCAGTTTTATTTACCCATGCCCCATTCAGTTAGTGTTAGTTGTTGGTTTCCTATTTGGTCTACTGTATGTTGTATAAAATTTTCTGTTCTTTCCCCTACGGACAGCACTTTACTCTTGGATTGGATCACACCAGAGTTCTCCTTTAGTGTGACACAGTACAGTGTCAAATTAATTGTGAATTAATTGTGAACAAAGATCCAACTTTAGAATAGGGAACATATTTGGCATTACAAAGACTTAATTATTAATTATTTGTACACTATTAGCACTTGTGGTTTAGTGTCTAGTTCAATTTGAATAGACCATCTTTAATAAGTATTATCAGGGGTGAATAACTGTTCTTGTGGTACTACCACCTTACAAGCCCCATACTGAGCCATGCATATTTAAGTCATAATTCATATGCAACAACTTACTTAATAAGTATGAATAAGGGGTAATTAGGAGTTTACATGGGGGAATTCTTAATTAAGAGTCTAGTAAGGGTAGAATAAGGTCTTGCAGAATAAGGTATTATTTAATTACTTAATGACTAACAAATGGCTAATATGCTACTAATACACATGTTAGTAAGCAGCTAACTAATGGTGAATATGTGTGTCTTAATATAAAGTGTTACCAAGTTTTTTCCTTTCAATAGTCGTCAATGAGACTGCTTAATGTCAGATAATGTCCATAATTATTGGAGTTCGGGTTCGATATTTTGAGAGTTTTATGTGCTGAGAGGTAATATGAGAGAGAAATTTGGTGATCATTGGTCGTTGTTTTCCAACCTTATTCCACGTTAAGCCATATAGGCCTATACAATGCTTAATGTCAGATAACGTTCTTAATTATTGGAGTTTGGGCCCAATTTTTTGAGAGTTTTATGTGCTTATGAGAAGTAATATGAGAGAGAATTTTGGTGATCACTGATCGTTGTTTAGGTGCATTAAATCCAGTGTTGGTCAAGTTACTTGGGGAAAGTAATTAGTTACTGATTACTTATCCAAGAAAGTAATCATGTTACTTTACTGATTACTTTTCCCCAAAAAGTAATTAGTTACTTTACTAATTACTTTACTTAGTTACTTTTCAAAAACACACTAGCTAGGCTCCGCAACCTGAATATGCATAAAGCAATACACCTTTCAGCCTTATTCTATTCTTTCTGCATATTCCATTCTGTAAAATAGAATCAAATGCAGTGTTGTACATAAAACGAGTTCCGCGAACTATGAACTGCATGCAACACATTTGTAAATAAAGATCTTGAACGTGAATTATGTTAAATGACAACGAGCGTCACTGCTGAGTTCCAATTAAATGTTACGCCTGCATATCACGCTCCAATCTTTCATCGATGCTGCGGATGTAACAGAACACATGCTGCATTGCAACAACATTCGAAACGGCGCGCTGTCGGTGGTAAAACAAACACAGTAGCCCTGTGACAGCGGCCGCATATTCTGCACCACCCCTCACTCAAGCACACAGAAAATCTGGAATGTATAGCCTAATTAACCGAAGAATCGGACCTCCGTTTGGCAAACCTCATAGGCTACTGCAGGTTATGTCTGAAAGCGACCAGCCAACAGAGAATGATACAGGCTCTACCTATTAGGCTATTTACGGACATTTTACTCATGTCTCGCAAAAACTCCGATGGTAACCTACAAACTTAACCTTATGTCCACCGAAAACAAGTTCGAACGTCAACGACCTCAATTTCGAATTTGAAAAGACATTTGAGTTGAAGCATCCACAGTGAAAGCTATAGGCAAAAGCATAAGTCATCGAAATTAAATGAAAGTAGAAAGAAGAATAAAGTAAAGTAAAGATAAGTAGGCTAAAACAAGTCCCTGTCCCGAACTATGGGAAAAATTTAGGAAATCCCCAACTCACGTAGGCTGTGAAATGCAGCATGGTCATGCTCTCTCCTGCACTCCGTTGTCTTGCTGATATGCGTCTTTTGTTTACATCTCTCGCAATGCCTTGCACGTTATAGGCTACTGATTGTCAGACAGTCTCACAAAGCAATTAAATCACGGTTTAGTAACGCAGTAACGCAGCCTGCTTGCAGGAAAGTAAGGGTAATCTAATTACTGTTTTGCAATTGTAATCCCTTACTTTACTCGTTACTTGAAAAAAGTAATCGGATTACAGTAACGCGTTACTTCTAACGCGTTACTGCCCATCACTGATTAAATCACGTTAAGCTTTTTCCTTTCAATAGGCGTTAATGGGGCAGAAACTCTTCATGACATATAACGTCCATAATAATTTGAGTTTGGGTTCGATATATTTATAGTTTAAAGTGATTATGATGAGTAATTATGAGAGAGAAATTTGGTGGACATCGTTGTTTAGATACATTAAACCAAAGCCTTTTTCTCGCCATAGGCGCTAATGAAGAAGACAATGTAGCCTAAATGTGAGATATCTTCTATAATCGTTGGATTATGGTTTAGTTTTTTTGACAGGTTTAAGTGTCCATGACAATATATGGTCATGAGAAATTTGGTGATGATTGATCGTTGTTTTCCGCCCTTAAGCCACGTTAATCTTTTTTACGTTAAGCGTTTTAGAATGTCCCTCATAGGGCATGACTTGACGTTTCATAGCGCTCAATCTAGCTCACGTTCAGAATGATAAATTTGAAATGTTGCGTGGGAATGAGCATATGCTGTTGTGTGGTCGTGTCTTAAACGAGGGCCTTTTTACCCGTGTTGCCTTTTTAGCGTGTGGCTTAAGGCCTAGATGAAGATGTTGAAGTTGGTGCGTTATAATAAAAAGTTTGGGAATCGCTGCCTTAGGCTTTCACTATATCCTTTCACCCTGAGCAGTGGCATAGACTTTGTGTTGAAACATTTACTTTTGTACCACTTCATCCCAGTTATTTTTGTACCAACTTTCAGTCTCCATCGGATTCGGACAAAGACGCTTAAAGACGGTATAGGCCTAAAGACGACCAATGTCGGTGCAGCAGGCCTACAGTAGCCTACATAACACTATCCATTGTAACAGCTTCATGAAGAGCAATTGTCTTATGCGCTCATTCCCCCTCCCCCACACTCGTCTAACCAGTTCCCCCCCCCCCTCTCTCGACAGACACATTGGGGCTTTCCGAAACGTCCCTACTCACTTTGTAAGTGCGGAGAACACTCGCATTGAAGGGGTAGGGGTTAAAACAGCGCTACATTTCGGATGTGCTTGAAGGGAGAGGGAAATTGAGGTCATATTTGTTTTCATAGAAATTATGAAGGCAATATATATTAAATCAACAATTAAAGGTAGGGTATGGAATTAGCTTTGTTGGCCATTTTTGCAAAATCACTTGAAATCCTATTCCTAACCCACTTATAGCCACTGAGTTGGAAGCACTGAAATGGAAGTTAAACACGTCAATCATCTGCGGAGCGGGCAGGGCTCGAAAAACTCCAGCCAATAGTATTCCTCACCCCATACCATCATTTCACAGCTCGTTCGTCAATCTAACGTCTTACTCCTCTTCCTCCTCCCCACCGCGCGCGACCCTTTCGAAAGCTGGTGACCGCGAGTCAGTGCTGAAATGAAACCAACTGCCCGCTGCTGCACGTCCATGTTCCCCTCTTGTTGTATGTGTCACTTCATTTCTATACAAACTAAGGCAGCGGATACCTACGGAAACTCAATCACCCACGCAATAAATAAGCTATGTAGCAAAAATTACATTTTACCGTGACACGAAGAGTGTTGTAAACATGAAATCGAAACTTAACAGCTTGGAGCTACAGTGGAATAGGCGAACCAACGGGCCAGCACTAAACTCGGATATTTCAGGAGATAATCGCCCAGGTAAGAACCAAACCAGATTCTGTTCAAATATACACACCTATGGCTACTGAACCATAGGTACTACAACCCTTTGGAGGTGAATAAAGAATGTAATTGGGGAAGTTGATGTGAGTGATTGTATGGAGACTAGAGCTCATAGTGCTGTAGACGCCAGGCTGGCATTTCATTTAGCCTGGCTCGCTCTCGCGCTGTGCATTTGAATTGTCGCTCGTGCATGGAGGGCGGGACTTGAGGTTGTATATGTTCAAACTCCGCCGTCCGTTTTGCGAAATCCGTACCCAACCTTTAAGATGTTCTGGACACCCCTGTGTATTAGGATATACATCCCTCTTCTCTCCCTTCATTACTATGAGTGAGGAGTTGCATTTTATGCTTTATTTAACATCAAATTATAAAAGTGCTGTAAATGCGACCTGCACATGTGTTTAAATATTACAGCCTACTTTTGTACGATCTTGCACATTTTTCTGAGTATCAAACTAAACATGAGTTGTTACAATGTAGCTTAAATCACGCTTTTGTCTGTAAATGCTGTCATACGGACCAAAAACAACTGGCAGGGAGATTACACGAGCACGAACACATGAAAACGGTCCAAGTCAGCATCCATTCGCAAAACTAAAACATCTTTAATTTTTTTAATACATATATTTTTGGAGCAAATTTGGCCTCTCACTGGTGGGATCCGGAGAGGATGACAGAGTGGGAGTCGATCCCGGGTTGCCGTCACAGTGCAGACACGCGAACCAGTTGCGCCACAGCTGTGGTCTTTCAGCCCAAGTACACCTATGCCTACTTAATATGCTTTAGTTTGCAGAGTAATCCTTATGAAAATGTAGGCTATATGCCTACTTTCGCAGGGGGCAGAGACATTTTTCAAAGTTAATACCTAGGCCCTCTACGAAATAGTAGCCTACAAAGCTTAAATCGTTTAATCTCCGTGGCAATTAATGCTAATTGAAAATGAAACCTGGCGTTTTTACTACACTCTCATCTGGCGTAATAATCAAGGCAACTTGCAAACTACTGGCACTACTACTGCTTGTTTTCTATGGGGACTATTTTCAGATGCTGCGTACGATATCGCTGCACCTATGGTACGTTTGCAAGTTGCCTTGATTATTACGCCAGATGAGAGTGTAGTTCCATGTCAAATCAGCCTAGAAAAACGCCAGGTTTCATTTTCAGTTGGTCTTATTGCACTTTCTAACTTGAGAGGAGACACGTTTTAAATGGGAAAACTACCAGAAATCTTAGTCACTTTTAAACATGAAGCTAGCAGGCGAGAAGCTAATGGTCTAATCCGATTCAATGATCTATGCTAGGCTGAAGCTAAAAGTTGTATCGCCAGACTCACAGAATGGCTGGATGAACGGGAGCAAGGTAAATATCGATTGTTTTGCTCGAGGGGAGGTGGAAAATGAGCGTATTTCCAAAAATGGCGGAATATCCCTTTAAGCCCGCCAGCATCCTCGGTTGAGTGAAAGCCGTGGATGGCTGTGTGTAGTGTGTATGTCTTGTTTGCGGTGTGTGCTGAGTGTGGCAACTACTCTCCCAGACTGGGGAGTTTAAATGGCTACGGTGTAGCACATCCTGGCTTTGGTGTGGCCAGGGTGTGCCGGGTTTGGCATAAGGCTGTTTGGTGTGTTAGTGTGGCCTGAGGTGTCCAGGTGCAGTACCTGGATATGCTCATTTTATAGCCTGGGTGGCTTGTTTGTTTGTTTATGTGTTCGTTCGTCATGTCTACATTGCCATAGGCCAAGCCTAACGTTTGAACCCTTATTTTGTTTTATCAATAAACCATATCAATAAACCGTCATTTCATTCAACTACTTCCTTGTTTGTGTTTACTACTTTTCTCTTTAGTTTAACTAGTTGCGGCATCCTCACACCCCTAGGATTTAACATTCACCCGTAACAACACCAAACTTTCCAGTTGTACACTTATCAGTATTCTGAAGATATGTACAGTTGGATATTTTAGTTAAGAAGGGAAAAAAAGGTGCTCCATAACAGTGCATTTCTATTAGTAGTGTGTGAAATTAATGTCTCACACAGGGAAGCATTTGATACTGCAGCTGAAGAAGGTTAGGTAAGGTAAGGTAACTTTATTTTTATAGCGCATTTAACGTGCACTGAGTGCAACCCGAAGAAGAATCTGTCTGTTCACATTTTTTAACAGCCATTCCGGTAGCTCTTTATAATAACCGTCACCTATAAATGGTAAATTAATACTTTATTTAGTATACATTTATACATAATATAACTGTTTAGAAATCACATAATGATAGTTAGTTAATTATTGTTAACTGTTATTAGGCTGCCTATGATAAGTAAATCGATAGTTTATATAGTATAATCTTGTGGGTTCTGCGCCAGACTTGGGCCACGGTGTAGCACCGCATTATGTAATAACACTGCATTATGTAATAATGTAATAAATGTGCACGCCATTATGTAATAATTGCCGCATTTTGTAATAATGTAATTATGTAATAAACTTCTTGAACGCAATATGTAATACATTGTGCTGCATTATGTAATAAGTTATTACATATTGCTGTTGTTACTACATAATGCGGTTGTTGCGTTTTTTTTTTTGCCAAATGTAACAATTGGTGCATTAGTAACCAACCAAAATTGACATTTTCATTGATTAAAAACAGCATGATAATGTGTATTTTACTCAAAAATGATAAGTAAGGGGACAGTATATCAACTATTGCTCAGCTTACATTGTAACAATCCACCTTTTAACTTTGGTTGTGCTCATTTAAACGCACAAGGGGTTCTTTTCAATTAATATTTTCAGTCATATTAGTCATGAGATCAAGTTTGGAGGTAAGTGCTTCTGATAGTTAACCAATTTATAAAATTGTCAAGTAAATCTCTGTCTTTGCTCAGGCAGCAGCAAAGATAAGACATACAGCACCAAATAATTAAACATGGGCTGTGCACAAGATGGGTGTGCCATGCATTCTGTTTTCTGTTAACAGATATTATTATATTATTGGCTAAGTTAGCTGGTGTTGACATAGCCAACCATAAGCTAAGCTAACACATATTAACATAAAAGGTTTTCTTTTCAAGTTCATTGAGGACACAGTATCTCAGTCTAAATCCTGCTTAGTTTGTAGTACAACAAAACAAAATAAAATGAATAATAATAAATATAGCTGCAAGCGGCGATGGTGGGCCCGGTCATCACGGAATCTAACAAAGCAATACGTAATTGTTGGTGGGCATGTGCATGAGCAACACGCATGCCCACCAAATTTGGTTAATTTTCATCAATGTATGTGTCAACCACAACAGACAACAGGCTAGGTGGCGCTATAGAGTCCCTAAGCCACACCCTAGGCCAAAGCTCTCTGACTAGCTGCAGCAATAACACACAAGCCTACCTAATTGTCGTGAATGTATGTGTCAACCATAATAGACAATGTGTTAGGTGGCGCTATAGAGTCCCTAAGCCACACCCTTGGCCAGAGCTCTGTCTTTAACTAGCGGTAGCAATAACACACAAGCCCACAACATTTGATTAATTTTCGTGACTGTATGTGTCAACCACAACAGACAACACGCAAGGTGGCGCTATAGAGCTAGAGCTCTGTCTCTGACTAGCGATAGCAATAATACACAAGCCCACCAAATTTGGTTAATTTTCGTGAATGTATGTGTCAACCACATACAGACAACGCATTAGGTGGCGCTATAGAGTCCCTAAGCGACACCCTAGGCCAAAGCTCTGTCTCTGATTAGCGATAGCAATAACACACAAGTCCACCAAATTTGGTTCATTTTTGTGAATGTTTGTGTCAACAGATAACGTGCTGCTAGGTGGCGCTATAGAGTCCCAAAGCCACACCTTGGGCCAGAGCTCTGTCTCTGACTAGCAGAAGTAATTCCACATGTAGCTACCAAGTTACATCCAATTTAAAATCTTTTTTTCTGCCTATAACACCAACTTCCTGTTTCTTAATAAGACGCCATAATTCAAACCTTCGCCATTTCGATATACTTCGAAAATTAAAAAATCTGGTCGCAATTCCTCTTGAGCAACCCCTCAAGATCATTTTAGTGCTTATATGACATGATTTCGATAAACCGTCTAGGAGATTTCTTTCAAAATATGTGATGTGCAGAAATCATCATAATCATAACTCAAATTCTTCTAAGATTCACTATAAAGTTTAAATGTCAAATTGTTTAGATTAATAGAACACACATGTCCACCAAATCTGGGCCATTTCCGTGAATGTATGTGTCAACCACAACAGACAACACGTTAGGTGGCGCTATAGAGTCCCTGAGCCACACCCTAGGCCAGAGCTCTGTCACTTAGTAGTGTTACCAATTCCACACATAGATGCCAAATTTCAAGAGTTTTAGAGCATGCCAATTTGGTGAAAAAAGGCAAAATGTGGCCCGGAAGAAATTTAATCAGAGCAAAAACAATAGGGCCATGCACCTACGGTGCAGCCGCTTCAGCACCTCGGTGCTCGGGCCCTAATAACTAGCCTAGCCAGTCCTGAGTCCCAATCAGTACCTTGCAGGAGGAGCAATATCAAGTAGTGGCTTAGGCTAAGTGCCTGAACAGCATAAATCAAATGGAATTCTGATAGGCAGTTCCCTCCATATACTGATAGTTTGGCTATATGTGTGTGAAATGTGAGTCATGGCCTGTTTTACTGTAGGTAAAGAACATTGTTAAAATTCACTTTATTATTCTGCAGTTCCATTGTGTGATCAGTGTGTTAGGCTGTATGTTGCAGCTGAATTGTTTATCATTTAGTTGCTTAAATACTTAATTGCATCATTAAATTAATACTTATTAGTAAGCATTAATTTTGAGTAAAATACACATTATCAAGCTGTTTTTAATCAATGAAAATGTTAATTTCGGTTGGTTATTACATAATGCACCAATTGTTACATTTGGCAAAAAAACGCAACACCCGCATTATGTAGTAACAACCGCAATATGTAATAACTTATTACATAATGCAACAAAATGTATTACATATTGCGTTCAAGAAGTGTATTACATAATGCGGCAGATTATTACAGAATGCGGAAATTATTACATAATGGCGTGCACATTTACTACATTATTACATAATGCGGTGTTATTACATAATGCGGTGCTACACACGTACGCTGTTCTAAAGCTTGTGAGACAACTTGGTGAATAAAGCAGTTAATTAAATCCTGACTCTTAATGGGTTGTTACAGTATGATATAGAACATCAGCGGAACATAGAAACAAGTAAAACAACTTCTAATAATATGGTAATATAGACGTAGCTCAATTGGCTGCAGCACATAGTGCGACGCAGGCGTCCCTAGTTCAAATCCCACTAATTGCAACAATGTTGAAGGTGCATTTCTCACAGCTTAATCGATCAAGTTATCTAAAGATATAACGTTAGGCTAACTGTTAGTTACATGGTTCTCACTTTAGATTGGGGGGCTGCAGAATTTACTACAAGTAGCTAAGAAATGTCTTTGTCACCATTAACAACCTGCTTGTTAACACTTAAAGCTCCACGTTAACTGTTAACAAATATGCTTGTAAGTAACTTAATTTATACTACATAAACTATCGATTTACTTATTATAGGCAGTCTAATAACAGTTAACAATAATTAACTAACTATCATTATGTGATTTCTAAACAGTTATATTATGTACACATTTATACTACAGTTTTTTTCAATCGCTAACAAGCGTTTGTCCATTCATTTGACACATTTTCAAAACTCTAAACATAGTTAGCACAGCGTTGGTCTTTTGTGGCCATACCATTCACACATTGCATGTTGTTTTCACACAGTATGCAGTCAGTGAATACATTTCCACAATGCTTACATTTTCTTAACAGACCAGCTATACCTCTTAACAAAATGATGTATCGTTTTTCTATTATTTACGAATGTTAAAACACAACATCCCACAATAGCAAACACAATATTCCAAACCTACAGTACAAAAACCTCTGCTTCTGCAAAGATATCAGTTCAAAGCAATATATCTCAGCTGATAACAAACAATTGAATAAATGACACACATGATGTTGGGTAAATTGGGCCAACCACAGCCAATTCCAGTCTGGCTTAGACTCAGTGGCAGGGGTTATTTTTTTCATATGACATTGACACAGTAAAAGGAGGACTTTGATTAGTGATGTTTTTGGAAACGAAAACAGGAAAAGACAAACACTGTGATGTCTGTACCAGGAAGAGTAAGAGCAAGGGGGCCCAGGAAGAAAGGCAGGCCAGTGAGAGGAGCAGTGAGAGGAGCAGGGCCAGGGAGAAGAGTAGGCCCAAGGAGAGGGCAAGGTAGAGGTGTAAGAATATGTGGTGGTGGCATTCCAAGGGCTGCAAGAACAGTAGTCAGTGATGAAATTTGTACCACTATCAACCTAGGCCTTTCACTAAGAAAGGAGAATACATGTAAATATCAGATGCAATGTTGATGACAGTAATTTTGTGTTTTATTTTGTTCCCCCCTTTTTATCTGGGCTTTTTGCTGTTTTTTTGTTCAGAAGGCTCTTGTGCGTTTCATGGATATTTTGTTCACTGTAAGCAATACTGTTCACCTTTTGTTCTATCTGATTCTGTTCTATCATACTGTAAACAGTATTTCTACTGTAGGCCTACCTCCTGTCTAAACAGTAAAAGAACATTTTGATTTGCTTTTTATTGGAATGTTTTTGAATGTGAACATTACATGTGGATACAGTTCCCAACCAAGAAATATAGTGTAAAAACAGTGGATTGCATGTTTTGCATGCACATACCTGTAAAACTGAAACAGTGAAACACTGAAAAGTCTATGCAGTTTTTGTATTGTCAACAATAGCCAGTATTTTGAAACCTAGTGTACTCTGACTGACTGCATGTATCTTGTGAAGTGAAAACAAGTTTTATTCTTTGACAGAATGATTTCATTTTGAGTCAGATTTCCAGTGTTTTGGTAAAGTTATTGAATGCTGAGAAATGACGAGTTAGTGTATATGTAACAAAATGTGGTGTAACAACATGGAATGTGTTTTTGAGAGGAAAATTATCCATTTGGCCAATTGTGTTTTGTAGGTGTGAGTCTGTGTTTAGAGTTTTGAAAATGTGTCAAATGAATGGACAAATGCTTGTTAGCGATTGAAAAAAACTGTAAATAAAGTATTAATTTACCATTTATAGGCGACGGTTATTATAAAGTGCTACCGCCATTCCATTATTGATCAATTGATTACATTCATACATGTTCTATTAAAGAAAAGTTGGAAAACTACTTGTGTGTGCTATGAAGTGGTTAGAAGAATCGGCTAAAATTGGTATCGGCAGGTCAAATTCTATGAGAAATCGGAATCAGCCCAAAAAACTGCAATCGGTGCATCTCTACCCAATACCCACACACACGCACACTCACAAGTGAACATAAACACACAGACACATTAAAGGAACGTTTTTTCATATTAAACTACGTTATTCGCTTAATTAAAGAGGTGTAATGCAGGATTGGCGATTTCATCTCTGGTTTCGGTTTCGTTTTTCGTTTTCGCTCGTTTTATGCTTGCATATTTCTCTGCAGAGCTTCCCCGACAGCTTTAGCGTGTATATTTATACATATATATAGGCTATATATAAATATATAAATTGCAAGCGTGGTTCTTCTTGTTCCTTTCGCGTCTCTGACTTCCAGATGTAAACAGCAGACGATCGTTTATCAGAAAGTTGCAAGGTTGTAATTAGCGGATAGGGACACTAGGGGCGGGAGGAAATGTGACTGTTTTTGATAAAACTGGTCAGTCAAGCAAAACAACGATTTCTAAGCGATTTTATGACTATGAAAAAGTTGCATAGGGTCTCTTTAAGACAAGTTGATACATACCTCTCACATTTCAATGCGTGCACTCACTGGCTCTGGCGCGCGGCACAACTTTGATGTGTTTGGTCGCTTCTAATTTCATCGCTGTTTGGATCCTAATGAATGCATTGGGCTAACTAAGTGCTATCAAAGGTGTGCCGTGCGCCAGAGCCAGTGAGTGCACGCATTGAAACGTGAGAGGTATGTATCAACTCGTCTTAATTAGGGGAATAACGTAGTTTAATATGAAAAAACGGTGAAGTGTTCCTTTAACCCTTATGGCGCCAGAGGTTTTTTCCTAAAACGTTCAATTTTGACATATTAATTTCAAAAGGCTTTAACTTAAAAGTGATAAGAGATAGAGACTTTCTGTAAATTAGAGAAATATTAAGGATGACCCAAAGTTTATGTAGGGATTAAATGTATCCAACTAATTTGCATATTATGGCGTCATAATGACGTCATATGGTGGCGGCCATCTGGATTTTTTTAATTTTTCATGAATTGTTAATATTATTATAAAAATATTAATATTATTATTATTAATATTTTTGCTGACAGACATACACATCACCAGGACATGAAAACACAAAAAGAACAAACATTGTACCATACTGAATGGTCAGGGAAATAGTAAATCATCATAGGCTACTAATAGCAAGATGATGGGAATGATGATGATGCTGCGAATTTATGTAGCAGGCCTTTTGCCATAGAGATAATGAATCCCTGTTCATCCAGGTGACACTTCTTGTAGTGTTTCATGGTGTGGTACCTCTAATTGCAGGGCACAACACAAAGGCCCACCACACACTGCCTACACCTGTATTTTGTCTGACTATGGCCTTTAGATCTGCCACTTTGTGTTTTTTTTTAGTTTTTTTTTTCTTAGTTGACATACACATCACAAGGACATGAACACACAAAAAGAACACACATTGTGCAATGTGCCATACTAAATGGTCAGGGAAATAGTAAATCAATAGTGTAAATAATAAATAATAAATGGCAAGATGATGGGAATGCAAATTTCTGTGGCAGGCATTTTGCTGTAAAGATAATGAATCCCTATTCATCCAGGTGACACTTCTTGTAGTGTTTCATGGTACTTCTCATTGCAAGGCATAACATAAAAACTAGTGATGCTCCGATCGATCGGCCGCCGATCATGATCGGCCGATATTGGCTAAAAATGGCTTGATCGGTGAAGCTCAAAAGCGCCGATCAAAAAAGCCGATCATGTGACCTAAATTACTTGCGTGACATTTTTTCACCTGCAGGCGCGGCGCAGAGGCACACAACAGCCTAGAGTAGAGAGGAGCTTGCAGTGGCAAACATGAGTAGGCTAAAGGTTCAGTGTAAAATTAACCATTTGCAATGTATGTCGTGCTGAAATCCCTCGAGGTGGAAGCCACCAAAGACGTTTAAACACCACTGACGGACAACTGAATATGTCGGGTATGAGAAACTAAACCAGCCAACTTCCCCATCCTTCAATCAGCCGACTGTAGGCCTACTAACGATAGGGATGATAAGATGGAAAGGCATTACGTTCAGAATTAATTTGCCTCCTCGAACAACCTCTATTTCGTTGTGGAGGATAAAGCCCAGTTACGATTTTGCAAATATCTGTAGCCTAAAAGATTTTTGAAAGACAGTCAGACTCTCACATCTAAAGACAAATCATAGAGTTTTAAGTCACAAACTAGTCACAGACTAGGCCTATGCAGACATGCGATAATATCAGACATGTTTGATATTGTTGTAACGGCAGAATTAGAAAAAGACTCCGACTGGCTTACAACCGCTAATTAACACCTTACATTAAACGAGTACACGGGAGCGCGCCGCGCCATGATTTCTGTCCCGACTTTGGATATTTATTCATCGACTGTGAAAACATGGCAATATCGCGCAATGTAAGTCTGCCCTAACCTGCCTTGATCCACGATATTACCCCGCAGGCACAAAATACTAGCCTAATGTGTATCTCCCCGCGTTACCAAACAGTGTAGCCTACATTGACAAGCTGAAGAATAGGCATATTAGCTTCCCAAGCGCAGACGCCTGTCCAATGTCCCTGCTAGCTTAACAGCGCACTTTATTGACTCAAACTGGTGGCATTTAACGGCATGTTTCAGTCATGGGGGATTCCAAGATAAAAAAGACTTGCAATTTATTGCTTACAGTAGCTTACATTATTTCTTTTTTGGGGGGATTTGGAACAGAGAAAAGGCCATAGTTTTGCACTTTGAGGCAGTAGGTTTTGGTGTAACACGTTTTTTATTTAATGTAGTCAGTCTATTTAGAAGCTATACTTTTCAAGTAGCCTAGGCAATGTAATTTGGTCCCATCCCATTTAGGTGATCTGTGTGTTGGTCTGCCTGACCCCCTCCTTGTATGAAATCATTTTATGTCTCGCTGCATATTTGGAAAAGATGGCCAAAGTTATTTCATTTTCTAAATACAAATCGATAAATGGTGGTTCTTCAACATCTTGACTAGCCTATAGGCCTACTGTCTTTTATGCCACTTACATTAATTCATAGTTAGTTTAATTTCTACAAATGATGCAAACTCTGCTAGACTATTGTTAAAAGACTCTCATTCCCCTGCCATTCTGTGATCGGCAGTGATCGGCAATCGGCCGATCATGATTTTGATGATCGGTAATCGGTGATCGGCCCCAAAAATGCTGATCGGAGCATCTCTAATAAAAACCCACTCCACACTGCCTACACCTGTAGCCTATTTTGTCTGACGGCAGCAATTAGATCTGCCACGCGCGCCGGCCGAGTGGAGAGAACTCGCATGGCTCCGTCTATTCTAATTCTCGTTACGACTCCCCACACTGCCTCTACGTTTCCCCAAGCTCTCCTATGGACATGTCGACCTCGTCTAACACATCTATTGATATTAGACAAGACAAGGCTCCACCACGTTTACCGTCCTCGCGATTATGGAGAGGCACACTGTCACTGTCGAGGGAGCATATGGCTAGCGCGATAAAAAACACAGTGCCCCGACGCCACTCTCGTTCTCCACACAACTAACATGTCTGATGAGGGTCTGCTAACTGTTTCATGGTACTTCTCATTGCAAAGCATAACATAAAAACTACCCCACACTGCCTACACCTGTAGCCTATTTTGGATGGCTAGCGCGATAAAAAGGCAGTGCTCCGGCGCCACTTTCATTCTCCACACAACTAACACGTCTGATGAGGGTCTGCTAACTTCCCTATGAACACCTACAACAGGTGAAATACTGTTCATAACACTGACATTGGGCAAAAGATCCACGTTTGTGCTTGGTGTAGGACTTATCTCTCGTTGTCCAGCTGCAGCATTGCTTGCTAGGCAGAGACGCGTGTGAATAAACAAATCCCCGTCATCTTCTAAAGGCAGATATTTCCCTTCAGAATAACTGTCAGTGAACAGAAGACCCAACACTTCATTCCTGGTAAACTTTTTTGATGTGTTTAGACGATTATCTAATGCTAATACTCGTTTACGTTCACACTACCGCTCTGATACAATGGCTCACACGCGACTTAGCTCAGCTGATATTTCCCACTGATTTAAAGTGCCCTTGCTCGAAAATTTTGTATAGAAGCATGACGTATTTCTGAGTCAGGGACGTAGTTTGACATGTCTGCCAACTAGTGGCAGGGAGTTTGAACGAAATTTGGCACCCTATTTGACCAACTCGGCCGTTTTATACAGTACCGCATCTTGTTGAGTTAACTCGACAGTGGCGCTTAGAGGGTTAAACACACACACAAATGCAGGCAAGAAGACACACACACACACACACACACACACACTTACACACACACACAAACCCATTATCCCCACCACACACACTCACAGGTGAAGACTCACAGACAGAGAAGCACTCTTACAGAAGTGAAAGCGAACACATGCACACACTCATTTACATACATAAAAGTTGCAGTAGGGACGGAGTAGGAGATGGAAACAAATTCACAGGTGTGATTTATTTTTGCGGAGAGAATGTGCAGGACTGAGCGCTGGTTATATGTTATGTTATCTAGTTAAAGTCAACATTATATTCATGTAATAAAAAGGAAGGGCCTTATCGAGTTGGTATTTCTGCTATTTTTCTACTCCCTTCACACACACACACACACACACACACACACACACACACACACACACACACACACACACACACACACACACACACAACCTTCAAACCGCTGTAAAAAATATCCCTTGACCTTAAATATCTGAAATAATAAAGTATTATCATACTGCAAAACTACAGTGAGTGTCATAAGTAGTTGAACACATGCTAAAGTTGACTAAAACGAGGGAAATGAAATAATCTTTTGGAAATCTTAATGCCTTACATAAAAAAAAAAAACGTTTTAAATTACAGGGGATACAGTATTGGAACCCCTATGTTAAATTCCCATAGAGGCAAGCAGATTTGTATTATATAAAATATAATATTTGGATCCTGGATCCATGAAATAAGGCCAGTTATTTCATGGATTCAGGATACTATGGATCCTAGAGATTGGCAAGCTGTTTTTTTTTTTTTTCAATTAGCCTATTAGCTGGTTTCATTCTCATTGAGCTCAATGCAAATTAAACCAGCTAATAGGCTAACTGAAAAAAAAACCCACACAAAATCAACCATGAAAACTATACACAATGAAATCAATCAAAATGTACTCCCTATCTTTTTCCCCGACTAACCTTCTCTGGTCATGTTGCCTCGGTTGCCCAGTCTTGCACTTTATGACAAAAGAAAAATCTTGGTGTGGTCTTCAATCAGCCCCAAAATTACCCCGCTGCTCAGTCCGATTCTGCGCCCACTTACTTTCTTTATCAGAAAGTCCTATAGGATTCCAATCAGGGTAACACTTTACATTACGGCTCGCTAATAAGGTGGTAATTGTATGGTAATTTCTATGTAATTTCATGGTAACAATCCCTTGTTACCACTTGTTACCACTTATTACCAGTAATTTCTATGCAGTTTCTAGTGCAATTACTCTGCTGTTTCTAGGTAATAGCAATGCAAACAGCATTAATTAAGGTGGTAATTTCTATGGTATTTTGATATCATTTTATGAATAATCCTTTGTAGCCACTTATTACAGGTTATTTCCATGCAGTTTCCAGTGCAATAACTCTGCAGTTTTTAGGTAATAGCGATGCAAACAGCTTTCATTTTAAGTATAATAAAATGGTAATTATTTGAAACTTTACTTATTGTTTTTGTTTAATTACATGACAAACAAGGAGGTAATTTCCAGGAAAATACACAGCATCCATGGCGCATGCTCGTTGCGGCGACACGGTCAGGTGCGCGTCTTGTTTGTTTGTTCGTTTTGTTTGATCAAAGTTTGTGTCTTAAATATTGCGAACTAAGTGTAAACGCCCAAATTAACACAAGATGAGGAGAAACACCAAAGTATTTCTTCTTGTAGTTTTAATATTTTGCCTCCTGGACTACATGGTGCTTGCGACTGGGCTTTCCGAGGGTCTTCAACTTAAAATCACCTATAGCCGAGAGGCTCTGCTGAGCATCAGGGAAGCGGTTCCCTCTCTCCCCCGAGATGAACTTATGGGATTACCGACACCACCTCTTGGATGCGACAAACCAAAGCGAAAACGTGGAAGGAAAGGGGGAGTGCGAGCTCGACTGAAAAAGAGGCCATTCAGGCCACCTTTACCAACCATCATGTTTGGGAACGTACAAAGCATTCGGAATAAAACTGATGAACTCCGGGCCTGTTCGCAACACGTGGCTGACTACCGACAGTCTTGTCTGATTTGCTTATCAGAAACCTGGCTGACGGAGTCAGATCCCGATTCATCTGTCGAACTGGAAGGCTTTACACTGGTAAGGGCAGTCCGCGACTCAAACTCTGGGAAGAGCAAAGGTGGACATATATGCGTGTTCATAAACAACAGGTACTGTAACCCAGCACACATCACCGTGAAACATAGACTTTGCACAAAAGACATTGAACTGCTATCGGTCAATCTAAGACCTTATTATATGCCCCGTGAAATACATCAGATT